>NC_082686.1:33532843-33857534 GCF_949987515.2 Delphinus delphis
CTGCTCACCTGCCGGGGCGGGCGGGGCTGCGAGCTGAGGCTCGGGTTTCGGTTTCGGTTGGAGCGCAGGGAGAGGACTGGGGTTGGCGGCTTGAACATAGCCTGAAGGGGTTAGTGAACCACGGCTAGCCGGGAGGGAGTCCGGGGAAAAGTCTGCACCTGCCGAAGAGGCAAGAGACTTTTTCTTACCTCTTTGTTTCCTGGTGCGCGAGGAGAGGGGATTAAGAGCGCTGCTTAAAGGAACTCCAGAGACGGGCGCGAGCCGCGGCTAAAAGTGCGAACCCCAGAGATGCGCGCGAGCCGCGGCTAAAAGCGCGGACCCCAGAGACGGGCGCGTGCAGCGGCTAAAAGCGCGGACCCCATAGACCGGGGCAAGCCGCGGCTAAAAGCACGAACCACAGGGACGGGCGGGAGACGCTAAGGCTGCTGCTGCCGCCACCAAGGGGCCTGTGTGCGAGCACAGGTCACTATCCACACCCCTCTTCCGTGGAGCCTGTGCAGCCCGCCACTGCCAGGTTCCCGGGATCCAGGGACAACTTCCCCGGGAGAACGCACGGCGGGCCTCAGGCTGGTGCAACGTCACGCTGGCCTCTGCCGCCGCAGGCCCGCCCCGCACGCAGTGCCCCTCCCTCACCCCCCCCCTCCCCCGGCCTGAGTGCACCAGAGCCCCCGAATCAGCGGCTCCTTTAACCCCGTCCTGTCTGAGCACAAAACAGATGCCCTCCAGCGACCTACATGCAGAGGCAGGGCCAAATCCAAAGTTGAGCCCCGTGAGCTGTGGGAACAAAGAAGAGAAAGGGAAATCTCTCCCAGCAGCCTCAGAAACAGCAGATTAAAGCTCCGCAATCAACTTGATGTACCCTGCATCTGTGGAATACATGAATAGACAATGAGTCATCTCTGAGGAGGTGGGCTTCGAGAGCAAGATCTATGATTTTTTTCCCCTTTTCCTCTTTTTGTGAATGTGTATGTGTATGCTTCTGCGTGAGATCTTGTCTGTATAGTTCTGCTTCCACCATTTGCCCTAGGGTTCTATCCGTCCATGGTTTTTTTTTTTTTAATTTTTTTTCTTAATAATTAATTTTAATTACTTTATTATACTTTTCTTTCTTTCTTTCTTTCTTTCTTTCTTTCTTTTTCTTTCTTCCTTTCTTTCTTTCTTTCTTTCTTTCTTTCTTTCTTTCTTTCTTTCTTTCTTTCTTTCCTTCCTTCCTTCCTTCCTTCCTTCCTTCCTTCCTGCCTTCCTTCCTTCCTTCCTTCCTTCCTTCCTTCCTTCCCTCTGTTAGACAACGAATCATCCCAAATTGAGGAGGTGGTCTCTGAGAGCAAGATTTATGATTTTTTCCCCTTTACCTCTTTTTGTGAGGGTGTATGTGTATGCTTCTGTGTAAGATTTTGTCTGTATAGCTTTGCTTCCAACATTTGTCCTAAGGTTCTATCTGTCCCCTTTTTTTTTTCTAAATAAGTATTTTTAATTCAATAACTTTATTAGACTTTATTTTATTTTACTGTATCTTCTTTCTTTCTGTCTTTCTTCCTTCTTTCCCTCCTTCCTTCCTCCCTCCCTCCCTCTCTCCCTCCTTTCTTTCCTTCTTTGCTTCTTACTTTCTTCCTTCCTTCCTTCCTTCCTTCCTTCCTTCCTTCCTTCCTTTCTTTCTTCATACTTCTACTAATTCTCTCTACTTTTTCTCCCTTTTATTCTGAGCTGGATGAAGGGCTCTTGGTGCTCCAGGCAAGAGTCAGGGCTCTGCCTCTGAGGTAGGAGAGCCAACTTCAGGACACTGGTCAACAAGAGACCTCCCAGCTCCACATAATATCAAACGGCAAAAATCTCCCAGAGACCTCCATCTTAACACCAGCACCCAGCTTCACTCAACGACCAGCAAACTACAGTGCTGGACAACCTATGCCAAACAACTAGCAAAACAGGTACACAAACCCACCCATTAGCAGAGAGGCTGCCTAAAATCATAATAAAGCCACAACACCCCAAAACACACCACCAGACATGAATCTGCCCACTAGAGAGACAAGATCCAGCCTCATCAACCACAACATAGGCACTAGTCCCCTACACCAGGAAGCCTACACAACCCACTGAACCAACCTTAGCCACTGGGGACAGACATCAAAAACAGCAGGAACTACGAACCTGCAGCCTGCAAAAAGGAGACCCCAAACACAGTAAGATAAGCAAAATGAGAAGACAGAAAAACACACAGCAGATAAAGGAGCAAGATAAAAATGCACCAGACCTAACAAATGAAGAGGAAATAGGCAGTATACCTGAAAAAGAATTCAGAATAATGATAGTAAGGATGATCTGAAATCTTGGAAGTAGAATGGACAAAATGCAAGAAACAGTTAACAAGGACCTAGAGGAAATAAAGATGAAACAAGCAACAATGAACAACACAATAAATGAAATTAAAAATACTCTAGATGGGATCAATAGCAGAATAACTGAGGCAGAAGAACAGATAAGTGACCTGAAAGATAAAATAATGGAAATAACTACTGCAGAGCAGAATAAAGAAAAAAGAATGAAAAGAACTGAGGACAGTCTCAGAGACCTCTGGGACAACATTAAATGCACGAACATTCGAATTATAGGGATTCCAGAAGAAGAAGAGAAAAAGAAAGGGACTGAGAAAATATTTGAAGAGATTATAGTTGAAAACTTCCCTAATATGGGAAAGGAAATAGTTAATCAAGTCCAGGAAGCACAGAGAGTCCCATACAGGATAAATCCAAGGAGAAATATGCCAAGACACATATTAATCAAACTGTCAAAAATTAAGTACAAAGAAAGCATATTAAAAGCAGCAAGGGAAAAACAACAAATAACACACAAGGGAATTCCCATAAGGTTAACAGCTGATCTCTCAGCAGAAACCCTACAAGACAGAAGGGAGTGGCAGGACATGCTGAAAGTGGTGAAGGAGAAAAACCTGCAGCCAAGACTACTCTACCCAGCAAGGATCTCATTCAGATTTGATGGAGAAATTAAAACCTTTACAGACAAGCAAAAGCTGAAAGAGTTCAGCACCACCAAACCAGCTTTACAACAAATGCTAATGGAACTTCTCTAGACAAGAAAACAAGAGAAGGAACAGACCTATAAAAACAAACCCAAAACAATTTAGAAAATGGGAATAGGAACACACATATCGATAATTACCTTAAATGTAAATGGACTAAATGCTCCCACCAAAAGACACAGATTGGCTGAATGGATACAAAAACAAGACCCTTACATATGCTGTCTACAAGAGACCCACTTCAGACCTAGAGACACATACAGACTGAAAGTAAGGGGATGGAAAAAGATATTCCATGCAAATGGAAACCAAAAGAAAGCTGGAGTAGCAATTCTCATATCAGACAAAATAGACTTTAAAATAAGGACTATTAAAAGAGACAAAGAAGTACACTACATAATGATCAAGGGATCGATCCAAGAAGAAGATATAACAATTGTAAATATTTATGCACCCAACATAGGAGCACCTCAGTACATAAGACAAATACTAACAGCCATAAAAGGGGAAATCGACAGTAACACATTCATAGTAGGGGACTTTAACACCCCACTTCCACCCATGGACAGATCATCCAAATGAAAATCAATAAGGAAACACAAGCTTTAAATGATACATTAAACAAGATGGACTTAATTGATATTTATAGGACACTCCATCCAAAAACAACAGAATACACATTTTTCTCAAGTGCTCATGGAACAGTCTCCAGGATAGATCATATCTTGGGTCACAAATCAAGCCTTGGTAAATTTAAGAAAATTGAAATTGTATCAAGTATCTTTTCTGACCACAACGCCATGAGACTAGATATCAATTACAGGAAAAGATCTGTAAAATATACAAACACGTGGAGGCTAAACAATACACTACTTAATAGTGAAGAGATCACTGAAGAAATCAAAGAGGAAATAAAAAAATACCTAGAAACAAATGACAATGGAGACGCAATGACCCAAAACCTATGGGATGCAGCAAAAGCAGTTCTAAGGGGGAAGTTTATAGCAATACAAGCCCACCTTAAGAAGCAGGAAACATCTCGAATAAACAACCTAACCTTGCACCTCAAGCAATTAGAGAAAGAAGAACAAAACCCTCAAAGCTAGCAGAAGGAAATAAATCATAAAGATCAGATCAGAAATAAATGAAAAAGAAATGAAAGAAACAATAACAAATATCAATAAAACTAAAAGCTGGTTCTTTGAGAAGATAAATAAAATAGATAAACCACTAGCCAGACTCATCAAGAAGAAAAGGGAGAAGACTCAAATCAATAGAATTGAAATGAAAAAGGAGAAGTAACAACAGACACTGCAGAAATAAAAAAGATCATGAGAGATTACTACAAGCAACTCTATGCCAATAAAATGGACAATCTGGAAGAAATGGACAAATTCTTAGAAATGCACAACCTGCCAAGACTGAATCAGGAAGAAATAGAGAATATGAACAGACCAATCATAAGCACTGAAATTGAAACTGTGATTAAAAATCTTCCAACTAACAAAAGCCCAGGACCAGATGGCTTCACAGGCGAATTCTATCAAACATTTAGAGAAGAGTTAACACCTATCCTTCTCAAACTCTTCCAAAATATAGCAGAGGGAGGAACACTCCCAAATTCCTTCTACGAGGCCACCATCACCTTGATACCAAAACCAGACAAGGATGTCACAAAGAAAGAAAACTACAGGCCAATATCACTGATGAACATAGATGCAAAACTCCTCAACAAAATACTAGCAAACAGAATCCAACAGCACATTAAAAGGATCATACACCATGATCAAGTGGGGTTTATTCCAGGAATGCAAGGATTCTTCAATATATGTAAATCTATCAATGTGATAAACCATATTAACAAATTGAAGGAGAAAAACCATATGATCATTTCAATAGATGCAGAGAAAGCTTTTGACAAAATTCAACACCCATTTATGATAAAAACCCTGCAGAAAGTAGGCATAGAGGGAACTTTCCTCAACATAATAAAGGCCATATATGACAAGCCCACAGCCAACATCATCCTCAATGGTGAAAAACTGAAAGCATTTCCACTAAGATCAGTAACAAGACAAGGTTGCCCACTCTCACCACTGTTATTCAACATAGTTTTGGAAGTTTTAGCCACAACAATCAGAGAAGAAAAGGAAATAAAAGGAATCCAAATCAGAAAAGAAGAAGTAAAGCTGTCACTGTTTGCAGATGACATGATAGTTACTATACATAGAGAATCCTAAAGATGCTACCAGAAAACTACTAGAGCTAATCAATGAATTTGGTAAAGTAGCAGGATACAAAATTAATGCACAGAAATCTCTGGCATTCGTATATATTAATGATTAAAAATCTGAAATGGAAATCAAGAAAACACTCCCATTTACCATTGCAACAAAAAGAATAAAATATCTAGGAATAAACTTACCTAAGGAGACAAAAGCCCTGTATGCAGAAAATTATAAGATTCTGCTGAAAGAAATTAAAGATGATACAAAGAGATGGAGAGATATACCATGTTCTTGGATTGGAAGAATCAACATTGTGAAAATGACTCTACTACCCAAAGCAATCTATAAATTCAATGCAATCCCTATCAAATTACCACTGGCATTTTTCACAGAACTAGGACAAAAAATTTCGCAATTTGTATGGAAACACAAAAGACCCCGAATAGCCAAAGCAATCTTGAGAACGAAAAAAGGAGCTGGAGGAATCAGGCTCCCTAACTTCAGACTATACTACAAAACTACAGTAATCAAGACAATATGGTACTGGCACAAAAACAGAAAGATAGATCAATGGAACAGGATAGAAAGCCCAGAGATAAACCCACGCACATATGGTCACCTTATCTTTGATAAAGGTGGCAGGAATGTACAGTGGAGAAAGGACAGCCACTTCAATAAGTGGTGCTGGGAAAAATGGACAGATAAATGTAAAAGTATGAGATTAGATCACTCCCTAACGCCATACACAAAAATAAGCTCAAAATGGATTAAAGGCCTAAATGTAAGGCCAGAAACTATCAAACTCTTAGAGGAAAACATAGGCAGAACACTCTGTGACATAAATCACAGCAAGATCCTTTCTGACCCACCTGCTAGAGTAATGGAAATAAAAACAAAAATAAACAAATGGGACCTAATGAAACTTCAAACCTTTTGCACAGCAAAGGAAACCATAAACAAGACCAAAAGACAACCCTCAGAATGGGAGAACATATTTGCAAATGAAGCAACTGACAAAGGATTAATCTCCAAAATTTATAAGCAGCTCATGCAGCTCAATAACAAGAAAACAAACAACCCAATCCAAAAATGGGCAGAAGACCTAAATAGACATTTCTCCAAAGTAGATATACAGACTGCCAACAAACACATGAAAGAATACTCAACATCATTAATCATTAGATAAATGCACATCAAAATTACAATGAGATATCATCTCACACCAGTCAGAATGGCCATCATCAAAAAATCTAGAAACAATAAATGCTGGAGAGGGTGTGGAGAAAACGGAACACTCTTGCACTGCTGGTGGGAATGTGAATTGGTTCAGCCACTATGGAGAACAGTATGGAGGTTCCTTAAAAAACTACAAATAGAACTACCATATGACCCAGCAATCTCACTACTGGGCATATACCCTGAGAAAACCAAAATCCAAAAAGAGTCATGTACCAAAATGTTCATTGCAGCTCTATTTACAATAGCCCGGAGATGGAAACAACCTAAGTGCCCATCATCGGATGAATGGATAAAGAAGATGTGGCACATATATACAATGGAATATTACTCAGCCATAAAAAGAAACTAAATTGAGCTATTTGTAATGAGGTGGATAGACCTAGAGTCTGTCATACAGAGTGAAGTAAGTCAGAAAGAAAAAGACAAATACCGTATGCTAACACATATATATGGAAGTTAAGAAGAAAAAAAAATGTCATGAAGAACCCAGGGGTAAGACAGGAATAAAGATACAGACCTACTGGAGAACGGACTTAAGATATGGGGAGGGGGAAGGGTGAGCTGTGACAGGGCGAAAGAGAGTCATGGACATATACACACTAACAAATGTAAGGTAGATATCTAGTGGGAAGCAGCCGCATGGCACAGGGATATTGGCTCGGTGCTTTGTGACCGCCTGGAGGGGTTGGATAGGGAGGGTGGGAGGGAGGGAGACGCAAGAGGGAAGAGATATGGGAACATATGTATATGTATGACTGATTCACTTTGTTATAAAGCAGAAACTAACACACCATTGTAAAGCAATTATACCCCAATAAAGATGTTAAAAAAAAATAATAATTATGAAGAATAGCTCTTAGACTCTTCCCAGATGCCATATTCATAGTAGTAAAGCTTCTCATTATGTATCTGTAATCTATTTTCTAGCTCACAGCCTAGGAGATAGACATTATTTTTAAAAATGTATAATCTAGATATTAAATATTGTGCAGACTTTTGCTGTTGGTACAGCACAGTGTGCTTAAATGAAAGAATTTAGGTTAGTGATTATGATTTAGCAAGGGCAATTATTCTTTATTGAAAAGTACCATATCATAATATGCATTGTTCTCTTTATGAACCAGTTTTATCATTACAAGTATGAACTAAACGACATGCCATTGTGTATTCCATCTTTTGTCCTGGCATGTTGTAAAAGAGGAATAACAATCACAGATGAAAACCATGTCCCTTATGTTTTGAAGGAACTGATAGCACCCTTTGGAGTTGCTAACTGGCAAAAATCTGCAACCACAGGATTTTGAGGTACAGATACCACGGCAAATTTCCTTTGTAGTTGGCACTTGTGAATATTTGACTTAATTTTTTTTTTTCAAGTTTGGGGACTGGATGAAAAGCATTTTCATTCTTCCACAGACTAGTCATTTTTAAGAAATCCAATAAAAGATTGCCATCACAGTAGTTTTGGGCATTTGTAGAAAGAATAAGTGAGCTTATCACAAAAACACTTCTCCTAATGTTCTGTAGTTATTTTCAATCTATATCTTCCTGGAGTATATATGGTCCACAAAAAGATGAGGGGGAAATTTTTAAAGTCATTCTCTACTACTGTACAAGGTAAAGCAATAAGTTAATTCAAATTTCATTACAGTAAAAATGCTAAATATCTAGTTCAAAAACATAGTGTTTAATTGTTAGAGTCATAGTGTTTAATTGTTGTGTGATTTATGAATAAAGGTAAATATTAAAATTTTTATACTTATTAAGATAAGATCATTTAGATTTACATTTTAGCAGTAAAATACTTGTTAGATTTCCTTCTTTGAACTTGTCCTTATAGAGTATATTACATGAAATATTTTTTTAATGTTCAAATCAGATAGATTTATAACATACATTTGAATAAGTGGTATACATTTATATCTATAAAGTAATGTATGTCAAGAAAAAGGAAAATGTAAAAAATAGCAAGTAAAGAAAAAATTTAAGGGTGAACAAAATGCTATAATGCAGTAATTCTAATTCAGTCATAGTAAGTCAGGACACTAAGTATATTTCTGTATGTTCTATTTCCTCCTTTCCCTGCCTAGTAGCACTTTTATGTTGTTTCTCAATAACAGCAACCAAAATGATGATTTAAAATTTTATACAGTGGGTGACTAAATTAATCAGACTAAAGGGATAGACAAATTTGAAAATACAGTATTAAACAGAAGGACACATTTGTATTAAGAAAAATAAATATATGTTGGTGTAAAAGAGTTTCAGTTTTTAAGATGCTTTTTATCCCTAAGTTAACATGTAGATTGTCTGATATTCACCCATTCCCCAGGGGATCTAAATCAATCATAAATGGATAGTTATCACTTAATTATTTTCTTAGCATGTTTTTCTTGATTTAATTTCTTTGAAATAGACCAGAATTGAGGAAATAGGATCTGATATTCATTATTATAGCTAACTTTAAAAAAAAAAGATAAAATTATTTCCTCTTACTTTTTGTTAATTTTTTCTTATATTTCTTTATGTTCAATGACTCAAATTATATTATTTATTTTTAAAATAACAATTATTACTTCTTATTTTTTAGAATTTTTTTTAAAATAGTTAAAGAGAGTAATAATTATTGTCGTATTGAACTTTCTGATCAGAAGATATTTTTATAACTAAGTGGAAAAAGTAAATTAAGAAAATTGTAAAAGGATTAGACAAGTGCTTTCCTAATTATGCCTCAAAAACAATGAAAACTAATAATACAAGCAGTTTATAGCATTACTCTAACTAAATGTTTTGAGAAACAAGCAAATTGTCCTGAGTAAAAATAGTAATGATCATGAGTTTGTGTACCTTATGAGAACATGAACAATTTTTTTTTTTTTTTTTTTTTGCGGTACGCGGGCCTCTCACTGTTGTGGCCTCTCCCGTTGCGAAGCACAGGCTCCGGACGCGGAGGCTCAGCGGCCATGGCTCACAGGCCCAGCCGCTCCGCGGCATGTGGGATCTTCCCGGACCGGGGCACGAACCCACGTCCCCTGCATCGGCAGGCGGACTCTCAACCACTGCGCCACCAGGGAAGCCCAATTTGTTATTTTTTTTATCCTCCAATGTATAGTCTAGTGCCTTCCTACTAGGTCTTCAGTAAATATTTTTGAAAAGTACATTAAAAAAACTCCAGCTTCGGTAATAATTTAGGGTTTATTTTTAAAGGAATGAACTCCTAAAGTATTTTGAGAGTATTTTAAAGTCATATATATATGTGTGTGCTATGTTTCTTGAAAATAATAAATTGAACATTTGTTTGTTCTGCAATATCTTTGAGGCTTAGGTTTCTCATCTGTAATTTGAAAGAATAAATTGTACTTACAATACTGGATTTTTGTGAGGATTAGATAAGTTAATAAGTCTAAAGAGTTTAAAGTTTAAATTTGGCTGAAAGCCAAATTTCAAAATGTTTGGCAAAATCAAGAAACTATTAATTAATTCATCTGTTGGAGAATATTTTTTCACAATAAGATGTAATTATGTTTTACTTGAATAGTTCCAGAACATTCGATAAATTTATGGTTCAATGAATTTAGAATTACAGTTTTTAAGAACTTAAATATCTCTAATATTTAAAAAATTAACTTTTAATAAGACTTTTATTATCAACCACATTTTCTTATATGAACTATATTAAAAGTATAGACTCAAGGAATGCTATAGCAAAAATAAGACTAAGTAAAACGTACTAGAGCCCCATGATTTGCATTGCAGTTTACATTGATTGCCTAATATGTTTCATTTAATCTTTACTGGGCAATCATAAAATAAAAACAATACAACTTACAATTCTGGATTCTCAACCTTTTCTGTTTCTTAGGATGTGTGTGTCTTTGGGTATCTTGCTGAAGTGACTTGACTGTCAATAAATTACAGTAAACTTTTTCTGTGCACATTAACATGTATTATGTATTATTTATATTAAATATCTGCAAGACAAATACCAACATTCACTGAATGGCAATTATATGTCCATTAATGGGTTCATTCCTGCTGCACCCTGGGGATGAGGAACCAACATTCTCTTGCTGGGTCCTGCTTCTGTTCTGCATGGCACTGCCTCTCCATCAAGTCTTCTGGGCATGAAGACCTGTAGGCTGGGCTCTCAGGTAACTTAGGTAGTCAGTAATGAACTTGAAGAAACCCTTCACTTCATAGAAATATCAGCCAAAAGGAGCTGATGCTCTCAGTGAATATCTGTGCAAGTACAGCTTCTTAAACAACAGTGGCTTAGATAATAATGTAGGTTTTTCTTCTAAGAAGATCTCCTCCCAAAATATTATTGTAGTGGATTTCAAAGTCAGATGTCCATAACAATACTATTGAGAGATCAGTTCCTTGCTTCAATTTCTTTTATAACATTGAGGTGAGATTGAGTTTTTGTGCCTGTTTCCTGAAAATAAACCTTTCTCTTTAGAGCCTAGTCATGTGTCCAACACATTTTACTCAGAAGCTTTACCACTCCCTTTAAAAAAATATTAAAGGCTTAATTTATGAAGTATGGTCATCATTCCTGGGGTTGTCTAACCTTAGAATAAATGGTTTCTATAATAGACAACCTCTTGGTCCTATGCCAACTGACTTCTTTAGGGTAAGTTCCACAGACTATGTTCAGCACTTTCTGCCTCTGAGATGCAGCTCGATTTCACTTTCAGGGGAGTCCTCAGTTTCCATAAGATATACTAATGGTTGGGACCAAGACACAAATTTACCATTTATGTCCAGGTTTGTTTAAATTCCACTTACATTCAAACTGGAACTCTGATAATAAATGATTCAATGATATAACAAAACCATCTTTCCACCTCATGATTTTGTGGTTACATTGAATAGAACATTATTTTTATATTTATTATATATTTGTAAAAGACATGTATAAATTTAAGACTTATTAACTTTGTCAATGTGAGTGAATCTATGGCAGATGATGAGCCAAAGATCCTCACCTTTCTAGATGGCTGAACTGCAACTCTGCCACTAATAGCAATAGATCAAGTTGAATTTAGTCTTCAAGGGACTGAAAGCCACAAAACCACATCAACTGCTATTGATTTTCCTTAAGTACTGAGGCTTTTAAGGGGATCTTACAAAGAAATGCATTGTGTATGACTGTATGCCATCAGTTTTGCTGAATTTTGAAAGTTGGATAGAGTTTGGAAAAACTAAACAAATGAAGATACTTTTGGGGTTAATAAAACTCAAGTTCCCAGAGAATTGTTTGGTGGGAAATTGGAAAGACATCACGACCATTCAACCTTACTGCAGGGGAATGGTAGAAACCAGAGATTCTATTGGATGCTGTCATCAAGGATAACAGGAAAAGGCTAAGATAGCACATGAGTAGTCATGCTTCACTACTCTGCAAACACTCTGGCTCAACAATCATGTTCATGTCCTCCAGAAAACCATGAGACACATGCATGACAAAACCATCACACACAAGGCTCTGCATTTACAAATACTGTCACCATGTTAAATGATCTGTTTCAACTTGCCATTATATAAGCTCCCTGGTTCCTGACAATTTACTTTATACATATCACCCAATACATCACATGGACTATACATTTCCAAGACCAATAACTAAATCATCTAAATGTAAATTCAAGATGCTTAAAGTGTTACCTGATGTTGCCTTGAGTTAAAATATATATTTTTTTACTTCAAGAATTCAAACTCAAGAATATTCAAAATAATCAAAGTGAGTTGTATTACTGCCTTACATTTGACTTATATATATGTTTATAGTGCAAAGTTACAAAATGATGAATGTCTCTAACACTAAAGTAGATAAGCAAAGAATTAAAGCAAAACTAATTTTTCCTGGGCCAGGAGGAAATATAATATTTATCATTGAACCTGAACCTCATTTAATTTTGATGTATATTAGATGATAACTGGAGACCTATTATGGTCTTCTAACTTCTTATTTGTATACTGTTTATACTGAAATATCTTCTGAATCTAAAAATTCAGGTTTTTGTACTTTTTCCATAAAATAAATTTTGTTTGATTTTTCTCTTTGACTTTATTAAGTAAACATAAAAAATATTTTTATATTTATAAAAGAAAATAGTTTATGGGTGTTTCTTAAAAAAATTTGTTATAGTAGGAAAGCAGTTTGATTGGAAAAATTACTTTCCATAAAGAATAGGTGATTTAAAGGATAATTATAATATGTAGGGGCCTATCCACATAGTTTCCTATACAAGCAACTTATTCAACTCATAGATACTCAATTAAATTTACAGATCAGTTAATAATAGGTTTTGTATAGAAACAAAGTGGAAATTTCAGAATAGATAAAACTATTAGTGAAAGGGCTCATGTTTATTTAAAGTAATTTTTTCTCATTTAAGACATTTTTTGCCATAGTTATTATTAATCTGAACTTCTGTAATAACTGGGGAAAATTAAAATCTATTTCCAGTGAAAGCAGGGTAATGTTAAAGTTGGAATATTAGAACTCTGTTTATTTATCTAGGAAAGTATATAACACAGCCTACACAAAAGACTTAAAACAATCATTCCTCAGAGGAAAAAAAACACCTGAGTATTGCCCAAATTACAAAGTATTTATTTTTTATAATTTTATGAGAAGTTTTTAAAATAGATTTGGATAATGTGGCATTGAAAAAAGTTTCTTCTATAGGGAAAATTTTATTAACATTTGGGTGATTACTCTTTTAAATTATGTATGCAGTTGTAAAATATTGCTGCTTTATTTTATATCCTATGCTTCAAGTCATAGAAGCAGATAATTACCAAAGGTGATTATTTTATTAAATTTACTTTAATATGTGTTCATACATGTCCCAAAGTAGGGAAAATAATATATTGTTAAAGTATTACTAGATTTATTTTGGAAAGAATGATATTTGGCAACCAGAGACAACTGTATTTTATGAATGTGTGTGAAGTTACAAGATAATATAGTAAACCTTTACAGTAATTTCATCTGATTTGTAATTAAGACTTTCAAGAGAGTAAAAAAAATATTCACTTAATATTGAGCCAGAAAAAAATGTATCCAGATATCTCAAACAAAATTTGTGGCTGTTCTGTAAACTTCAAACAATATTCAACAATGAAAAAGTTATATTTCTCTATCGAGAAATGAGTACCATGACAAAACCATTTTAGACCTTTTTGTTATCTTAATTTTGGAAAAGAATTAAAAGAAAATGAGAATTCAGTTTTTTCATAAAGTAAATATCGCAATTATTAGGAAAATATTTTGTTTTTATAGAGTTATTGAAGAGGGAAAAAACTTTTTTTTTTTTTCAAACTGATAAAGCAGTTTGAAAGACAAGTCACTTTCTCCCCTAAAAGAGAAAGTTAATTTTAGATCAAAATTGGAATATTGACAGTGGGAAGAGAAGAGAACAGTCAGCTGAAAATTAAGCCTCTTGATAGCCTCTATTACACGTTAATGTATATTTCTCTAAAATATCAGAATGCTATAGAAAAAAAAGGTTGGTATTCCCATTGGTTCTAAGATATATTATTTCTATTAAGGGCTATGGCTATTGACTAGTGTATTGGAAATTATTATGTAATTAATGTGGTACACATAAACTTTATTTTGTGGAGACGAAACTTTATTTTCCTGTTCAGAACTTAGACTAAAAACTTCAGTAGAAAAAAATTGAATACACTTCAATCTGAGTTTTCTTAATCCAGTCCCTCAAGTCAATTCATGATTTAATGTACAGTTGCAAGGCAGACCAAGACTCCATCTCAGCTTTCCATAGATGATTCACAGTCTTGAAGCCCAAGTATCATCCATCCATAGAGGTTTGGGGAGGTTCATTTAAGTGACTGTCATTCATATGTGATAGGAAGAGAACAGTTTACTTTCCCCTTAATGGTGCCTGCTGGTAGCGTGGGTGTTTGTCAATCATTTAGACTAAAGCACTTGTTTGTCTCCTATGTACCTAGGCTTCTGAGGTTCTTGGCATATCTTACAACTGATCACATCATGACTCAAGCTACTGTCATCTTCTGTGTGTGACAAGCATTCTGGCTCTAATTCTCAGCTAAACTCTCACATGGGCAAATGTAAAACTCAGATTCCCTAGATATTCACATAGAAGCCCTGATAAAGTATGGAGATGATCAGCAACAGCTCTCATAGATGTTCCATTAAACCATCTCTTTCATTTTCCCTATGTCTAACTGAGGGGACCATATAAGGCTGTCATTTTCAACTGTCTTTAATGTCTTTCAATTTCTCTTACCCTCAAATTAATTATATTTTAAATAAACCCTGCTTTTTTATTCATAATTATTCAATTTCTCTACAAATTATCTTCATCTTCCTCCAAGTCAATGTTCTTTTTGATCTTACTGGTGCTGGTGATGTCCTTAGTTCACATTTCAGGCATACCTCATTTTATTGCACTTCGTAGACACTGAGTATTTTTTACATATTGAAGGTTTGTGGAACTCTGCTTTAAGCAAGTCTATCCACCCTATTTTTCCAATAGCATTTGCTCACTTAATGTTTCTGTGTCACATTTTGGTAGTTCTTGCAATACTTCCTACTTTTTCCTTATTAGCATATTTGTTATGGTGCTCTGTGATCTGTGATCTTGGATGTCACTACTGCAACAAGATGATGACTTGCTGAAGGCTTGGATGATGGTTAGCATTTTTTTTTAGCAATAAAGCACTTTTTAATTAAGGTATGTACATTGTTTTTTAGACATAATGCTATTGCACACTTAATAGACTAAGGTACCGTGTAACAGAACTTTATATGCACTGGGAAGCCAAAAAATTCATGTGACTCACTTTAATGTGGTGGTATGGAACCAAACCCACAATATCTCTGAGGTATGCCTATAGTTTCAGATCTGTGATAACTGCTCTATAACATGTCAATTAAGAACTTGAGTTATTGTTTTATTATTCCTTAATGGGATGTTGGGGGACTTGTAAGGAAGAATAGAACACACTTTTACTTTTTCACATTATTGATCTACAGATATCAAGATTCCTAAGAAAATCTTATCACACTATTTGCAGGCATTTTTAGTCTTAGACTTCTTTATAAATACGGTTGCCATATGTGTGCAATACATGGGGCTTATCTCTACTTAAGATATATTCATTGTTTCTGTGAAACAGGGCACCAACATGGTTGAGTTCTGTGTCTGTTTAGGGCATGTTTTTGGTTCATAGATGGCAGCCTTTTTGCTGTAACCTCACCTGACAGATGTGTCCAGGGAGCTTTCTCAGGCCACTTTTATAAGATCATTAATCCCATTCATGAGGGATCGTTCCTCATTACCTAATCCTTTCCAAAAGGCTCCACATTCTAATACCATCACCTTGAGGGTTAAGTCTCAGCATATGAACTTTGCGGGGGACACAGAATTTAGACAATAGCAGCTACCACAACAAAGTACCACAAACTGAGTTATTAAGTAAAACAACAGAAACGTATTGTCTTAGAATTCCAGAGTCTGAAAATTCGGACTCGGAAGTCTGAAATCAAGGTGTGGACAGGGCCGTGCTCCCTCTGAAACCTGCAGTGTTGCCTCTTCCTGGCTCCTGGGGTTTGCCAGGTATGTTTGGCATGCAACTGCAACATTTCAGTCTCTGCTGTAACAGGACATGATGTTCTACCTTTGTATGTCTGTCTCTGTATGTCTTCTCCCTTTCTTGTAAGGGTATTACTGTCTTCCAGTATGACTCCATCTTATATAATTACATCTTAAATGACTGTAATCAAATACAGTTGACTGTTGAACAACAGGGGTTTGAAATGTAAGGGTCCACTTATGTGCACATTTCTTTCACTAAATATGTACTACACTCTCTGCTTTGGAATTAAGCAATAACAGCCATCTGTTAGAAACAACTCAGTCTCCACCTGTGTACCAAGACCCTAAATACATAGGGGTTGAGTGCTTTTGAATATTAAATTGACTCATGCATGTTATTCAAATTAATAAGCATTACTTTTAAGGGATTCATTAACACTAGTTATTAATTTTTTAATAAAAGCACAAGTAAACATTTCTCGTTTACCAATCCAAAGCTAAGAAGATTGGCTGGTTTTATGTCATTTTGTTAATCATGACTTTCATTTTTTAAACAGTTATTGAGAATCTGCTCTGTATCAGGTGTTATGCTAAATAAAAAGGATGATGATATGGACACTATCCCTTACTAACTTCTAGTCTAATAGGCAAGATAAATGGATAAATAGCAAAAATATTATAAATCAAATATCACAGATATATCAATACATCACTATAGGCTCAAAAGAAAAAAAAAATAAATTGTCCCACTTACAGCAGTCCCCATCAAATCTGAGACTCAATTCTAAGTAAATAATTCAAAATATGGGAAAATACAATAAGGATAAATATGTTTATTGCTAAGCTATCATAGTGAAAAACAGAAACAATCTAAAACAAGGGTATAATTAAGTAAATATGACATTCTTACTTGGTTTACTTTGCATATAAAAACATAAAAGCATGTAAAATTTGGAGAACGACAGAACTATAATTTTGTTTTCACTTGAAAATCATGGATAATTTGTTTCTTTTTACTTTTCCAAAATTTCCATAGCATTAGATTATTACTTATATGATTAGAAAAAAATAAGTTTAGTTAGAAATTTTACAGGTATATAAAATTTCATATCCAAAAAATTGCAGAAATGCAATTTCTGTATAAATATTTGTTGTAAATAGTATATTTGAAATAAAGCACTATAGGCTTCAGAGAAATAACACCATATTTACAATATTTCATCTTTCTCTGGAACTCTAGTTGTTTTAGAATATTCTAGCAGTACATTTAATGAAACAAAATGAATCCTAAATAAAGATGATCTTTCCTTACTAGAGAGCTAAAAGAAATGACATATATCAGTGCAAAGCAATCCACTAATGGAAATTTACCATTATGAATGTGAAAAATTTAAAGTATTTAAAGTATTTCTCTCTCATCTTTAAATAGCATTTATATTTCCCCACTCAATATTCCTTTCATTATGAATTTAACTGAAGAAATGAAGGTGAACTGTGATGCCAACATGATAAATGTTTAAGGTTAATATGTCACTTTATGTATTTGTCCCTATCATTCTTGATCTTTTGTATGTGATTCATTGTGCTGATGTCTGTCTGTCTTGAAATACCACTACTCTCAATCTCTTTATAATGTAGTTGGCAGGAGTGTAGCATTTTTTAACACCAAGAATACTTAACAGTATTCCTTTGTGTGATACCATTAAAGTATGCTAACTAAGGCAAATTTGAGGGAGAATACAAAGACATTTTGAAAGGTTATGATCTATGACAATTCACAGCTTTAGAGTTGGTTTAATTGAATTAATTGTTGCTCGGAAGAAGAATCTGAGGAACAAAGAACACAATGACTGTACGTTTTCATGGAAAAAAATTTGACCTTTTCAATATTAGCGCATTGATTCACAGATTATTCTCTCTCCCACAGCAAAAGAATCTTATAAGGAAAAGGTAGATGTGATATTTGAAAAGAGAAAATCTGTGCAGAAATGGAAACTCCCACATATGATAGGAATCAGAAAGAATTACTAACATATACATTTGTGTGACTTGTTACAACAATAAAAATTTTAATGTATACGTGTACCTTTTAAAAATTGAGAATATTACATTATACTATATTCTTAATTTACACTAGTGAATTTTTAATAAGATGATCAGAGAAGAGCTTCATTTTATTCAGTGATATCACTAATCTAAAAAAGAGATTTTTTTTTCTTTCCTTCTGTTTTGTAATTCTAAGTAACAGTTTTATTAATTTATATTTTTTTAACTAGGTTACCTTAGTCTATGTCTTCAATAAACACATTCTCTGGATAATCATAAGGCAGAAATTAAACTGTGCCACGTGAAAGGTAACAAGAGGATATTCAGAAGAGAAGATTTATTCTAGCTGAACTGAGCAGGGAAGGCTACACAGAAGAGGTGACAATCAAGTTGAGTGGAATAGCTTGTAATTCCAAAAACACACCATACATTTTTATAACTCCTGAACTTAACAATGGCTATTAGATCTTGGAATTCCTAACCTCCAGTGTCTTGTATTCTAGTCAAACCCATACTTCTATTGCAAAGCCTCAGCTGTCACTTTCTCTGTGAAGTTTTTTCTAACCTTTTCAAATCAAATCAGGCATTCCTTCTTTGAATGTTTCATTACCAATTACACACAGTAACTCCAAAATAGAATATACTGTACATGTGGTAATATTTTATGCTTGCCTCCTTGACAGAATGAGCTCTACTTGGTCAGGGTTAATACTCTTCGATATTATATTTAATGGTATAAAAACATTATATATAACATTATATAACATTACAACATTATATAACATTATATATTTAGTGGTGTAATAACATTATAAAAATCATTATAACATTAAAACATTATATAACACTATATATTTAGTGGTGTTATAACATTATTTGGTTTTAATCAAAAGCCCTCAGGAACTTTATGTCTGGAGCAGGTATAACTGGGAGAAAACCAGAAAACAGCATTATTTCATGTCAAAGCTACAAAACAAAAAATAATACACTAACTATACTTATTGTACTAATTTTATAATATCAAAAAATATGCTTAGTACTAAAATGTAAAGTTCAGACAAGTTGAGTGTCAATGTATTATAAAATATGCTATGACATACGGTGAATAGTTTTAAAATAGTACAAATATCTTAAAAACACAAATGGGAGATATAGTTAATAAAGCAGAGATCACATGTGATATTTTATTAACCTCAAATCTGTATAGTGGTATTTGTTTTATTCTTATTTTTGTCACTAACCCTTTTTGAGACACAAAATCACTAAAGATCAGAGGGATTAAGTAACTAGCCCAAAGTCACCAAACTAATGTTAGTAGTATACATTAATGAAGAAAGAGAATTTTAATGAAGCACATATAGCTTTAAGTCCTTATTTACTACCTAGAAAATAAACTCCAGAAAGATGAGGGTCTTCATTGCTTTCATTCATTGGTGATATGCATGTGCCTTGAACAGCCCAAGCAGTGGGAAGGTACTCAGAAAACATTTGTTGAATGACTGCACCTGTGTTGGTTGGGCATGTTAATTGCTTTCTCTTTGTATTGGAGTTATTAATGACACCTACTGCATTGAGTTGTAAGAACTAAGTAAGGCAATACAGGAAATGCATCTAGGACCACTCTCTTAGTGGAGTTTGAAAACACTTGATACATTAGTGCTGGTTATGTATTTTGATAGGAGTTCCATGCTCTCATCTAAAGGAATTACTGAAAAATAAATCTATGTCCCAGGCTAAGCCAGAATAAGGTGATACTTTTAAGCAGATGTTTTACTGGTAACCTTCAAGTTATAAGAGAAAATGCCTCTTTTGCCTATGATATTAGATGGATCCTGGTGAAATTCATGAATATTAATGAATTAACTATGTGATAGGAATTGTTAAGTTCTTACCATCATTAACTCTGTTAATCCTCCTCCTTTTACAATTTCTGGTGTCCACATTAAAAATGTAAAAAGAAAACTGGTGAAATTAGTTTTAAGAATATATTTTATTTAAACAAAAAATCCTAATTTTTATTTTAATATTTAGTCAATAAAATATTATTGTGGTATTTTACACTATTTTTGCATTTACTCTCTGAAATTCATTGTGTATTTTATAATTACAGCACATCTCAATTAAGATGTTAAATTTTCATAGAGAAATAAGTCATCTGTATTTAGATTTCATAAAATCTAGGTGAAAAATTAGATTCACATATTCAAGTTCAAGTTTTAATTT
Organism: Delphinus delphis; assembly: GCF_949987515.2. NCBI lineage: Eukaryota > Metazoa > Chordata > Mammalia > Artiodactyla > Delphinidae > Delphinus > Delphinus delphis. The sequence continues at coordinate 33,553,213 of NC_082686.1, forward strand.
TTAATTGTTTCAAGTTTTAATTTTACTTAAAAAGTTTTTCAATAACTGAATAGAATATCAGTTTTAAATTTAAATTAAATTGCTTAAAATTAAATACAGTTCAATTGTAGTACTCACATTTCAAATGCTCATCAATACATGTAGCTAGTGGCTACTACACTGCAAAGTACAGACATATGTCATTAACAGAGAACAAGACAACTAGAAAACAGATGTTTAAAAAACATATTCTGAATGAATATATGACTTTTTAAAAGATATCTGTCACAACAGAAATAGAATTTCTCTATTCATCAGTATTTTTTCATGTAAGTTATTTACACTAATATTTTCTAAAGAGTAACAGTTTTGCCTTGTCTAATTTATTCAGCCTAAAACTTTGAATCCTTCACCAAATTATACAAAGGAAAATATTTTGATGATGAATGTATAAGTCACTCTGCCCCTAAGCTAATTCATTGTATTTTTTTTAATAGATGGATAAAACATTTTTCATGTGTGTGAGTGTATTGGTAGATGCTTATTAGGGCTCCAAAAAGGAAAAATTAAAAGAGATAAAAACATTACATAGGCACTAAATTGTGAAATTAACATGTTGCACAAGAAAATGTAGATTCATGTTTGATAATATCTTTTGTATTCAAATTAAAGTTTATCTATCTCTGCCATAATTTAGTAACAAATGCTATAGTAATTTATGAACATGGAAAAGTGAGCACATCTTTTAACCTGCCGAAAAGAAAAATGATGCAAGTTAATCTAGGAAGCACAACTGACTCACATGAATTATTTTAGACTTTGCCATTATTGATTATTGTGTTTATGGTATTTTTTTAATCTAGCACTCAATTTCGATAGTGTCAAGTTTGATGCTGAGCACAAGTTTGATATGCTTTCTGGCTTTTCACGATTACATCTTAAACACATTTGTTCTATTGTAACATTATAAAAACAGATGATGAATTTTGAAATTTGAGTCAGTAGAGTATATAGTTGTTGCTGATTGACAAGTCAAAGTTGAAATTATAGCAAGTTCTCTTTATAATTTGGTAAATTTGTTCAAACATTGCCATCTATTTTTGCTGGGAAACCAAGAACAATCTCTCTGATACAAATTGATTCTGCTTGGTCACTCAGCTGGTGGAACACAGGAATAATTTACAGAGAGATGATTGTTCATTTACTTACAAATTTCCTAATTCTTAGGCAAGTGAACATTCCAAAAGCAATACAACTACCTACAAATCAGTGTATACTCTGACATTTCTAAAATAATTCAAAATGGAACTGTCTCTGGAGCCAGTGACTTTCAGTAGGATCCAATTATATACCTTTCACTTTTTATAAAAGTCTAAGTGAGAATTGAAAGAACAATAAAACTCCTAGGAAGAACAAAAATAGGGTGAAAACTATTATTTTAACAAAAGGTACAATAACAAAAATACCTATTTAAAAAATTTTAATGGTTTGACAACCACTGTGATTAATTCCTATGCTTGAAATGAACAATACCCTTCATTTATATTTCCCCCGCCTTCCTGAATAGACTATCAAAGAATCTTTTTTGGATTTTTCAAAAATGCATAAAAACAGAACACAGTCTATAATCAGAATCCATATTCTTTTCTTTAAAAGGCTAGATAATATCCTTTGGAACTGCTAAATTAATTAAACAAGGAGGCCATTAGACTGAGGTGGTTTTAATAACTTAACAGCCTTTGTAAGCAAACCCAAAGCTAAGCCTGTAAATGCTTCAAGGTAAATAAAACCCTAAGGACAATGAAGCACAAACAGCTGACTAGACTTTCTCAAATAAGACAACTGCTTAAGCTATACCCAATCAGTAATTTTTGCTTTGCATTTGCATCTTCTCTATAAGTCTTGCCCCTAGCTCCTGTCAGTGGAGCTTGCTTCTGTCCACTTCTGGTTTAGTGCTATCCTATGGGAATTGATTTTTGCTCAGATAAACTCTTAATTTTTTTAAATATACTTCCATTTATCTTTTAACAAAACTGAGATTCTTTGATAAAGATAATAATAGATTCATTCAATTTCCAACACAGGTACTTCATAAATATTTGTTGAATGAATGATAAAATTAAATTGAATTGAATTAAATGGATTATCTATAAATGTAAAACTTCTTTATATCAATAAGATTTTAAATAATATAAAAAAGATAATTTAGTAAAATATTTGCAATATGTATTACAGGAATTTATTTTTTTTTAATCTGAGGATGTCTTTGCAAATTAATAAGAAAAAAAATCAACAGTTCAGTTGAAGAAAAGAACAAGAATATGGACAAAAATAATTTATAGATTATGTACAAATAACAAGAAATGTTTTCATCTTAACCAATAACCAAAAGAAAGCAATATGCACATAGTTTCATTTAGTGTATTGTGTAATAGGGAAACTAAAAGTTTTCTTGTACCTATTGCAATTCACTTGTTCTTTCTTCTCCAGCCAAAGGCAACTTCTGATCTGTTTCTTATCTCTACAGATTAAATTGTATTCTCTATCATTAAAAAAATAATAATACCATACAGTATATTTTCCTTGGCTCTCTGACTTCCTTCACTCAGCATAATAATTTTGAGGTTCTTTTACCTTATAGATTCAATTTTCTTATAGAGTATATTGATATATTTATGTATATTATATGCAAATACTCATGTTCAAAACGCTATTCAACATGACCATATATATATACAAACATATATATATATATATATATATATATATATATATATAAATTTATGTTCTTATTGACTGCCATTCCCACTAGAGTATAAGCTCAGTGGAGTTACAGACCAGGCAGTACTAGTCACTGTGTTAATTCCAGTGGCTAATGAAAGTTTTGGCATATACTAGACAATAAATATGTGTTAATAAAAGTCAACAATATTTTTATATAAAAAACTTTGTATCTATATCTTATGGTTTTCTTAAGATAAATTTCAAAATATAGAATTATAGATTTCAAAAGGCAGGACCAGCTCTCCATTAACAGGTGAATGGATAAAAAAATGTGGTATACTCACTCAAGAGGACTTTACGAGTTTAAGATAGTCTGAGTTTGCTTTGAAGCATTTGTGTGTGGGGTATGTGCAAGAGATTATCTATTATCTACTACCTGTTATCTATTATCTATCTATCATCTATTCATTTATTTTTGCTCTAAGAAACAGGAATATGCAATTATGTATGTATGTCAAAAACACCAAAAAGACATACAACAGCATGTTCCCCATGATCATTCTGTTTACTTTTACAATGATAGCTAGTAATTGTGCTTTACTGCTTTCTGTTTTACTCTGTTTTATGTCCTTTAAGTTTTCTACAGTGAAAATTAGTTACCTTTCTGACAGAAGAATGTTGACCGTATAAGTTAATTTTACTCAAGTATATGGTTGTATTTGTTTCCTTGAAAATTGAAAGTGTGACTGGTAATTGTTTGATTGGGACTAAAACATCTGGACAGGCTATCCACAAGATAAGGGATAAAAATGGGACTAAAACATCTGGACAGGCTATCCACAAGATAAGGGATACAAAAAAGGAAAATGTTCGGTCTCTCTAATAATCTAAGGAGCACAAAATTAAATAACAATGAGCTGCTATTTTAACTTACCAAGTTGATAAAAATAAAAGTAACTTTTTGTTACATGATTGTTATTTCTGTGATTTTTATAATATTTATAATTACTATGCTTCTTAAAATGTGGTCAGAAAAACAGAGAAATCATTTGTTAGAAATGTTGATATTTAATAGAAAAAGGAAACAAAATGTTTGTATGTGTAAGAACATTATAATAGTGGCAATCTCTGATTGATGAGAGTACTGATTATGTCATTTTCTTGGAATGCTTTTATTATTTTTTGTCAAGTTTTTAAAGAACATATGCTGTGCTGAAGTAGAGAACAAAATCCTATAATTTATTTTAATAGCTGTTTCGCTTTCATATTGCACACATGAAAGCCTCTTCAATATATTATTCTAAGACTACTGTCTTTTTGTATCATGGCTTCATGTCACCAAAAACTGATTCCATCTCAGATTATTTTCTATTATGTAGCAATATTTTTCCAGGTCACAGATATTGTTAGAAAGCCTACAATCTGACTGTAAAATGTTTCATTTCCTATTTACTGATCTGAATACCAAAATCTCTTTGAATGTGTGATATCTTCCACGTAATCAATCCACTATAAGTCTCATTTTTCTCACCTATAAAATGAGGCCAAAGCTAACACTATTAAATGCAGTAGGTTGAAGGCAAAAACAAACAAACAAACATTGCACTAGTTTTAATTATAGCTAGCACTTATTGAATATTTATTAAGTATCAGAAATAAGGTTAAACGCATGCACCTATGGTCAACTAATTTAGGACAAAGGAGGCAAGACTATACAATGGAGAAAACACAGTCTCTTCAGTAAGTTGTGCTGGGAAAACTGGACAGCTACATGTAAAAGAATGAAATTAGAAAACTCCCTGACACCGTACACAAAAATAAACTCAAAATGGATTAAAGACCTAAATGTAAGACCGGACACTATAAAACTCTTAGAGGAAAACATAGAAAGAACACTCTTTGACATAAATCACAGCAAGATCTTTTTTGATCCACCTCGCAGAGTAATGGAAATAAAACCAAAAATAAACAAATGGGACCTAATGAAACTTAAAAGCTTTTTCACAGCAAAGGAAACTACAAACAAGATGAAAAGACAACCCTCAGAATGGGAGAAAATATTTGCAAATGAATCAATGGACAGAGGATTAATCTCCAAAATATATAAACAGCTCATGCAGCTCAATATTAAAAAAAAAAAACAACCCAATCCAAAAATGGGCAGAAGGCCTAAATAGACATTTCTCCAAAGAAGACATACAGATGGCCAAGAAGCACATGAAAAGCTGCTCAACATCACTAATTATGAGAGAAATGGAAATCAAAACTACAATGAGGTATCACCTTACACCAGTTAGAATGGGCATCATCAGAAAATCTACAAACAACAAATGCTGGAGAGAGTGTACAGAAAAGGGAACCCTCTCACACTGTTGGTGGGAATGTAAACTGATACAGCCACTATGGAGAACAGTACTGAGGTTCCTTAAAAAACTAAAAATAGGAGGGGAATCGGGAAGATGGTGGAAGAGTAAGACGCAGAGATCACCTTCCTCCGCACATATACACCAGAAATACATCTACACGTGGAACAACTCCTACAGAACACCTACTAAACGCTGGCAGAGGACCTTAGACCTCCCAAAAGGCAAGAAACTCCCCACGTACCTGGGTAGGGCAAAAGAAAAAAGAATAAACAGAGACAAAACAATAGGGACGGGACCTGCACCAGTGGGAGGAAGCTGTGAAGGAGGAAAGGTTTCCACACACTAGGAAGCCCCTTCGCGGGCGGAGACTGCGGCTGGTGGAGGGGGAAAGCTTCGGAGCTGCGGAGGAGAGCGCAGCAACAGGGGTGCGTAGGGCAAAGCAGAGAGATTCCCACACAGAGGATCAGGGCCGACCGGCACTCACCAGCCCGAGAGGCTTGTCTGCTCACCTGCCGGGGCGGGCAGGGCTGGGGCCTGAGGCTCGGGCTTCTGTCGGAGCACAGGGAGAAGACTGGGGTTGGTGGGGTGAACACAGCCTGCAGGGGGTTAGTGAACCACAGCTAGCCGGGAGGTAGTCCCGGGAAAAGTCTGGACCTGCCGAAGAGGGAAGAGACATTTTCTTCCCTCTTTGTTTCCTGGTGCGCAAGGAGAGGGGATTAAGAGCACTGCTTAAAGGAGCTCCAGAGATGGGCCGAGCCGCGGCTAACAGCGCGGACCACAGAGACGGGCATGAGACGCTAAGGCTGCTGCTGCCGCCACCAAGAAGCCTGTCTACGAGCGCAGGTCACTATCCACACATCCCTTCCGGGGAGACTGCAGCCCGCCACTGCCAGGGTCCCGGGATCCAGGGACAACTTCCCCAGGAGAACGCACAGCGTGCCTCAGGCTGGTGCAACGTCCCACCAGCCTCTGCCGCCGCAGGCTCGCCCCGCATCCGCAACCTTACTTCCCTCTGGCCTGAGTGAGCCAGAGTCCCGAAGCAGCTGCTCCTTTAACCCTGTCCTGTCTGAGCGAAGAACAGAACGCCCTCCGGCGACCTACACGCAGAGGCAGGACCAAATCCAAAGCTGAGCGCGGGAGCTGTGCGAACAAAGAAGAGAAAGGGAAACCTCTTCCAGCAGCCTCAGAAGCAGCGGATTAAAGCTCCACAATCAACTTGATGTACCTTCCATTGGTGGAATACCTGAATAGACAACAAATCATCCCAAATTGAGGAGGTGGACTTTGAGAGCAAAATTTATTATTTTTTCCCCTTTTCCTCTTTTTGCAAGTGTGTATGTGTATGCTTCTGTGTGAGATTTTGTCCGTATAGGTTTGCTTTCACTATTTGTCCAAGGGTTCTATCCATCCATTTTTTTATCTTAAAAAATTTTTTTCTTAATAATTATTTTTATAATAATTATTAATGATTATTATTTAAAAGTTATTATTTAATAACTTTTTTATTTTATCTTATTTTATTTTATCTTCTTTCTTTCCTTCCTTCCTTCCTTCCTTCCTTCCTTCTTTCTTTCTTTCTTTCTCTCTTTCTTTCTTTCTTTCTTTCTTTCTTTCCTTCTTCTTTCTTTCTTTCTTTCTTTGTACTTTTTCTCCCTTTTATTCTGAGTCGTGTGGATGAAAGGCTCTTGGTGCTGCAGCCAAGAGTCAGTGCTGTGCCTCTGAGGTGGGAGAGCCAACTTCAGGACACTGGTCCACAAGAGACCTCCCAGCTCCACATAATATCAAATGGCAAAAATCTCCCAAAGATCTCCATCTCAACACCAGCACCCAGCTTCACTCAACGACCAGCAAGCTACAGTGCTGGACAACCTATGACAAACAACTAGCAAGACAGGAACACAACAACACCCATTAGCAGAGAGGCTGCCTAAAATCATAATAAGTCCACAGACACCCCAAAACACACCACCAGACGTGGACCTGCCCACCAGAAAGACAAGATCCAGCCTCATCCACCAGAACACAGGCACTAGTCCCCTCCACCAGGAAGCCTACACAACCCACTGAACCAACCTTAGCCACTGGTACAGAAACCAAAAACAACAGGAACTACGAACCTGCAGCCTGAAAATAGGAGACCCCAAACACAGTAAGATAAGCAAAATGAGAACAGAAAAACACACAGTAGATGAAAGAGCAAAATAAAAACCCACCAGACCTAACAAATGAAGAGGAAATAGGCAGTCTACCTGAAAAAGAATTCAGAAAAATGATAGTAAAGATGATCCAAAATCTTGGAAATAGAATAGAGAAAATGCAAGAAACATTTAACAAGGACCTAGAAGAACTAAAGATGAAACAAGCAATGATGAACAACACAATAAATGAAATTAAAAATACTCTAGATGGGATCAATAGCAGAAAGATTGAGGCAGAAGAACAGAGAAGTGACCTGGAAGATAAAATAGTGGAAATAACTACTGCAGAGCAGAATAAAGAAAAAGAATGAAAAGAACTGAGGACAGTCTCAGAGACTTCTGGGACAATATTAAACACACCAGCATTCAAATTATATGGGTTCCAGAAGAAGAAGAGAAAAACAAAGGAACTGAGAAAATATTTGAAGAGTTTATAGTTGAAAACTTCCCTAATATGGGAAAGGAAATTGTTAGTCAAGTCCAGGAAGCACAGAGTGTCCCATACAGGATAAATCCAGGGAGAAACACACCAAGACACATATTAATCAAACTCTCAAAAATTAAATACAAAGAAAAAATATTTAAAGCAGCAAGTGAAAAACAACAAATAACACACAGGGGAATCCCCATAAGGTTAATAGCTGATTTTTCAGCAGAAACTCTGCAAGCCAGAAGGAAGTGGCAGGACATATTTAAAGTGATGAGGGAGAAAAACCTACAACCAAGATTACTCTACCCAGCAAGGACCTCATTCAGATTTGATGGAGAAATTAAAAGCTTTATAGACAAGCAAAAGCTGAGAGAGTTCAGCACCACCAAACCACCTTTACAACAAATGCTAAAGAAACTTCTCTAGGCAATAAACAAAAGAGAAGGAAAAGACCTGCAATAACAAACCCAAAACAATTAAGAAAATGTGAATAGGGACATACATATTGATAATTACCTTAAATGTAAATGGATTAAGTGCTCCCACCAAAAGATACAGACTGGCTGAATGGATACAAAAACAAGACCCATATGTATGCTCTCTACAAGAGACCCACTTCAGACTTAGAGACACGTAAAGACTGAAAGTAAGGGGATGGAAAAAGATATTCCATGCAAATAGAAACCAAAAGAAAGCTGGAGTAGCAATTCTCATATCAGAAAAAATAAACTTTAAAACAAAGACTATTACAAGAGACAAAGAAGGACACTACATAATGAACGAGGGATTTATCTAAGAAGAAGATATAACAATTGTAAATATGTATGCACCCAATTAGGAGCACCTCAATACATAAGGCATATACTAACAGCCATAAAAGGGGAAACCGACAGTAACATATTCATTGTAGGGGATTTTAACACCACATTTTCACCAATGGACAGATCATCCAAAATGAAAATCAATAAGGAAGCACAAGCTTTAAATGATACATTAAACAAGATGGACTTAATTGATATTTATAGGACAGTCCATCCAAAAACAACAGAATACACATTTTTCTCAAGTGCTCATAGAACTTTCTCCAGGATAGATCATATCTTGGGTCACAAATCAAGCCTTGGTAAATTTAAGAAAACTGAAATTGTATCAAGTATCTTTTCTGACCACAATGCTATGAGACTAGATATCAATTACAGGAAAAGATCTGTAAAAAATACAAACACGTGGAGGCTAAACAATACACTACTTAATAACAAAGTGATCACTGAAGAAATCAAAGAGGAAATTTAAAAATACCTAGAAACAAACGAAAAGGGAGACACAATGACCCAAAACCCATGGGATGCAGCAAAAGCAGTTCTAAGAGGGAAGTTTATAGCAATACAATCTTACCTTAAGAATCAGGAAACATCTCAAATAAACAACCTAACCTTGCACCTAAAGCAATCAGAGAAAGAAGAAAAAAAAAAAACCCCACAAAGTTAGCAGAAGGAAAGAAATCGTAAAAATCAGATCAGAAATAAATGAAAAAGAAATGAAGGAAAAGATAGCAAAGATCAATAAAACTGAAAGCTGGTTCTTTGAGAAAATAAACAAAATTTATAAACCATTGGCCAGACTCATCAAGAAAAAAAGGGAGAAGACTCAAATCAATAGAATTAGAAATGAAAAAAGAGTAGTAACAACTGACACTGCAGAAACACAAAAGATCATGAGAGATGACTACAAGCAACTCTATGCCAATATAATGGACAACCTGGAAGAAATGGAAAAATTCTTAGAAATGCACAACCTGCCAAGACTGAATCAGGAAGAAACAGAAAATATGAGCAGACCAATCACAAGCACTGAAATTGAAACTGTGATTAAAAGTCTTCCAACAAACAAAAGCCCAGCACCAGGTGACTTCACAGGCGAAGTCTATCAAACATTTAGAGAAGAGCTAACACCTATCCTCAAACTCTTCCAAAGTATAGCAGAGGAAGGAACACTCCCAAACTTATTCTACAAGGCCATCACCACCCTGATACCAAAACCAGACAAGGATGTCACAAAGAAAGAAAACTACAGGCCAATATCACTGATGAACATAGATGCAAAAGTCCTCGACATAATACTAGCAAACAGAGTCCAACAGCACATTAAAAGGATCATACACCAAGATGAAGTGGGGTTTATTCCAGGAATGCAAGGATTCTTCAATATACGCAAATCAATCAACATCATACACCATATTAACAAATTGAAGGAGGAAAATCATCTGATCATCTCAATAGATGCAGAGAAAGCTTTTGACAAAATTTAACACCGATTTATGATAAAAAACCCTGCAGAAAGTAGGCATAGAGGGAACTTTCCTCAACATAATAAAGGCCATATATGACAAACCCACAGCCAACATCATCCTCAATGGTGAAAAACTGAAACCATTTCCACTAAGATCAGGAACAAGACAAGGTTGCCCACTCTCATCACTATTATTCAAAATAGTTTTGGAAGTTTTAGCCACAGCAATCAGAGAAGAAAAGGAAATAAACGGAATCCAAATCAGAAAAGAAGAAGTAAAGCTGTCAGTGTTGGCAGATGACATGATACTATACATAGAGAATCCTAAAGATGCTACCAGAAAACTACTAGAGCTAATCAATGAATTTGGTAGAGTAGCAGGATACAAAATTAATGCACAGGAATCTCTGGCATTCCTATAGACTAATGATGAAAAATCTGAAAGTGAAATCAAGAAAACACTCCCATTTACCATTGCAACAAAAAGAATAAAATATCTAGGAATAAACCTACCTAAGGTGACAAAAGACCTGTATGTAGAAAATTATAAGACACTGATGAAAGAAATTAAAGATGATACAAATAGATGGAGAGATATACCATGTTCTTGGATTGGAAGAATCAACATTGTGAAAATGACTCTACTACCCAAAGTAATCTACAGATTCAATGCAATCCTTATCAAACTACCACTGGCATTTTTCACAGAACTAGAACAAAAAAATTCACAATTTGAATGGAACCACAAAAGACCCCGAATAGCCAAAGCAATCTTGAGAATGAAAAACAGAGCTGGAGTAATCAGGCTCCCTGACTTCAGACTATACTACAAAGCTACAGTAATCAAGACAATATGGTACTGGCACAAAAACAGAAAGATAGATCAATGGAACAGGATAGAAAGCTCAGAGATAAACCCACGCACATATGGTCACCTTATCTTTGATAAAGGAGGCAGGAATGTACAGTGAAGAAAGGACAGCCTCTTCAATAAGTGGTGCTGGGAAAAATGGACAGGTACATGTAAAAGTATGAGATTTGACCACTCTCTAACACCATACACAAAAGTAAGCTCAAAATGGATTAAAGACCTAAGTGTAAGGCCAGAAACTATCAAACTCTTAGCAGAAAACATAGGCAGAAAACTCTATGACATAAATCACAGCAAGATCCTTTTTGACCCACCTCCTAGAGAAATGGAATTAAAAACCAAAACAAACAAATGGGACCTAATGAGACTTCAAACTTTTTGCACAGCAAAGGAAACCATAAACAAGACCAAAAGACAACCCTCAGAATGGGAGAACATATTTGCAAATGAAGCAACTGACAAAGGATTAATCTGCAAAATTTACAAGCAGCTCATGCAGCTCAATAACAAAAAAGCAAACAACCCAATCCAAAAATGGGCAGGTGACCTTAATAGACATTTCTCCAAGGAAGATATACAGAGTGCCATCAAACACATGAAAGAATGCTCAACATCACTAATCATTAGAGAAATGCAAATCAAAACTACAATGAGATATCATCTCACACTAGTCAGAATGACCATCATCAAAAAATCTAGAAACAATAAATGCTGGAGAGGGTGTGGAGAAAAGGGAACACTCTTGCACTGCTGGTGGGAATGTGAATTGGTACAGCCACTATGGAGAACAGTATGGATGTTCCTTAAAAAACTACAAATAGAACTACTATATGACCCAGCAATGCCACTACTGGGCATATACCCTGAGAAAACCATAATTCAAAAAGAGTCATGTACCAAAATGTTCATTGCAGCTCTATTTACAATAGCCAGGAGATGGAAACAACCTAAGTGTCCATCATCAGATGAATGGATAAAGAAGATGTGGTACATATATACAATGGAATATTACTCAGCCATAAAAAGAAACGAAATTGAGCTATTTGTAATGAGGTGGATGGACTTAGAGTCTGTCATACAGAGTGAAGTAAGTCAGAAAGAGAAAGACAAATACCATATGCTAACACATATGTATGGAATTTAAGAAAAAAAATGTCATGAAGAACCTAGGGGTAAGACAGGAATAAAGGCACAGACCCACTAGAGAATGGACTTGAGGATATGGGGAGGGGGAAGGGTAAGCTGTGACAAAGCGAGAGAGTGGCATGGACATATATACACTACCAAAGATAAAATAGCTAGTGGGAAGCAGCTGCATAGCACAGGGAGATCATCTCGGTGCTTTGTGACCACCTAGAGGGGTGGGTAGGGAGGGTGGGAGGGAGGGAGACGCACGAGGGAAGAGATATGGGAACATATGTATATGTATAACTGATTCACTTTGTTATAACGTAGAAACTAACACACCATTGTAAAGTAATTATACTTCAATAAAGATGTAAAAAAAAAAAAAAGTAAAAAAAAATAAAAAAAGAATTGCCATATGACCCAGCAATCCCAGTACTGGGCATATATCCAGAGAAAACCATAATTCAGAAACACACATGCATCACAATGTTCATTGCATCACTATTTACAATAGCCAGGTCATGGAAGCAACCTAAATGTCCACTGACAGATGAATGTATAAAGAAGATGTGGTACATATATAGAATGGAATATGCTCAGTCGTAAAAAGGAATGAAATTGGGTCATTTATAGAGACATGGATGGATCTAGAGACTGTCATGCAGAGTGAAGTAAGTCAGAAAGAGGAAAACAAATATCATATACTAACACATATATGTGGAATCTAGAAAAATGGTACAGATGAACCGGTTTGCAAGGCAGAAATAGAGACACAGATGTAGAGAACAAATGTATGGACACCAAGGGGTGAAAGTGGTGGTGGGGGGTGGTGGTGGGATGAATTGGGAGATTGGGATTGACATATATACACTAATGTGTATGAAATAGATAACTAATAAGAATCTACTATATAAAAATGAATAAATAAAATAAAGTTTTAAAAAAAGAAATAAGGTTAAAGAATTTGTAAGGATTATTTCATTGAATTCTAATCACAAATATTTTAGTTAGGAATCGCATTTTACAGGTGAAAATACTGTTACATCAGAAAGTTTTGTATTTTCCCAAATTAAAAGAGTCACTAAAAGATAAAGCCAGCATTTAATCCTATACAGTCCAATTTGAGTTTTTTGTTTTAACCCCTCACTATAGCTTTAACAAAGGTCTGGTTCTCAATGTGTAATATGCACCCAGTCAGCCTGGTAGTCATTTCTTGTGTTTTCTTTACCTCTTGGTGTGGAGTTTTTATTTTACTTCTTTATTTAATCCATTATTAAATGATAGTTGACTTGATGGAAAAATAACATTACTGGTACCTTTTACATGGAAAATAATAGTCACTCTTGTGGCAGTTCTGCTTCATCTATTGATGGAAAATACTTCAAACTGGACATTCACAAATGTTACAGTCCTTAATAAACAATCAGAAGATAATTTTACTGAGTTTAACTGAGCATCTGGTTTTGCTTGATGTTATAAATATTTTGCTTTTTCTCCTTTACTGGTTTTGATGGTTAATTTTATGTGCAATTTGGCTAGGCAATGTTGCTTAGTATTTTGGTAAAACACTAGTCTAGATGTTTCTGTGAAACAATTTTGTAGATGGATTAGCATTTACAATTGTATGACTTTAAGTAAAGCGGATTATCCTCCATACCGTGGATGGGCCTCAGTAAATTTAGAGCCTAAAGAGCAAAAACTGAAGTTTCCCAGAGAAGAAGGAATTCTGCCTTAAATTTATAACATAGAAATTCTGTTAATTTCACAGGACTGCTAGCCTGTCGTATGGATTTCGGACTTGCTAGAATTCACAATGTTGTGAGTCAATTCTTTAAAATAAATCTCTCTTTATCTCTCTATTTCTCCATCTCGCCATCTCTATCTCTATAACTCTATATATCTCTGTCTCTATCTCCATGTATCTGTCTGTCTATTGATATATCTATCAATAGATATATTGTTTCTGTTCCTTAGGAGAATTCTGTAGGTACTATTATGTAAGAACACTTCATATACAAAACTTCATATACAAAATAATAATAGTAATAATAAATCAAGTCAAACAATAGACCAAGCTTTCCTTGATAGGCAAAATAATAATAATAAAATAAATAAATAATAAAAGAAAAAAATGAATGGAAAGTACTCAGCTTTTCTATATCTGACTTATGTTACATAATGTTATATAAGATTTTGGGTTTTTTTCTTCATTCTTTGCGTGTAGTTTCAGGGACATCTGATCAAAAGCACACTAGCTCTGTGGCTTTCAATTATCACTCTTCATTTCTGAACCATATTTTTCTTACCTTTATAATGAGGGAGGCTGCCCTGCATGGCTCCAAAGACTCTGATCTTACTCTCTGATCAGGCACATGAAAAAAAAAAATCATTTTGTATCTATCCTTGCTACTAGCAAAGAATATATATAAATACTTACTTTGTGGATATTTGAAAAAATATATTTACTTCCTTAGAAAAATAATCACTTTAGAGGAAACAAATTTCTCTTTGAACTCAAGCCAGAAATATTTTAAAGATCATATAAAAAATATGAACTCATACTTCTCACTCCAGATTTTTCTGTTTTTATCCTAGTGAGTTTTGTTATTTGAATTGAAACGATGAGAAGTTATTTCAGAAATCCTCATTCACACTTATTCAACACCAAGGAAGATAAATGCGAAGTAATTAGTCAGAATTAGTCCTTTATTACATTTCTAATTGATAATCAAATTCCAGTGCAATGTTCTTAGAAGTTCCAACTTTTTCCCCTTTAAATCTTTATTCTTTTAAACATTATTATTAAGATTTTAATCAGCAGATATAATATTTGGAGGAAAAAACCTTAAATATTATTAATATTACCATAAAAACTAATAATCCATTTATGACATCAAAGATTCACATAGTATTATCACAAATTAAGTGGGGAAAAATAGGGCTACATGTTTAAAAATCAACATTATATTTTGAACTTGCTTTTTAATGGTCATTATATTTAATGATCTATCATTTCATTATAAACCCAATAAGTGAGATGTATATAATTCATTTTAATCATCCCTGAATTGAACCTTAGTAAACTGGTTAAATCTATTTTCCTTATAGATGCAGAACATTTTCTTCCCCTTGAGAAACATTGTTTAAAAATTAAATTTAAAAAGACCAAAAATCAATGTTTCTTATGATACCTTAATTATTTTTTGGAGATTTTAAAGCACAAATAGAGAATTAAAAAAAAAAAAAACTTGACTAATTTGCTAAATGAAGTGAACTTATTATAAAACACAAATGAGAGAGAAAAATACAAATAGTGGGAATGTAAATTGGTACAGCCACTATGGAGAACAGTATGGAAGTTCCTTAAAAAACTAAAAATACAATTATCATATGATCCAGCAATCCCACTCCTGAGCATATATCCAGAGAAGACTGTAATTTGAAAAGATATATGCAACCCAATGTTCACTGCAGCACTATTTACAACAGCCAAGACCTGGAAGAAACCTAAATGTCCACTGACAGATGAATGGATAAAGAAGATGTTATATATATATATGTATATATATATGTATATACACACACACACACACACACACACACACACACACACACACACACAATGGAATATTACTCAGCTATAAAAAAGAATGAAATAATGTCATTTGCAGCAACATAGATGAACATAGAGCTTATCATACCAAGTGAAGTAAGCAAAGACAAATATCATATGACATTGCTTATTGTTTATATGTGGAATCTAAAAAAAAATGATATAAATGAACTTATTTACAAAACAGAAATAGACCCACAGACATAGAAAACAAACTTATGGTTACCAAAGGGGAAAGGGCGGAGAGGGACAATTTAGGAGTTTGAGATTAACATATACACACTACTATATATAAAATAGATAACCAACAAGGACCTACTATATATCACAGGGAACTATACTCAATATTTTTTAATAACCTATAAGGGAAAAGAATCTGAAAAACAATATATATATATTCAGTTTTATACATATGTATAAAACTGAATCATTTTTCTGTACACCTGAAACTAACACAACATTTTAAATCAACTATACTTCAATTTAAAAAAAAAGTACAAATGAGAATTAGCTGTTCCTTTCCAGAAAGGCCCTCTGTATGCATACTTTGGCCTATAGGCATGTAACAAACAACTGTGTTTTTATGGTTTGAGAAGATATAAGTTCAGTGAAAGCTTGCAGTTACATTGTCATAAAAAATTAAAAATAAACTAACTGCTGAGAACCATAAAGAAACATTCTGTTTTTTTGGCAGAAGTGTGCATTTGAACAAAAGAGAAATATTTTAAAGTCTTACCTTTTGAAATAAAAACCTCTGTTGATAAGGGTATAGATTAATTGATTTTCATAGAAATATTGGAATGTCCATTTAGAATGCAAATGCATTTTCCTAAGATCCATTTTATAAAATGTAATTATCTCTTGCTCTAGATCTTCAGCTGCGTATTAAAGACCTATTTTCTAAATTATAAATGACTATTATAAATGATTCAATTTTATTTTTCTAAAGCCAATATTGCAAAAAATAAAAAAATAAGCTAGACAGAAATCTGTATTTTTAAAACATCATAAAACAAACTGACCAAACCCTTCACTGTACAAGTTTCAACATTTACTCCCAGTTAAGATGTTTCTATATCACAAACACACAATCTTCTCTAAATAACAACAATTTAATTCTACATGATTTTATATTTATGTCAGTTTACCTCCAAGATTTTTATCTGATATAGATTTTAAGGGACATATTTAATCCATAACCCATATGATGTGAAAAATTAATAACATGATACTATACTCAGGATTATTTCATTAAATAAATGCATGGGTAAATGTATTTTTTCTATAATTTTAACAACTACCTCAGCAGCCAGGACGTAATGGTTATCATTAGCAATCACGTTACTGTTTCTTATTACTCAATGTTCCTGTAAACTGTCCTTTTTGTAGTTATTTTGGTTTATTTTCCTGATGCTCGGAAATAACTCCCTTTACACTCAAACACATTTCATGAGTTAGTGCTTTTAAGTGAAGACATCTTTATTTTCAAATTTACATTCTGGATTATAACTCTACTCTGTTCAGTAAATTGTCTCATCCTTTCTATTCTACCTCTGAAATATCTCCAATTTGTTTGTCTTTTACCATCTTCACAGCACCACTGAAATTTAGGATCTTAAATTTCTGGCTTAAATTTCTGGGGTACATTCCTCCTTGATTTCCCTGCCTCTGGAATATTTACTTTTCTACTTTTCCCCAAAACTAAAAATTATCTTCATAACATGTGCTTGTAACCATTTAGTCTCTATGTAAAGACAACAAAATAGCTATCAATCATTGTATGAGAAAGTATTATCAAATTACCTTTCCCTCCTAACTTTTTTTTACGCGCAGGCTCAGCGGCCATGGCTCACGGGCCCAGCCGTTCCGCGGCATGTGGGATCTTGCCGGACCGGGGCACGAACCCGTGTCCCCTGCATCGGCAGACGGACTCTCAACCACTGCGCCACCAGGGAAGCCCCCCTCCTAACTTTTGAAGATACATTTTTCTGAAGATGCACCTAGTCCACTAAATTTTATATCAAGCCCTTTCTCTCCCCAATGTGTTTTATCATCCTCTACCCTGTAGCTCAAGTTCATGGCTTCTGATTCTAGTTTTATCATATTTAAGATATTCTTATGTAATAAAATTTCAAATTATATATTTATTTTATCCCTTTACTTAAACTGCATATTATCATTTACATAGAAAGAGTTTGTAGCCAGAGAGACATGGGTGTAGATTTGACCTCATAATTTTCTATTTTAACTTTGCTGTGCCTCAAATTTATCAACTTTAAAATGATTACTTCAATAACTATAGATTTGGTGAGGATTATTAGTACATTAAAGAAGATATATAAATAATAATCACCATTATTATAATTATTCCAATGTAGGACATCTTCCTTTATTTTAACTACAAAATCTAGTGGCTATTCTCAGATGAGTACATGAACAAGTGAGACTGATTTGATATAATAATAAAGATTTTAGTTTTATTAAAAACACGGTGCAAGATTCATAATAAAATAGATGTATTAGTAAACCCCAAATGGTAGTAGGCATTATATTCATTAATTTAAAAAAATGATCTTGTTTCAAATAAAGCTTTACCACCTACAAGCTGTTTTAAGTTTGGTATTTAATCATTCTTATTTCAATTTCCTCATCTGGTAATCTGTGTATTTACATCAATAATCATATTTTGGAGCTATAGCTTTCAGATTACATGAAATAATTTTATTTAGAATGCATAATGCTGTGTCTGGCACATACCAAGCACTCAGAAAAATTAGGCTCCCTCATCTTGACTGAAGCCTTTGGCTAAGCAACGCAGGTCTCCTCTTCCCAGGCAGTGAGGCAGAGCTCATTTCTTTCAGTCCCATATTTACTGAGCTTTGCTGCATGACTTGCATAGACCAATGACATATCAGCACATCTGATACAAGGAGAGATAAGCACTGTATACTGGGGCTTGTCCTCTTTTTGTGTTGTGATCATCACGTAAAGCAGTCTTGGCAAACCTGTGGGAGAGGCTCATTCCATACTAACTTCCAGATATGTGAGTGAAGCCATCTTGAACTTCCAGCCTCTGCCAAGCCACATATAAGTATAGTTGAAAAAGTGACCACAGATGAGACCAAACAGAGCCCAGCCCAAAATACCAATCCAGAAAATTATGAGCAAGTAAATAAGAGTAATCTTAAATCACTAAGTTTCAATGAGGTTTGATGCATAGCAATATAAAATTGATATATTCTCTATCACATTGCTTAGTTTTGTTTTTTTCATAACAATGACTATTGGAAATGCCAAGTGTATTAATGTGTTTATTTATTTACTTTGTTTATTGACTGAGTCTCCTCAGTATAATAAAAAGCTCTGTAATATGAGAAGACTTGTCGATTTGGTTCACTATTGTATCCCCATGGCTTAGAATATTTGGGGGCCCATATTAGATATTCTATATATATATATATATTATATATATATATATATATTTTTTTTTTTTTTTTTTTTTTTTTTTGCGGTACGCGGGCCTCTCACTGTTGCGGCCTCTCCCATTGCGGAGCACAGGCTCCGGATGCGCAGGCTCAGCGGCCATGACTCACGGGCCTAGCCGCTCCGCGGCATGTGGGATCTTCCCGGACCGGGGCACGAACCCGTGTCCCCTGAATCGGCAGGCGGACTCTCAACCACTGAGCTACCAGGGAAGCCTTCAAATAATATTTTAACTTATTTTGAATGAATAGATGAATATATAAGTCCCTTTATTCCAAAGGAGTCCTAGTAATTTATATCCATGGAGTAGAATTTCCACTGACATATTCTGCTATCCCTCTACTTCAGTGAATATCAAAAATATAGAAGAGGCATGATATTCAACAACTCAGAGTTATAAATTTTTTTAACTTAACATTAAATATAATAATATATATTACATGATCTGGTATATAGCATATGTAACTATAAGGATATGAAATATACTGATTCAACAAATGACATAAGAAAAGTGAACAAGCTACCAAATAATATTTTAAAGCCCTTTAATTCGTTTATGGTAGGTTAAGATAGAGGAGAAACCTGAATATACTTTTCCTACTGAATTCTGTGGCTAAATCTCTGATTGAGCTTTTGCCTGGCTCTACATCCCAGGATTATCAAGGTCGTTACAAGGGTCTTTGCAAAGTCCCAGTAAATAGGACCATTCTAAATTACCTGAGCTTTGTTTAAGTTAAAAAAATAAGACTAAGTTGTAACAGGTAGACACCAAATTATCAATTTACTGATAAAGGCTCTGTTTGAGGATTTAACTTTCCTGTGAGCAAAAAGGATTTGCTCTATACAAAAATATTGCCAGAATTGTGTACATCCACACTACACACCCAGCACACACACAAACATACATATGAACACACATGCACACACCACATTCAGGTGATTAGCCGAGTAAGATTTGTGGTCCAAAATAAGAGAAGAGAACCCCTCCTCCCAGCAGTTAGTTACTCCCAATAGGAAAAATGAAGAAACTGAGCAAAGCATGTTCAATTTATTCCCTTAAATAGGGAATCAGATGTCATTCAAAATACTCTGGGCAGAAAGGGGCAGAGAGAGAACAGTCACCTCAAACTATTTGATCTCACCTCCTACATTTAAAAAAAAAAAATCAGTCATAAGGAGAAGACAGCCCCTTCACACTATTCAGTTATTTTCCTTTGGGTATATTTAGTTTACTGTCAGATAGAAATGGGGTGATGCCAACTATCTATGACAATAATTTTATTCCTCCCTTCATAAGTGCATTCATTGAACTAAATCAAAGCCCTCTTTGCACCCAAGCCTGAAAATTCACCCATTAGTTCATTACCCAATACAAACTCTCTCCTTTAATCAAATTTTTAAGGCAAAATCATATGTCAAATATCAAATGCCATTGCACGTGCAAGTCCAGTAATGTTAATTTTTGAAGGAATTAAAGTCCAAAATAAAAAGTACTTGACCCATGCCAATTATATTACAAATCAATTAAATTATAAAATTCATTCTCACGTATTCACTTATTGTCTTGAGTCTGAGCTAGAGGAGCTCTTGATGCATGAGTAGAGTGTTCTAACCTTAATTGCTGAACAATCTTTTTACTTGTCTAGAATCCATGACTTAACCTGTGTACATAAACTTAATTGGGAGAAATCTCTCAGCAAATTTTGTTTTTATGCATTTACCAGATTTTGCGGGGCCGGGGAAGGGAGGTGTCTCTTTATTCTGGGTATTTTTTTCTAAGAATATGGTATTGGGTGCACTACTGATTTTTTTCAAAATTTAAAAATTTGAAATGCTGGAAGTCCCAATCACCTATTCTGTATTAAAATCTTTATATGGTCTTTTTTTGAGCTTTTGAATTTTGCATTTCAATGGGTCCTGCCTGGTGAATATGACCACCATGTCTTGTGTGCTGACATTTCGAGTCCTGTGCCACAGTTTCTTCATAGTATTTTATAATTTTACATATACATCAGCAATTTATGGGAGTGCCTATGTCCACATGGCTTTCCTAATAGAGTAGGTATCACACATTGGATTTAATAAAATAATTTATTAGACACGATCATTTCGAAGTTGTATTTCTTTTACGAGTAAGATTAAAGATATTTTATATATTAAAGGGCCCTTTGTATTTCTACTTTCCATGAAATGCCTGATGATAGTTTTTGTTTAATTATTATCAGACTTTTTCTTTTCAGATTTTATAAGCACTTTCAGTTATGGAACTTAGCCCTTTGTGATTTAAAGTGCAAATATTTTTGCCCCTGTTTTCATTTACTTCGTTATTCTTGTTATTATTATTATCAAAGGGGTTCTAAAAATATTTTTATTAGGATATCATTTACATACAATTAAATTAACACTTTTTAGTGAAAAATTCTATAAATTTTGATAAATTCATACAGACATATAACTACCACAATCAAGGTAGAAAAGAGTTTTATCTCTCCTTGCATGGGCAGTTTAAGGTGTCTCACACAATTTAGGTAGGATTTCATAAGTGGAATACTATTATATGATTTTAAAATTACTAAGGTCAAAATATCCTCTCTACATTCTAAAATCTGAGATCAAATGCCACAGCTTGGCCTGTCAGTATCACTAAGTTTTATTATTCTCCACAAATAGCACCTTTTTTCTTTGTTTCTCCTATTCTTAACCCATGAACTAGAAAATGTGTTGTTTTGGGGGAGTATCACCTTTCAGCAGTCTTGTTGCCCCATGGTGGTATACTGTCACTGTCACATGTACAACTCTGTATTAGTCTTTAATTCTGAAATCTCTCACAACTATGACCTTTGTGACAATAAGGGGATAAAAAATATTAGACTCTTGTGTCTCTTTTCTTCTTATTTCACATGCACATTCTCTCCAGTACTGACTTATTAGCCCTTCATTTGTGAAAGGTCAGTCAGGAAAAATACTTCATCTCAGGTGGTACTTGAGTGACTGGGCTTTTTTTTTTTTTTTTTTTTTTTTTTGTGATTGGCCAAGAAAGAAGATGATTTAAGTATGCATTTAGTGAATTTATTTAGAAATTTTGAAACAAATTTCATGAACTGTTAGGGTTTTCCCAGTTGTCCCAGTGAAAGTTTGTCTTCTAGAACTATTCTTACCTGCCAATAGGTCCACTTACCCAGTGCTGTGAGACGAAGGTGCAGGTCAGGAGTCAAAAAGCCACAGCAAAGTGTTCAGTTGTAACAGACATCGGAAAAATATAAGTAGTAGAAGAGAAGCAGTTTGCATTGTCAGGATCCAGAAGTTAGTCTGTTGAAAATTATAATAGAAGTGTCAGGTGGTCAATAAAAATAGCATTCTACTTCTCAAGATTTTATGGTATTTATGGGTTTTAGAACATATTTCAAATCTAATTTATGGTGATTTATTTCTCATTCCAAATTAATCATTCCCTTATGTAAATAATTTTCTATTTAAATGTTGTATTCATTTCTGAAAGGAGGGTCCCCAAAATATAATCCTTGTGCTCCCCAGATCTGGATATCCCCTTGCTATAGACTGAATGTTTGTGTCTAGCCAAAAATCTTATGTGGAAATCATCACCCATTTACAGATCAGAAAACAGAGAATGGAGACTTCAATCAATCTCTAGATCAAGTTCGCATGGTTAGTTGAGGTCTAGTGTCTTTGTACTTAGCCATTTTATTATCCTGAGAATTTGTATTTAATCTCAAATATAAAAACTATGATTCCAAGTTGTCAATTTACTATTTCATGGCCTTTATGTTTGAATTATACATCTAAAATGCCCTTTCTTCTTTTCCTCTTATTCTTTTACCAATATCTTCTCAAAAATACAATGAATAATGTATGTAGAAATGTTCTATTGAATAATGCCTTGTCAAAATTTTGTCTTGAAAATACCTCATATATCACTTACTATAATGGAAGACACAAGAAAGAGAAAAGATCTTAGCATGTGCATAACCTTAGAAAATATGATAACAAATATGGGTCCAGATTTTGAAGCAATTGGCAGGTCAGGATACCCACTAGGAAATATTTTATTCTAGCAACAGAATGGATTCAGGGGATTTAGTTCCTTCACACATCTTGTCAGAAGGTAATAAGATGTAATGCTTTATAAATTATAAAACAAGCACTGGTTTCAGAATGACATGAGTCTTGAAATGCTTTTGTAGCATGTACATAGTCACGAATAGCCCTTTGCCATCACTTGTTAATCAGAACTGAGGTGTAGTCAGATCAGTTTAGTGTGTGGTAAGCTACAATTGAAACTCTTTTATTGCCCTCCTTCTGAATAGACAATATCCACTCCAGTACATCTCAATAATACCAAGAACAGGGTTAATATATTTGACCCATATTAGAATCATCTCTTGTTGAGTCTACATATCCTCTGATCCATTAAGATCTAAATTAATATTGAAAATGCAAAGCAAGATGAAACTATAAAAAATGCTGATGTCTTTTATCTCCAAAACCGCATGTTTGAAACAGTTCTCTGAAAAGGGTCTATGTAGTATATTCTAGACTTGATATTATTAATAAAGTCAGTAGCCAATGTCTTATTTGGCTCGACTAAGGAGATGAGTCAGTTATAATAATTTATTTTTGCATGACACATTGAGGACTGTAAGCTATTTCATAGATCATATTTTATTTATACCCATTTTAAATCTCTGATGTGCTATACATAGATTTGTTATCTCTATAATATCATGTTATAGTTTAGGAAACTGAAATTTGATGATGTTTAAAAATGTGCCTATGGACTTATAGTTCATGGTAGAGAAGATTTCTCGATAGATAGATAGATAGATAGATATTACTTTGCAAAAAAAAACAACTCATCAAGAATAGTTTGAATGGTGTTTGCCTTCACTGTTTGATACACTGTGGACGCAGAGTGAGGAACTTTCCTATACCTTGGCTGATTTTCATACTTTTGCTAAATTTAGATCAGCTGCCAACCTTGATTTTTTGTGTTTCAATGTTGTACAATATCTCCAAAAGTGTCTTTAATGTGAAGGTTTTTTTCTGGTGTCACTTCCTCTGGGACATCTTTATCCTTTTCATTACAACTGCTTTCCTCATTTTTGTCTATAAGTTTGCCTTCAACAAGTTTCTCTGTATCCATGGAGTCCCTTGAATGACAACAGTGTCAACATTCCAATGATCAGTTACTTCCGTAACTCTATTCACATTTGATTCAAATTTTACTACCAGAGCTGTCACTTTTTGCTTTTTGTGCACTTTCATTTTGGGGGGAGCCAGTGTCCTTTCTCTACTCATTTTAGTATAATATCATGTGGGTTTGTTGCTGAGTGACAATGAAGCAACACAACTAAATTCTTTATGTTTGTGTGTAAACTAAATAACAGCTGTGCAGACTTTGAAAGAAGTGATATGTCTGTCATTATGATGTATATCTGTTTTGACATAATGACTTTTGGACTGAATAGCTTGCAGCAAAACTTGTTCTTCATGGAATTACACAGTTAATATACTGTGGTAACAGAAATTTGAATCTTTTTGTTGGGAGATTGGTGATATTTAACTAAACCACTAAACTATGGTAATGGAGATCCACATGTATCAGGACCATGAAAACTGAGTTCTGCCTGTATTAAGGTTTTGACATATCCTTCTGTACTTGTGCTCTACCCAAATGAACTTTTGATTCTGCATATATTCTCTTGACAAATTCCCAAAAGCATACATTATACCAAATTTCCCTATTTACTTTAAAAAAAATTGTATGTGAGGGCCCCCAAATCATCCATTTTTTAGGCAAGTGGTATCTAGTTTAATTTATATGAAAAAAAACATGGTTCACACTTACTGGTAAAACACAATCTATAAAATATTCAGTTGGTCAAGGAAAAAGCATGACCCTTTTTTTCTACAACCAATATATTTCTACACACTAAGGAGTAAAAATATCAGTTCCAGTCAAGTTAAACACACTGATTTCATTACTTTTAGTTACACTTAACATTGTTTACCTTATATTTTAAAATCTTGTATTTTAATTGATTTGGTTGTTAGGTAACACTGTGCTATAACCAGCATTTGAACTAATATCTCAAAATTAAATGCCTTTACACTCAGGCTCCTCTTCTGGAGGTGCAACTAATTTATTCCCTGAGGGAAAAAAAATTACTTCTTATCCTGGCTATGTTTCCAACATATATCCTTTCCCGATATAAAGGTGTAATAAATTAGTAAACCGAAACCTCCATTAAATGGAGTTGGGAGACTAGAAGCGGAGCTCTCACTCCCTGAGACTTGGCAGAGTCCGACAGGAAGAAAGACTCCTTCCTGGCAAGCCCTCAGTCAAGGAAAAGCCGTGGGCTGTTGTTTACTACAGCCCTCTCCAATTCATTTTCCTCCCTATAAAAGTGTCCTCCTGTTCCTTGCTGTGCAGGGACTTTCACAAGGCTCACCATGGTTACAGACCCTGAACTGCAGTTCTCTGCTGATCCCAAATAAACCCATCTTTGCTGGAGAAATATATGGTAGTCTATTTGTTTCAGGTCAAGATACTGGTGTCTGTACGGTGACCGAGGAAGACCCCCAATGGCTCCAGGGCTGGTGAGCAAATAGGTGCAGTACCAACAATTGAGCCCATTGTCACTCATTGCTTTTTTGTCAGCCTGAAGTTTGAAGGTATGTATTTCTTTCTGGATCTGAGCTCATGTCCTCTTTGTGTCTGAAGTTTCCAGGTTTTATTCAGGATCTATTTTAACATTTCATCTTTCTGGTTGAGGCCATGTTTTGTATATGAGTACTCGTTTGGCACTTTGGCCTGATTTTGAGATTAGACTGTTTCCACTGAAGATGGCTGAAAACACCTTTGGCTCATTCCTTTTGGAACAGAGGCTATTTTTCTGAAATGGTGTTGGTTTTTCAGCTTTTGACCTGTTCTTTTGTAAGGGGCTGTTCTCTGGACTGGCCTGGCTCTGTCAGAACCAAGCTGTCTCCTTAGAAAAGGCTGTGATTAGCTTATAACCTATTTGAATTGAGCTGTTTGTGCTGTAAACTTCTTGAGCTCTGTTTACTCTAGAGAAAAACCTCTGAGAAATAGGATCCCAGTTATCTAAATATTGTGAGGGCACCTCTGCCCCCTGCAAAAGGACTCCTGCCAATTTTATGTTTAAAAATCATGGTCCTCCCTCATGCTCATTGTTAACTAAATGAACTGACCTGACCAAAGGCAATTTAGAATATCAGTGGCCATTATGGGGAACTTTTGAAATCTCCAAACTTAATTTTCCTAAATCCAAATTGGATGACAAAAGCTCAAAAATTTCCAGAACTGAGTGGAATGCTTATTTCAATTGCAGCTTCCCAGTGTTACCAGGAGTCTAAAATTGCCTCACTGCAAGTTAAGATTTTAAGATTAACTGAGGCAAACAAAGGATTAAAGGAAGAAAAAAGACTCTCAAAGCCTCAGGCTCTTCTTCCTCAGCTTCTTTATCTCAGGCTCCACATCTGGCGCCATATTGTCTCTCTTCCTTGCTCCTCATGGACAGATGGACAGACTCCACCTCAGGTGCCAATCTTCCTCCTTCTCTTCTCTGACCCCTATGCCTCCTCTACGCCTCAAGTTCCCAGTACTAATTCCTTCACCAAACTTCCTCTGTACTCTGAAACCCTCCCCACTCCCTTTTTTCTCTGAACTTCTCAGAACCTGTCCCTTTAAAATTAAGCTTTCTGAGGATCCAGAGACAAAACCCTTAATTTCTTATATTCCCTAGACTAAAGTTAAACTTCAAGCCATAGTCAAAGATTTTCCCAAAATAACCAAAGATCCTCACAGATTTGCTGAGGAATTTAAGTCATTCAAATTATCAACCTGGTTTCCCTGACTTCTATCAGCTAGTTCGTATGATTGCCAGTGAAGAACAGGCCCAGCATTTGATGAAAACCACTAATTGGGAAAATCCTGAAAAGTCTCTAGAATTACAACTGGGAGACCAGGACGCTAATTTATTAGATGATCAGATTCAGTCAATCACTAGGTGACTTCATTGAGCAATTCCTAAGGCTTTTCCAAAGTCCGTTGATTGAAACAAAATTCAAGTATGTGCACAAAAAACTGATAAACCTCTTCATAACTATTATAATTGGCTTCAGATTGTTTTTAAAGAAAATTCTGGTCTTCCTTCTGTTATTCATTCCACTCAGGGAGCTTTTAATCTGATTTGTATTCATGGGCTGAACCAGGAACTTTCTCTTCTAATAAAAAAGACTGGGATGAAATGAGAAAATATGTTCACTCCAGATTTAGTTGCAAACCAGCTTTCTCTCCTGCTAGGTGAGTCATCTTAATGGAATACTGCAAAAATTCATCTTCAACTCCAGCAAATGAAGGCTCCTCAACAAAACCAAAACCCTCCTAGTTTCTGCTATTATTTCAAAGAGCCAGGATGTTGGAAAATAGATTGTTATAAATTTAAGCTGTTTAGAGACTTTCAGCCCTCTAACCAGCCTTTCCAACATCCCAATTCTCAATGACAGGCCCCAAGGAACTGCAGGGGTTTTTCCCCATCCTCCCTCTTAATCATCTTGGAGAAACATTTCTCTAGATTGGGTTGAATGTGTTCCAGTTCTAATTGACAACAGAGCTGCATTCTCGATACTCAACCCCACTACTATAAAACAGCCCCTGTCTCAGAGTACTAAAACAGTTCAATTGTGGGGATCTCTAATGAACCTCTAGAGTTCCTGATCTGAACATATTTCCTTTTGTTTAGATCTTTTAAGAAATATACAACCTTTTCTCTTTAGTTCCTCTGCCCCTACCCATTACTTAGACTGAAGCTTCTTACAAAAGTATCATATTGGAACTTATTTTTCCCAAAATGGGAAAATGATTCTAGCAATTGACAGTAGTCATAAAAGTAACCAACCAGATGAATTAAAAATCACCATTTGACATCTTCTATTTGTTCCATCCCTAATGGTACTAGAGCTGATTCTGGAAACACTGATCATTTTTCCATATTCAATCAGCTACCACTTTCCTTATGGCCAAAATCTCCAACTGATGTTGGCAAAATTCACAGTGCACCTCCCATTAAGATACAAATAGACTCCTCAAAACCTCTTCCCAGAATTAATCAATACCCTAGAACTAAAAAGCTCCTCAAGGCACAAAGCCCATAACAGAAGATTACAAGGCCTAAGGCTTCATTATCCCTTGTATTAATACTAGACCCTGTAACACTCCCATTTTACTGGTGAGAAAACCTAAGAGCCAAAAGTAGAGGTTTGTCCAGGATCTCTGAGAAATAAGCAGCATTGTTATCCCTGGGCACCCTGTTGTTACCAACCATCGTGTGTTACTAACATCCATTCCCTCCAAAATTCTTTAATATAATTGATTATTGAGATTACACAGTATTCTTTAGTATTTCAGTTGATGAAGGGAGACAATATTTTTTTGTCTTCACTTGGTAAGAAAAATAATTCACCTGGACAGTAATGCCTTAGGGCTTTACTGAGAGTCCTTCTTTCTCACAAATCTTAAAGGCTGATCTGGATGATATATAGTTCCCTAGAGGTTCTACTTTGTTGTAATATGCATGTGAATCATTTGCTTCTTTGCTCTCCTTCTGAAGCCTCTACACAGGAAGACAGCATCCACTTGTTAAAGTTTTTAACCTTAAAGAAACACAAGGTCTCCAAAGAAAGATTACAGTTTGCCCAAACCCAGGTTTGATCTTTAGGGCATCTGATATCAGAACCATGGCTACAGCTAGATCTAGATAGACTTTATGGTGTCCTAAGATTCCCAAAACTGCAAATTAACCACAAACCATGAGGTTTTCTCTGGCTAGTTGGTTATTGCTGAAATTAGGTTCCAAATTTCTCTATGGAAAAACCTCCACATGTTGTACTCAACAATAACAACCCTGACTCAATTTTATGGGAAGAACTGGATGACATAAAGTTCAAGTATTTAAAGGAGAGCTTGATGAACCCACCTGAACTTGGACATCCCAATTATCAGATTTCCTTTTTGTATATAAAGAGGAAAGGAATGACTTTGAAGTACTTACCCCAGAACACAGGGACCACCATCAAGCCATAGGATATGATAGCCAGTTACTGAACCCTGTGGCATGGGGGATACATCCCTTGCCTTAGAACCATTATGGCCACCACCCTTTTGGTTAAGGTCACTGAGAAAATCCTCGTAGGATCCTCTTTATTTATTTCTGTACCTCATGCAGTTGAAAGTCCCCTGAATTCTTATCACATCGACATTTCTCAGTCATCCCCCACATCTACTATGAAGCCCATTTGTTAACTGCTTCTCACGTAATTCTTTTATATTTTAATAACCTTAACCCAACTACTTTTCTCCTCTTCATCACCAACAAAGTCCCTCATGACTGCTTAACACTGATAGACTATCTCCTGACTTCTCCTGATGACCTATAGGAAACTCATTGGCTAATATTGACTTCTCATGGTTCACTAATGGTTCATATTTAAAAGGTGACAATGACAAATATTGTGCTGTGTATGCCTTTACAACTCCTTTTGATGTTGAGGCAGCATCTTTACCTATGGCTACTTTGCCCTAGTAGGCTAAATTTTATGCTTTTACATGTAATTTAACTAAGGACAAAACTGCCAGTAACCTGATAGTAGATATGCTTTTGGAGTAGCTAATGATTTTGGAATATTTTGGAGGCACCAACATGTCTTTCTTACTTTCAGTGGAAATGCAATTTAAAACTGCCCCGATATTCAGGAATTATTAAATGTAATATTTTAACTTGCCAGTTTAGATGTTATTAACATTCCTGGGGATTCTAAACTTGACTCTTTGGAAGCTAAGAAAAATCACCTTGCTGATATTTCCACAGGAATGCTGCTCTTAAAGGGACCAGCAGCAGCCAAATCTGTGTCATTGTCCAAAGGGATACTTTCCCCAATGATAATTTTGAAAAAACTGGCTAGAGATACCCCAAATTGGCCTCAGAAAAGAAAAAAAAATTAAAAACTCAACAATTTTCGGTTTGTAAGAAGAGAAAGCTCTGGTTTGAACCAAATAAAAACCCAGTCCTATTGGAGATTCTAAAATGCCCACCCTTCACCACTGTATATTCATTAAACCATTGGTCTGCTGACCAAATGACAGCCTTTCTGGATCAGTGTTGGTGGGGAGACTTTATTAAAAAGGCCACAAAATGCACCTATCTCTCTTGTCCCATTTGTCTGAAGTACAACCAATGGAAGCCTGTCAGTACTGCTCCTGGACATTTAAAATTGCGGAATGGACCATTCGAGGTCTGGCAAATGCATTTCATACCACTACCTCCATCTCAGGGATATAAATATGTTTTAGTCATGGTCTGTATGGTTTCACACTGGACTGAAGCCTTCATTTGCGGAGAGGCTACAGTTTCTTCTGTGGCTAAAGTCCTTTTAGAAAAGTTATCCCTACCTGAGTATACCCCTCTCAAACTTCTTAGTGATTAAGGAACCCATTTTACTGTCCAGGAACTTTCATACATCTGAACTCAGTTGGCAACATTTATAGGGGCTCTCCAAATACTTTGGCTGAAAGCATTGTCATTGGTCCTTCTAAATCTCAGATTCACTTTGGAATGCATTAACACTCACACTTTGAGATAATCACAGGATGCCCAATGCACTTGGCTCCTGCTTCTTTTGACTCACAACTGATAAAAGGAGAGATACTCCATTACAGCAAAGGCCTAATTTCTTCCATAAAAATGATCGTGCTTCGGTACAGCAATCTTTTCATGGTGAGCCCTCGGGAGAGGAAGACCTTAAGCATCACCCCTTGCAACCTGGAGATTCAGTCTATTGGAAAAGACCCTTCCAGAAGAACTCTCACTGGAGAGACACCTATCATATACTGCTAACCAACACTTGTGCTGCCACCCTCCAAGGAATAGACTTGGATTCATGTGATGCACCTAAAGAAAGTGCTGAACCTTGCTACACATCATCTTGTGACCTGAAAGTAAAGATTTCCTGGAACTGAAGCAGAATATAGCTAATGAGACAGTTTTCCCAAGACATCCGGACCGGGCCTGTTGGAAGTTTGTCAAACATTTGATGACGACACAACACTTCAAATGATCTCCAATGTCTATGATCTTAATAACATGTGGTCTTTAGATAAAAAGTGCCTGAGAGTTCTCCTACCTATCCCTCCTTGTTACTTGAAAGAGACTCTAATAACTTTCCAATCTGTGCACTTTTCCTCCAGCACGAGACACTATACCCAGGAAAGGTCCTTCCTACTCCTGAGGAGCAAACAGTCACTGAAACTAGAAAACCTGACTCTTAATCATTGATGCTATCAGAAAAAGATATTGATAAAAAAAGAAAAATGTAGAAAATTAATAAACAGAAACTTCAATTAAATGGAGTTAGGAGACAAGAAGGGAGAACTCTCACACCCTGTGACCACAGCAAAGTCCAACGGGAAAACAAAGACTCGTCTTTCCTGGCAAGGATTCAGCCAATGAAAAGCATGGACTCTTTGTCTTCTACAGTCCTCTCAACTTCCTTTTCCTCTCTATAACATCCTTCTCCTTCCCTTGCCATGTGAGGACTTGCAGGTGGCTTGCCATGGTTGCAGACCCCAGAACTGCAATTCTCTGCTGCTCCTGAATAAACCCATTTTTGCTGGAATAATACCTGGCACTTTATTTGTTTTAGGTCAACAAATGCAAAGAGAAAAGTTTTCCTTCTGCTGACATATATATTGAAACAATTTAAGTGGATGATTTGAAAATTGCAAAAGGTTGTGTAATAATAGCTTCCATTTAAAGGGTACCAATGCATGAAGTGTGTTACAAGTTACAAATTCACTGTGACTTATATAATGTCCACAAGAGCTCTCTAAATTGGAAGTTTCAGTATGATGCTTGTTCTACATTTAAAAATACTGAGGCACAGAATCATTAAGTAATATGACTGAAGTCCTTACAGTACTAAGTATGAGAGTATTTACTTGAACCAAGGCTGTCAGACTCCAGAGTGTGAGCACTACAGTGTCTTGTCACTAAGTTATGTATTCTGACAATTTCATTTTATTAAATTCTATTCTATCTATATTATCAAATCTATTCTATCAAAATCTATTCTTCAAAAAAATCACTAATATAGAACACAGAAAATTGGATATTTAGTCTGGATCCCCACCAGAGGAAAGTAACCTATTAAAAATAAATTAACATGGCTTTACTGATATGAATGAAAAATTGAAACATTGCTCTCCATTTTGATCATCTTATATATTCTACTTTTCTCCCAATGTATGTTGTGTTTTTGTTGTTTTTTTTTTTTTTGTGGTACGCGGGCCTCTCACTGTTGCGGCCTTTCCCGTTGCGGAGCACAAGCTCTGGACGCGCAGGCTCAGCGGCCATGGCTCACGGGCCCAGCCGCTCCGCGGCACGTGGGATCTTCCCGGACCGGGGCACGAACCCGTGTCCCCTGCATCGGCAGGCGGACTCTCAACCACTGTGCCACCAGGGAAGCCCCCAATGTATGTTGTTTAAGGTATTTGATATTCATAAATCAAAATGTACAACTATTACCACTCACACTAAAATTACTAAATTGTATGAACTGTTTGATTTTAAAGAAGTCTGAATATGTTTATAAATTTTCCATATATGCAGAATTCTCTTCACTGTTTAATAACATTGTCTAGTGGATTTTGATTTAAATCATTCATTCTGTTTAAATATTCCAAACAGTTAGTTAAAAATCTTCTGAACCATTTTGAAAGGAAGTTACTGCATAGTGATTTTAGTTGAATATTCAAACATATGCATATATTTAAAACACTTGGATAACAACTCCCTTACCAGTTATTAAAGCAAGGGGTGTTATTCAGGTTAAACTTATCTAGAAAAAAAAAGTTGAGATTATTTCATCACTTTTAATATACTAAATGATAGACATAAAGTTTGTTAAAATATGGGAACTGTGGGTAAGGAAAATACTATAAATCAGGAGAACAGAGTATAACAGAAGAGCACATTTAGAATGTTGATGAAATCGGAATGTGTCTTGGGATATATAGTGAATATTCATTCACCCAAGAAAAATTTATCTAATCTTTATCTAAAAATTCAGCATTTTAATTACATGGCTAGATTTGAATTAATATGTTTACCAAGGATATGCATTTTAGTTTTACTTAACCTCATCATAATTTGATTAAACATATGAATGATTTTATTCTTCTGCTGAATACTTGGCACTTTCTGCATTTACACAAATGAAATCTTAGGTATTGGAAATAGACATTGGGTTTTATACCAAATCTAGCCTCTTTGCATTGATATTAAATTGTTATATATATTAATAATAGAAAAATATTTTTGAAATATTATAGAAAACAGAGCTGAAACATTAGTATTATTCCTTAATGAAAGCTTTCTATTCTCTCATAATTTCTAGAAAGTTGTATGTTTTTGTGATATATTAGGTTTTTTTTTTAAATTCTTTTCATAGAAAAAAGTGCTTTTAGGTAAGATTATACTTGAGAATTAAATCAAAAAAAACTTAATAGGCACTGACTTGGTAAAGAAGGGAGGAATAAAGTATCTCTGTAACCAGCAAATTAAATTTCTCAACTCATAGTATGAGATCTTACAGACTTAGTGTTACATTTGGAGGTAAATATTAAAAATATAAAATGTTTTTTATATGTGACTGTTGAGGGAAATATCTTAACTTAGATTCCAGTCACCTTTCCACTAAAGCCGAAATAATTTTCCTGATATTCAATGTTTCTTCTATCACAAGAAAGAAAAATGCTCTTAAATACGTTCTCCATCATATGGCTGTTTTGGTTAGACTTTATCCCATCAGGAATAAACAAGCAGTGCCCTAGGTTTATGCCCTTCTTAGTAATAAAAATTAATCCACAGTAATTAAACTGCTTCCTTACCTTTGACAGATAAGTCATTATGATTTAAATGGGTTTATTTTTATTTTGAAGGTAGAGTGGGAACTGAACAAGATTTCACTGACATTATGCCAAATGAATAATATCCTACAGAAAAATGAAAACTTAAAGTTTTTAACAGCCTAGTTTTAAAAGTCTGTTTTACAGTTGAGAAATCCTGCCACTCATTGATTAGTTTACATTGATATTTCCCAGATTTCTAGTGCTCTTATCTAAGTTATAATAAAAGTACTATTAAAAAACTTGTTTTGATGGTTTAATGAAATGTTATATTTTAAAAACATATTGTAAGCCATAAAGTATTATGAAACTAAGCTATTACTATAATATAATTAATTGAGTACAAATTTCCCAAAGGAAGAAACTGGTGGAAAAAAATACAAATATATATATTTGATTTCAAGATGTTGTTTGATAGATTATGGAAGGGTAAAAATATTCTTAAATTATAACTGATGATCACTTTTTAACTTTACTATTTCTAGAAATTTCTTTTTCCATGTATGCTTAAAATGTCAAAGAAAAGATGCCAACATTTTTTATCTTTGGTCTTGAAACAGATGTTGCTGATATGAATTGTGCATCTGTCCTTTGATGACAATATGAGTCGTGTTCTGAGTTCTGGAGAGATGTGTGTAGATGGCCTAGATTGTGCCTTTTAGAACACATGTAAGCTCAACAGCAGAAACGAAGTAAACACACATTCCAGTCCACTCTTCTGGCTTTACGCTTTGCAAATTATTTTTCAAGTACATATATTTGCTGTAACTTCTGTATGTATTATACCAGGCTTTTATACATTTATTTTAATGTCTTATTTAAATTAATATTGTCGTGGGCTCAATTGTGGACCTCCCCACCCACATTTGTATGTTGAAGTTCTAATCCTCAGTACCTCAGAATGTGACCATTTGGAAATACGGTGTTTAAAGAGATAATGACGGTAAAATGAAGTCATTAGGGTGGGCCTTAATCCATATGACTGTTACCTGATAAAATGAGATTAGGACAAGGACAGACCCAAGGGAAAGATCAAGTGAAGATAAAGAGAAGAGAATCATCAACAAGCCTAGAAGAAAGGTCTCAGAAGAAACCAACCCTGCTGACACCCTGATCTCAGACTTAGACTAATCCATATGTTTCATGATGCCATTTATTAATGAAACTAAAAATTATGGTAAAAATAGATTGTTACTGTCAAGGACAGTCACAATGAGTTCATAAAATCCAGAGAGCTGAAATGACCAGGAGCCAATACTTCTGAATCAAGACCCAGTGAAATTTTATATGTAATACTGCACTTATAGTTGATTAAATATGTTTGACATTGTTTGTCTTTCACGTTAGAAATGTGTTTGATTGTGAAAAGCCCACATTTACAGAATTTTTTAAAACTTATTGTTCCAAACAACCATAAGAAAATGAATTAACCAATTTTAGGAAAATTCTTGAGAGTGTTTTTGATATCTCTTATCTTCAGTTAAAATGTACTTTAGCATCATATTTATCAGATACCAAAAAATTATAAATATTTACTAACTGAAAGAAATAAGCAGTTGTTACTCAAAGTGGCTGAGAATTCCACTGTTAACACGTATAGAAAAGAACAAAATAGTGAGTGGGAACTTTTTACTGTATTTTGGATGCTCGTTTGCAGTTTGGGCTGTTACTCTTTCCGTTAAGTATCAAATAAAATTATGAGGGTCTAGAGTCTAGGATCAGTCAGGGTGAGTCAGGCTCAGAGGGTGAAAGAGGATGCATGTTTGAACAGGAAAATGATTGGATGCATTAGTGTGGTAGGAGAATTTAGGACTAATTTCCCCTAAACTGTCAAAACACACGGATGGGGCTTCCCCGGTGGCGCAGTGGTTAAGAATCCATCTGCCTATGCAGGGGACACAGGTTCGAGCCCTGGCCTGGGAAGATCCCACATGCTGTGGATCAACTAAGCCCATGCACTACAACTACTGAGCCTGTGCTCTAGAGCCTGTGAGCCACAACTACAGAAGCCCGTGTGCCTAGAGCCTGTGCTCTGCAACAAGAGAAGCCACCACAATGAGAAGCCCTCTAGACACAACTAGAGAAAGCCTGCTCACAGCAACAAAGACTAAACACAGCCAAAAATAAAATAAATAAATTTAAACAAAACAAAACAAAACAAAAAAACCCACTGAGGATGCCCTTTAACTTTCTAGGCAGCAGTGTTTGGGGGTTGTTCATTCTGATAGAACAGGGAAACTGGACCAGCACAAGGGTCAGTGAGTAGAGCAAAAGGGTAATTGGAGGCCTGGCATAGCATGGGTTATTAGATTGCTTTTCAGCTAAGTACTCAATAGAAATAAGTAGCAATTAAGAAAAATTAAAGTGAAAAAATCATAACACTAACATCTCTAAAAAAATAAAGCACAAAATAGCATCACTTCGTGGCCTATTAAAAGAGCACCACACAGTAGAGGTAGGTTTTCCAGCAGAATAGAAGAGCAGCTGTGATTCAACAAAAAAGTTAACCAGAACCTACCCACCTCCCCCAAAAAAAAATGTCACCTGGAGACATTTTTCTTTCTATAGTTCAGTGAATGATTTAAAGATGTTACTCAGCATTTTATGGAATGGTGGAAATATTCTTAAATTATAACCAGCAATCAATTTTCAACTTTACTATTTCTAGAAACATGTCTGTCTAAAATGTTACAGAAAAGATGTCAACCTCTGTCTCTGATCTTGAAACAAATGCTGCTGGTGGCAGGAGCAAGCTAGAGAGTTTCAACTTTATTCAATACCACTGTGACTCTATTGTACCATCCATATTGGTAGAGCCAGCCCATTTACATAAGCATTTTCAGTGTCAATACTTTCATAATTCCCTATGTTCAAAATCAATTCTAAGTTCATTAATACCCTAGAAATTTTTTCCTGTGCAATTAAGAAAAAATAACAATGAGTTTTTACAACTGTTATGGCATTTTAATCCTGGATTCCCTTTTGGATAAATTACCTATCTTGTCACAGCCTGGTTTACACTGGGCCACCATAACACATTTATACAAGTAACATAATTGTATCCTGAACTCAGCTGCCAGCTGATTACATTTTCATTCATAACCCGTCTCAATTGCCCTGCTCATTATTCTAGGTTAAAAAGGCTTTAGATAAAGGAAATCTTTATTTACTTACATGAATTAGATCTGAGTTATGCATTCTAACCTCCATTAACCCATTCTTAAATTACCCACTACGGACATGTGAAATCATTTAAAACTCATTGATACTCATTCTATACAAAGCAATATATGTAAATAAAAGTTTTAAGGCTTTTGAGATATTAAACCATAACAACATTTTTAAGATGTTGTATCTATACCTCTTTTTGCAAGGAAAAAATCCCTTTAATTACTAGGAACAAATAACAGCAAATTCTGTATCTTTCACTACCTACCTCTTCTCTTTCTCTAGGGTCTTATGTCATCAGAGTAACTTAATAACAACCCTTCTTACAGGATTTGATTATTTGGGGTTAATAGTGACATTATCAATAGAATGCTATATAATATTTAAATTGAAAGACTTTCTGAGAAATAAAACTAACCTGATTTTCATTCCTTTACATACTGTTCATATAAAATGTGAATTTACATATGAATTTTCAGTTCTGGAAAAAGAGAAGTCATTTGTCACTTTGGTTTGTGAATATATATTAAGGTCAGCATTTTCAGCTGACCTCAATGGCTTGACTAAATTTCAACTTATATAATTACTATTCGCCTATGCAAATCACTCCTTTAATTAAAATTGCATAATATAGGCCCAGTTTCATGATGTAAATTATGCTAATTTTTTTGAGTCATTAAACTTCACCAAGGATCATCCATGCTTCTGCACTAGAGTTTCATGGATTTATTTCTAAATCATATAACTGATGAATTGGAACACAAAGCAGCCATTTTGCTGCAGCAGCTTTATACAAATGATCCTATGAAAATATAAAAGCATACCATTTTATAACCCAGTAGTACAGACAAGCTATATCTATCATCCATATCCCTAGCCTCACCTAATTTTGACACTTTTGCTTTCTAAATGTCTATATTGTTGTATTTTTATAGAAATGTGCTATTTATTTAATCAGAGAAGTAATTGCTTTGAAGTATGTTAGAATTAGGCTAATTTCTAAGACATTCTGGATCCAGTCTTCCCAAATTATTGTTACAGAAGAATCCCTGCACTGATGTGAAATATAATGTATTTGAAACTCAAATATAACAGAACTTGTGACCAGTCTGAAACATATGGTAGTAGGAAAAAGTATAGAGAGATATACACTGTGACTTTATGTAAATGGTTAATAATGAGAAAATTATCTCACAAAAGCAATAGCAAAATTTCTTTAAAAACCATCTTTTATGCTTCCTTATTCCGAAGTTTTGCGCCACATCAAATCCAGTCTCTCTACACACTCTGGCTTTACTATCCTGTTGCCCCTTCTTTCATTTTCTCTGTTTTCCCATTCACATCTACCTACATGCTCCTGCCCTGCCACTATTTCAGTTGCCCTTTACTGGTGTCCTAAATACCTTATGGGTGTCATTGGCATCCCTGTTTCATCTACTGTCCTTGCTGCTCACAGAGAAATCTTTCAGGGTTGTCACATTCCTATTGTAAAACTGAGAGTGACATGTATTCTTTTGCTGTCTCCCTTTTTTTTCATTTGCTTTTTGAGAAAATGAGGGCTTGAGCTTATTTACACATACTAAGGGGAGAAAGCCAATAGAATTAGAGCAATTGAAAACATAAATGAAAAAGGTGATAATCAGAAGATCCTAGAATAAAAGGAAGGAGAAATGACGCTGAACTCTAATGAGAAATTAGCTTTAGGCAAGAGAGAATGTGGGTCATAGATGCTATCATAGAAAGGAAGGGGGGATGCCCACATGAGTTATCCTGATCTTAGGGAGACAAAGAAACAGATGATCTCTTAGGAGTAAAGAAAATTAGTAGTAGGTTTTTCTTGGCTTGCAAAGAATAAGAAGGCCACTGAAAGTATACACCAGATTCAAGTGAAGTCAAATACTAAGGCCACATTACAAAATTGGAGGGAAATGACTTTGCTTTTTCTGAAACAATCACAAACCTCAGCTCATTCAGGAAAAGGAAACCACTATTGTTTTCACGTTTCACTTTTTATTTCACTGTACTTCACCACAGAATTGAAATCACTCACAACTTCAGGGAAAAGGACATCCAGGAAATTTATTATTATTATTATGGAAAACCTGAACAAACTTTTTGGCCAACCCAATAGTATCCAGCCTGTCTAGAGTAGAGATTTCAGACAAAGGTTGACATTGAGCAACACTTTAATGTAATTTATTTTATTTTTTATTTTATTTTATTTTACATCTTTATTGGAGTATAATTGCTTTACAGTGGTGTGTTAGTTTCTGCTTATTAAAAAGTGAATCAGTTACACATATACATATGTCCCCATATCTCTTCCCTCTTGCATCACCCTCCTTCCCACTCTCCCTATCCCACCCTTCTAGGTGGTCACAAAGCACCAAGCTGATCTCCCTGTGCTATGCAACTGCTTCCCACTAGCTATTTATTTTACGTTTGGTAGTGTATATATGTCCACGACGCTCTCTCACTTTCTCCCAGCTTACCGTTCCCCCTCCCTGAAACCTCAAGTCCATTCTCTAGTACGTCTGCATCTTTACTCCCATCTTGCCCCTAGGTTCTTCATGACCTTTTTTTTTTTTTTGATTCCATATATATCTGTTAGCATACAGTATTTGTTTTTCTCTTTCTGACTTAGTTCACTCTGTATGACAGTCTTTAGCTCCATCCACCTCACTACAAATAACTCACTTTCGTTCCTTTTTATGGCTGAGTAATATTCCATTGTATATATGTGCCACATCTTCTCTATCCATTCATCTGTTGATGGACACTTAGGTTGCTTCCATGTCCTGGCTATTGTAAATAGAGCTGCAATGAACATTTTGGTACATGAATTTTTTTGAATTATGGCTTTCTCAGGGTATATGCCCAGTAGTGGGAGTCCTAGGTCATATGGTAGTTCTATTTTTAGTTTTTTAAGGAACATCCATAATGTTCTCCATAGTGGCTGTAATTTACATTCCCAGCAACAGTGCAAGAGGGTTCCCTTTCCTCCACACACTCTCCAGCATTTATTGTTTGTAGATTTTTTGATGATGGCCATTCTGACTGGGGTGAGATGATATCTCATTGTAGTTTTGATTTGCATTTCTCTAATGATTAATGATGTTGAGCAGTCTTTCATGTGTCTGTTGACAATCTGTATATCTTCTTTGGGAAATGTCTAGTTAGGTCTTCTGCCCATTTTTGGATTGGGTTGGTTGTTTTTTAATGTTGAGCTGCATGAGCTGCTTATAAATTGTGGAGATTAATCCTTTGTCAGTTGCTTCATTTGCAAATATTTTCTCCCATTACAACGGTTGTCTTTTCATCTTGTTTATGGTTTCCTTTGCTGTGAAAAAGCTGTTAAGTTGCATTAGGTCCCATTTGTTTATCTTTGTTTTTACTTCCATTTCTCTAAGAGGTGGGTCAAAAAGGATATTGCTGTGATTTATGTCATAAAGTATTCTGCCGATGTTTTCCTCTAAGAATTTGATGGTGTCTGGCCTTATTAGACCTAAGTAGGTTTTTAGTCCATTTTGAGTTTATTTTTGTGTATGGTGTTAGGGAGTGTTTTAATTTCTTATTTTACATGTAGCTGCCCAGATTTCCCAGCACCATTTATTGAAGAGGCTGTCTTTTCTCCACTGTATATTCTTGCCTCCTTTATCAAAAATAAGATGACCATATGTGCGTGGTTTATCTCTGGGCTTTCTATCCTGTTCCATTGATCTATATTTCTGTTTCTGTGCCAGTACAATTCTGCCTTGATTACTGTAGCTTTGTAGTATAGTCTGATGTCAGGGAGCCTGATTCCTCCAGCTCCGTTTTTCTTTCTCAAGATTCTTTGGCTATTCGGGGTCTTTTGTATTTCCATACAAATTGTGAAATATTTTGTTCTAGTTCTGTGAAAAATGCCAGTGGTAGTTTGATAGGGATTGCATTGAATCTGTAGATTGCTTTGGGTAGTAGAGTCATTTTCACAATGTTGATTCTTCCAATCCAAGAACATGGTATATCTCTCCATCTATTTGTATCAGTCTTTCATCAGAGTCTTATAATTTTCTGCATACAGGTCTTTTGTCTCCTTAGGTAGGTTTATTCCTAGATATTTTATTCTTTTTTTTTGCAATGGTAAATGGGAGTGCTTTCTTAATTACTCTTTCAGATTTTTCATCATTAGTGCATAGGAATGCAAGAGATTTCTGTGCATTAATTTCGTATCCTGCTACTTTACCAAATTCATTGATTAGCTCTACTAGTTTTCTGGTAGCATCTTTAGGATTCTCTATGTATAGTATCATGTCATCTGCAAACAGTGACAGCTTTACTTCTTCCTTTTGGATTTGGATTCCTTCTATTTCTTCTTCTTTGATTGCTGTGGCTAAAACTTCCAAAACTATGTTGAATAAGAGTGGTGAGAGTGGGCAAACTTGTCTTGTTCCTGATCTTAGTGGAAATGGTTTCAGTTTTTCACCATTGAGGACGATGTTGCCTGTGGATTTGTCATATATGACCTTTATTATGCTGAGGAAAGTTCCCTCTATGCCTATTTCCTAGAGGATTTTTATCATAAATGATTTTTATCATAAATGGGCGTTGAATTTTGTCGAAAGCTTTCTCTGCATCTATTGAGATGATCAGATGAATTTTCTCCTTCAATTTGTTAATATGGTGTATCACATTGATTGATTTGCATATATTGAAGAATCCTTGCATTCCTGGGATAAACTCCATTTGATCATAGTGTATGATCCTTTTAATGTGCTGTTGGATTCTGTTTGCTAGTATTTTGTTGAGGATTTTTGTGTCTATGTTCATCAGGATATTGGACTGTAGTTTTCTTTCTTTGTGACATCTTTGTCTGGTTTTGGTTTCAGAGTGATGGTGGCCTTGTAGAATGAGTTTGGGAGTGTTCCTCCCTCTGCTATATTTTGGAAGAGTTTGAGAAGGATAGGTGTTAACTCTTCTCTAAATGTTTGATAGAATTCGCCTGTGAAGCCATCTGGTCCTGGGCTTTTGTTTGTTGGAAGATTTTTAATCACAGTTTCAATTTCAATGCTTGTGATTTGTCTGTTCATATTTTCTATTTCTCCCTGGTTCAGTCTCAGAAGGTTGTGCATTTCTAAGAATTTGTCCATTTCTTCCAGGTTGTCCATTTCATTGGCATACAGTTGCTTGTAGTAATCGCTCATGATCCTTTGTATTTCTGCAGAATCAGT
Organism: Delphinus delphis; assembly: GCF_949987515.2. Lineage (NCBI taxonomy): Eukaryota > Metazoa > Chordata > Mammalia > Artiodactyla > Delphinidae > Delphinus > Delphinus delphis. The sequence continues at coordinate 33,595,673 of NC_082686.1, forward strand.
TGTTACTTCTCCTTCTCTTGATTTGAGTCTTCTCCCTTTTTTTCTTTTGGATAAGTCTGGCTATTGGTTTATCAATTTTGTTTATATTCTCAAAGAACCAGCTTTTAGTTTTATTGATATTTGCTATCATTTCCTTCTTTTTCTTTTATTTCTGATCTGAATTTTATGATTTCTTTCCTTCTGCTAACTTTGGGTTTTATTTGTTCTTCTTTCTCTAATTGCTTTAAGTGTAAGGTTATGTTGTTTATTTGACAAGTTTCTTGTTTTTTAAGGTAGGATTGTATTGCTATAAACTTCCCTCGTAGAACTGCTTTTGCAACATCCCATAGGTTTTGGGTCATCGTGTTTTCATTGTCATTTGTTTCTAGGTATTTTTTTTATTTCCTCTTTGATTTCTTCAGTGATCTCTTGGTTATTAAGTAGTGTGTTATTTACCCTCCATGTGTTTGTATTTGTTACAGATTTTTCCTGTAATTGATATATAGTCTCATAGTGTTGTGGTTGGAAAAGATACTTGATATGATTTCAATTTTCTTAAACTTACCAAGGCTTGATTTGTGACCCAAGATATGATCTATCCTGGAGAATGTTCCATGAGCACTTGAGAAGAATGTGTATTCTTTTGTTTTTGGATTGAATATCCTATAAATATCAGTTAAGTCTATCTTGTTTAATGTATCATTTAAAACTTGTGTTTCCTTATTTATTTTCAATTTGGATGATCTGTCCATTGGTGAAAGTGGGGTGTTAAAGTCCCCTACTATAATTGTGTTACTGTCGATTTCCCCTTTTATGGCTGTTAGTATTTGCCTTATGTATTGAGGTGCTCCTATGTTGGGTGCATAAATATTTACAATTGTTCTATCTTCTTCTTGGATTGATCTCTTGATCATTATGTAATGTCCTTCTTTGTCTCTTGTAATAGACTTTGTTTTAAAGTCTAATTTGTCTGATATGCGAATTGCTACTCCAGCTTTCTTTTGATTTCCATTTGCATGGAATAACTTATTCCATCCCCTTACTTTCAATCTGTATGTGTCCCTAGGTCTGAAGTGGGTGTCTTGTAGACAGCATATATATGGGTCTTGTTTTTGTATCCATTCAGCTAGTCTGTGTCTTTTGGTGGGAGCATTTAGTCCATTTACATTTAAGGTAATTAGCAAAATGTATGTTCCTATTACCATTTTCTTAATTGTTTTTGTTTTATTATTGTAGTTCTTTTCCTTCTCTTGTGTTTCATGCCAGAAAAGTTCCTTTAGCATTTGGTATAAAGCTGGTTTGGTGGTGCTGAGTTCTCTTAGCCTTTGCTTATCTGTAAAGCTTTTACTTTCTCCATGAAATCCGAGTGAGATCCTTGCTGGGTAGAGTAATCTTGGTTGTAGGTTTTTCTCCTTCATCACTTTAAATATGTCCTGCCACTTCCTTCTGGCTTGCAGAGTTTCTGCTGAAAGATCAGCTGTTAACCTTATGGGGATTCCCTTGTGTGTTATTTGTTGTTTTTCCCTTGCTGCTTTTAATATTTGTTCTTTGTATTTAATTTTTGATCGTTTGATTAATATGTGTCTTGGTGTGTTTCTCCTTGGATTTGTCCTATATGGGACTCTCTGTGCTTCCTGGACTTGATTAACTATTTCCTTTCCCATATTAGGGAAGTTTTCAACTATAATCTCTTCAAATATTTTCTCAGTCCCTTTCCTTTTCTCTTCTTCTGGGACCCCTATAATTCTAATATGGGTGTATTTTTTTGTTTGTTTGTTTTTAAATTTTTATTTATTTATTTGTTTGTTTGTTTTTGGCTGTGTTGGGTCTTCATTTCTGTGCTAGGCCTTTCTCTAGTTGCGGTGAGAGGGGGCCATTCTTCATTGCGGTGTGCGGGCCTCTCACTGTTGTGGCCTCTCTTGTTGCGGAGCACAGGCTCCAGACGTGCCGGCTCAGTAGCTGTGGCTCATGGGCCTAGTTGTTCCGCAGCATGTGGGATTTTCCCAGACCAGGGCTCGAACCCGTGTCCCCTGCATTGGCAGGCAGATTCTCAACCTCTGCAACACCATGGAAGCCCTGTTGGTGTGTTTAATGTTGTCCCAGAGGTCTCTGAGACTGTCCTCAATTCTTTTCATTATTTTTTCTTTATTCTGTTCTACAGTAGTTATTTCCACTATTTTATCTTCCAGGTCACTTATCCATTCTTCTGCTTCAGTTATTCTGCTATTGAGCCCTTCTAGAGAATTTTTAATTTCATTTATTGTGTTATTCATCACTGTTTGTTTGCTCTTTAGTTCTTCTAGGTCCTTGTTTAACGTTTCTTTTATTTTCTCCTTTCTATTTCCAAGATTTTGGATCATCTTTACTGTCATATTCTGAATTCTTTTTCAGGTAGACGGCCTATTTCCTCTTCATTTGTTAGGTATGGTGGGTTTTGCCTTGCTCTTTCATCTGCTGTGTGTTTCTCTGTCTTCTCATTTTGTTTATCTTACTGTGTTTGGGGTCTTCTTTTCGCAGGCTGCAGGGTCGTAGTTCCTGTTGTTTTTGGTGTCTGTCCCCAGTGGTTAAGGTTGGTTCTGTGGGTTGTTTAGGCTTCCTGGTGGAGGGGACTAGTGCCTGTGTTCTGGTGGATGAGGCTGGATCTTGCCTTTCTGTTTGGCAGGTCTGTGTCTGGTGGTGTGTTTTGGGGTGTCTGTGCCCTTATTATGATTTCAGGCCTCTTCTGTGGTAATGCATGGGTTTTTGTTCCTGTCTTGCTAGTTGTTTGGCATAGCGTGTCCAGCACTGTAGCTTGCTGGTTTTTGAGTGGAGCTGGGTCTTGACATTGAGATGGAGATCTCTGGGAGATTTTTGCTGTTTGATATTACATGGAGCTGGGAGGTCTCTTGTGGACCAGTGTCCTGAACTTGGCTCTCCCACCTCAGTGGCACAGCCCTGACACCTGGCTGGAGCACAAAGAGCCTGTCCTCCACACAGCTCAGAATAAAAGGGAGGAAAAGAGAAAGAAAGAAGAAAAGAAAGAAAGAAAGATAGGAAGGAAGGAAGGAATAAAAAAGAAAGGAGGAAGATAAAATAACGTTATTAAAATAAAAAATTATTAAGAAAAAAAATTTTAAGTAGTAAAAAAAAAAAAAAAAAAGGACAGACAGAACCCTAGGAGAAATGATAAAAGCAAAGCTATATCGACAAAAATCACACACAGAAGCATACACACTCACAAAAAGAGAAAAAGGGAGAAATATATATATATATATATCGTTGTTCCCAAAGTCCATCTCCTCAATTTGGGATGATTATTTGTTTATTCAGGTATTTCACAGATGCAGGGTACATCAAGTTGATTGTGGAGGTTTAATCTGCTGCTCCTGAGGCTGCTGGGAGAAATTTCCCTTTCTCGTCTTTGTTTGCACAGCTCCCGGGGTTCAGCTTTGGATTTGGCCCCGCCTCTGCGTGTAGGTCACCTGAAGGCGTCTGTTCCTGCTCAGACAGGACGGGGTTAAAGGAGCCGCTGATTCGGGGGCTCTGGCTCACTCAGGCCGGGGAGAGGGAGGGGCACGGAGTGTGGGGTGAGCCTGCGGCGGCAGAGGCTGGCGTGACGTTGCACCAGCTGGAGGCGCACCGTGCGTTCTCCCGGGGAAGTTGTCCCTGGATCACGGGACCCTGGCAGTGGCGGGCTGCACAGGCTCCCGGGAGGGCAGGTGTGGATAGTGACCTGTGCTCGCACACAGGCTTCTTGGTGGTGGCTGCAGCAGCTTTAGCGTCTCATGCCCGTCTCTGTGGTCCGCGCTGTTAGCCGCGGCTTGCGCCTGTCTCTGGAGCTCCTTTAATCGGCGCTCTTAATCCCCTCTCCTCACGCACCAGGAAAGAAAGAGGCAAGAAAAAGTCTCTTGCCTCTTCGGCAGCTCTGGACTTTTTCCCGGACTCCCTCCTGGCTAACCGTGGTGCACTAGCCCCCTGCAGGCTGTGTTCACGCCGCCAACCCCAGTCCCCTCCCTGCGATCCGACCAAAGCCCGAGCCTCAACTCCCAGCCCACACCTGTCCCGGCGGGTGAGCAGACAAGTCTCTCGGGCTGGTGAGTGCTGCTCAGCACCGATCCTCTGTGCGGGAATCTCTCTGCTTTGCCCTCCGCCCTCTCCTCCGTGGCTCTGAAGCTTCCCCCCTTGGCCACCCGCAGTCTCCACCTGCGAAGGGGCTTGTAGTGTGTGGAAACCTTTCCTCCTTCACAGCTCCCTCCCACTGGTGCAGGTCCCATCCCTATTCTTTTGTCTCTGTTTATTCTTTTTTCTTTTGCCCTGCCCAGGTATGTGGGGAGTTTCTTGCCTTTTGGGAGGTCTGAGGTCTTCTGCCAGCGTTCAGTAGGTGTTCTGTAGGAGCTGTTCCACATGTAGATGTATTTCTGCTTATTTGTGGGGAGGAAGGTGATCTCCGCATCTTACTCTTCCGCCATCTTGAAGCTCTCCCCTAATGTAATTTAAATTTCAAGAAATCTTCTCCCTCAATTGCTAGTTCAGATTCTCTAGCTTCGTACAGAATCCTTTTATTAGAGTTCAAAAGAAAAACAGAACCAATAGGATACATGATTCATATATATATATATATATATATGACTCTGACAAATACAGGGATTCTGTAGAAATCTGTAGAAATCTTGATACATATGAGGAGATTTATTAAAGGAATTGGCTCACATGATTGTGGAGACCTCTTGTCGGCAAGCTGGAGAAATAGGAAAGCCAGTGGTGTTCTTCAGCCCAAGTCTGATGGCCTGTGAATGGGTGGGTGATGGTGTGAATCCCAGTCTGAGTCTGAAAACCTGAGAATCAGATGAAGTCCAAGGACAGAAGAAGATGGATGTCTCAGCTCAAGCAGAGTTGGAATTCAATCTTCCTCCACATTTTTGTTCTATTCAGGACCTTAATGAATGGGATAACACCTACCCACATTTGCAAGATTGATCTTTACTCAGGCAACCGATTCAAATGCTAATCTCTTTCAGAGAAACCCTTACAGACATACCCAGAAATTATGTTTTACCAGTTATCTGGGCACCCCTTAGTCCTGTCAATTTGACACATAAAATTAACCATCAAAATTCCTACCAAGTGTTGCTATCAGAACTCCATCTGGCACTTCTATTTTCACCTAGGCAGTCTAAGTCCTCTCTCCAGGTGCTACTTCTTTCCAACTTGATGCTGGTACCCATGCATAAAATGACAACAAAGCTTTGCAGTAAAGGAGTCCCAAAGAAATACTATTGCCCCCAGTATTTGGTAACTAAACAGGTTGTTTTTCATAGACATCTCTTCTTAGGTTCCAGCAAAGAAACATAAGAACCTGTTTTCTTGAGTTTAGATCAAGAGATATAGGCTGATGATGGTACTATGCTGCATTTAGCATCACTACTCCACTTCCATGTCTATGGCTTTCCTGAAGACCCAAGCTCATTACATATGGCTACTTCTTGCCTGAAAATAATTGTACCGGGAAGCATATCAGAGTTAATGAAGATATGTAAAGTTCTGCCAAGTCTACTCTACTAGTGTTACAGACATTCATAGAAATGTGATTTCTATGTGATACCACACCAAAAAAAACCCCAAATACACATGACATATAGTCCCCTTTGTCCTAAATATTCCATTCCTTTGCTCCTATCAACTTCTTAAATTCAGGCTATTATCATCCCTATATTTATACTCACTATTCTTGTTTTCAGTCTCTTGCTAGACTTGAATCAAAAAGAAACCTTACAGTCATCAGTCTGCAAAAAGAAATGTATTGGTTGATAAGCTGAGGTATTCAGACCACTCTGTAAAAAGAAAATTCCTAACATGCGGAGGGGAGAGAGGTAGTCCGTATATTCAAGTGTCTTAAAATTCAGGAGGGAAGTTCACTTCAACTGTTACTTTCTACCCTTCAAAGAAAAGTGAACAAAGGTGTAGAAAATCAAAAAGGAAACTTTGTTCACACAGGGGAAGTGAGAATATATATTTTGTGTTCCTTTTGTATTCCTCTATTTGGCAAAGAAGCAATTAAGCAGGTGAGAGACAACCCCATGGAAACACAAACAGTAGAAGAAATTTGTCTAGAACAACTGTTTAAAAGTTCTGAAGTCAGAAGATTAGAGATTGATAAAGAGAAATATTCTCTGTAATCAGTTTAACACCTGCTCACTGAATCCCCTAATGCTCTTTTACTGTGCAGTGTTCTCCAAATCATGGATAACTCTGTCAATCAGGAAATCACTTAAATGAGGCCAAACCATCTTGTGGCAAAAACAACAGCAATAAAAACTGCAGGGACCATGGAACCCTTGAACATCGAAGATGTAAAAAAAGAAGAAAAACACAGAGTTTCATTTCTGTTTTTTGCAGTCCTTACTTAAGTGTTCCTTGTCTTGCTAATTTATTTTCAACAGAAAAGATACATTGCATTTTTCTATTGAAACCCCTTTTTCCCTTTCTTTCGTGACATTCTACTAAGATATATCCCTAGGTTTATAAGTAAAATCTATAAGAGTAATATTTTCTTCATGTCATGATCAATGTGTACTCTTTTTTCTGTGATTCTAGTCTGGTGGCTCACAGTATCATTGTTATTTGAAACAAAGTAGTTAGAGGAGAAAAATGTTCAGCTATCAAAATTGATATATAGTTAAAAAACATTATATGAATTTTAAAGACAACTTACAAATTAAAATTTACAGAATTCAAAATTTCTTTTTTTTGACAAATTGTTTATTAAAAAAATGTCATTCATGTTCATGTGACAGTTTTACTTATTTATATTTTCAATTTTAGTATAATGACTGCTGAAATTTCAGCATTCTGATGACTGCTGCTTTTGCCCAAAGATAAATATGAAATTATGTGTAAATATTTTTCTAACCTTGTAACTGCTTTGATTATTTTAATTCTGTTCAAATAATGGTTTATTTGTTTGGTTTTTCAGATACTGTTAACAAATGGTAACCAGACAACAATATAGAAACAGAAAATCTGTGTTGTCAAGCTTTGAAATTTTAATAAGATTAAACTTGAATTTCATTTCTGACTCTATAAATAATTTTACCAATTTTCTTACAAAAAGGTATATTTACATTTGAATATCCTAAATTGACAGCATTTACAGTTTATGTTCAGGTATGAAAAGAAAATAATAGAAAACAGCAAAAGAAGTTTACTTTTTGCATAAATTCATGTTTTCATAGTTGTTTTAGTTGGTGGGACTACAAAAGATTGTTGTCTTTCATTGTAGGTTTTAAATAAACGTAATTTCTGAAATTCATAGAAATAGGCTCAAATAATGCCTGTAAGATAGGATTCCCAGTACAAGAAGGAATTACATTCTCTGTAACTAATTGAGTCCTTCAGTTGAATAAATTTGGTTGTGAGTCAACTAACTGAACCTGATGTCAGAATCACTGTGCTCTGGTCATGGCACTGCTGTTTCATTTCTCTAAGTCCTATTTCATCAGCAGCAAAAGTGAGGAATTTAACTCAAGTTGGGTTTTATATCATGTCAATATCATATGTATTCATTTCCCTCAAGCTGTTTCTGCCAGACCATGTCCTATGGTGTGTGCTCAACATGGGCCCACAGATAACACACAGAATGTCATGTTGGCCTACTCAACCATAGAGAAATCAGAATCCAGGTACATCAAAAACTCTCAGCATTTTGAAAACTGATTGATCTAGAACGGGAACAAACATTACTGACCTATGCCTAAATTTGATGGTGACTGACAGTTCTACAATATTCCTGGCTGGCATCCCTGTTTAAGCTTATGAGTATACTGGACTGCTACCTGACCTCTGTTCTCTCTCCATCCTAACTTACACCCCAGAAGCCTTGCTAGGGCCTGCTTCCTGCCTCCACAATGTCAGTTTCCAGACATATCATTTATCAAGTTCTGATATAAAAAGACTCCTCACTTAGTTAAGGAGGAAAACTTGGATTGCATGTACTTCTATTGACCTTTCCATTTATTGACATTGCAATTGGTAGCCACTTAATCAAAACTATGTCACGCTCTGTTTGGTCCTGATTATGTATGCTTTACCTTACATAAGAAAACTTCATGGAGTGTAAGACGTTATTATGGAAAGAATAGTGGGAGTTGGGAGACCTTTTATCACCATCCATATTTTACCTCTTTAAAATTGAAATGGCAAAATGTAAGCCCAGCCACTTCACCTGTTGGTTTCTTCATGAGTTTAGGACTGTGACAGTGGCTTATTTTCTAGGCAAATCCTTAATTAGAATACAATTTTTTTTTTAAAAAGATACTACATTGCATATGTATTGACATTCTGCTTCACTTTTAGAATATCTCTACTCCTCACATAAATCTTTCAAAGTAGGTATTATTTAGTCATTTGAGGCTCAGAAAAACTAAGTAAATAGCCCTTAATTACAATGCTAGTTAGTGGCAAAGCTAGCATTCAGACCATATCCTTTTGTCTATAAAATTTGTGTTGTTTTCTACTACCTATTTTCTTCCCATTTTGCTTTAAAAGAAATCTATTTCTCCAGGCAACTGCAGCTAAAATTATCCACTACATATTAACCCCCCATCCCATTTTTAATAGTAGCTCTCTGCTGTCCGATAACTCTCCCTGGATATTGACTTAGTAGCTGATTTTTATTATTATTTAAAAGTCTGTAACATTTCTTTCTGTTCCTTACTCATTTCTATAAGACAAGATCCTGACTAAAGTAGTCCTTCTGGAGATGGAGAAGAGAGAAACTCTGTTGAAACTAGGTGTCCCCAGAATTGTTCTCATACATGGTTAACTAGTAGGTATTCAATAAATATTTGTTGAAGAATCAATGAGAGATGGACCTAACAAAAATTGGTGCTTTATAAATAAAAGTAATTTTAGGGCACAATCAAACCTGTTTTCTTTATATTTACCCTTTGACAGATTAGGTCTGCCAACTGTAGAACATGAGAAAACAAACACATTGTGGGCTTGGGCAAGAAGCATGTCCCCATAATGTTTCTTTATATATTTAATCAATCAGATCAATTTTGGGTAACTGAATTCTTTTCTTGGGTTACAAATTCCCTTAAGATAGTTCAACCTATAATGCATTTATATTTGTGTCTACAGCTTTATAAAGTGAATGCAAAAGATGCGATCAGCTTCAGTGGAAGTGGAAAGGGAGCAGGAAGGGAAATGCAAGAAGAATGAGTATGTTATCTGGTTTCTTTCCATTTCTTTCACTCCATCATGATTAGATTACTTGATGGATTTTCTTTCTCCAAAGAACCTACAAAAGTTATCTTGAGAATTTCATGCAATATATATTGTTAAGCTATCAACAAAGCACTTAATATTATCCTTGAACCAAATGTAGGATAATGACTAACACTTTTTATAAATTGGCAAACATTACTATCACAGTAGTGTTTATAAAGCTTCAGTTACACGTATGGGAAAATTATTGTAGGATGATATATCTTGCAAGGAATAAACCAAGACAGACTTACCTGATTCAGATTTTGAACTAAATGCTAGACTCTGTGTAACAGTTGGTCTTAATTTATTTCTTTGGATGAACATCTTTCTAAGTATGTAGAAAAATCATTATTTATATAACTGACTAAACAGGAGAATTAATGCTATCCATCAGCACTTATGAGACTTTCTAAAATCATGTCTTCATTCATTTACAATTACATAACCAGCATTAATAACATGTCACAGATGAAATATGTCACAGAGAAATAGAGCACTTTAGTCTTCACAGACATATTACTGTAGCCAAGAGATATAGATAATGTTATTCCACTCGAAGGGTGTATATACCACAGAGACTACCAATTCAACGTTTTATTCATTTTACAATGAACAAAATTCCAAATTAGATTAACCTGGGAATTTGGTATCATGCATACAGTTCTTATATTAGGCTTTTGAGAAGCTCTGCCTGTATTCTCAGTTGAAATCTGCAAACATGAAGTCCGCAGGACTTTAAGATTCCCTCACTGAGCAGGGAGAATGAGACTTCGGATCTCTGCCCAATAGACTGAACAGTAACATCTCAGTAGAGTGATGGTTATTACTCCTTATTCCAAAACACAGGGGGCATTTCTAGTGAATCACAGAGTAACAGTAGAGTGTGTTCACTGCTGCCCTGGCTCATGGGAAGATTTCCAGCTGGTTATTCTCATCTCTATTTGGTTTAGCCAATTAATCTTTTCTTTCATGGATGTACCCAGATCAAAACACACACACACACACACACACACACACACACACACACACACACATACAAACTATACCCTGAAGAGGCTTAAATGTCTAAGCATATTTTCCCAACTTGATTATATTCTCAGCTGCAGATTACTTCTAAGACCATTTTCACTCATTGTTTAAACAACAACCTAAAATTATTTAAGTGACTTAATACCACTTTCCAAATGCCAGGGGAGAATCAAAAGAAGTGAAAAAATTTTTCATTAATGGAAACAAGTGAACATAGTAAAAAAGAAGCAAGGGAACAATTCCTATGGAGCATATTAGCAAATGTGTAATAGTTTAACCATAATTTTGAGGTGTGTGCATATGTGTATTTGTATGTGCGTAAATGCTTTTAAAATGTAAAATAAGAATTGGTGTGGAGTTATGAGGGACTCAGATAAAAAGCAACCTCAGTGAGATCTCTAAACACTGAATCTCAGTAGGTCCCACCTCATGATTCTTTATTTCAATTCACTCTTTCCTTTATTGTGCTGCACATTTTATAATTACTGGTCATTTCTCTCTGGTATGCCTCCCCCACTAGATTTTAAACTTCTTAAAGTCAGGGATTTGTTTTGTTCACTATGTACCACCTAGAGCCTAAAAAAGTGCTTGTTGCAAATAATGCTTGTTAAGTGATCAAAGTAACAAAGATATGGAATTTAAAATTTCACAGGTTTTTTTTTTCTTCTTTATGCTTGCTATAGTTCAATTGAAAGTCCAGAATACTTAAAAAAAAAAAAAATCTTACAGTACTATGTGGGTAGGAAAAAAAGATACAGCTGAAGCTGAAAAGCCATTTTATAGGAGAAAGTACTTGTGCTTTCTTTCATTAAGTATCCACAAATGTGCAAGGCTCTATGATAGATTCCAGGTAGAGAAATATGCCCTTGCCATACAATAGCCCATAACCAATTGGGGAGATTGACAGCTAAACAATGTCAATATAACATGGTTCTCTGTTGTATGAGAAAGACTCTCAAGATAAGATAGACATGTTTTCACAGAGATGACCTTTAGTTTTGGTAATTAATGTTGAGTAAACTTTTTATTAGTGAAAAGAAAGAGAAAACACTCCCTAGAAAAAGAGACAGCGAAAGGGCACAGCATGGTCAGGAATACAAAGCAATTTAATGCAGCGTTTCTTGAATGTTCAGGATAGATGGGGATGAAAAGAGAAAAGAACAGAAAATGCTTGGTCCTCAGTTATATTTAAGGTGTTAAATATACTACTGTTTTCCATCTTTACCAAGATTATGATTAATAGCAATGATTTGAGTGGAAGCAAGTGGAGTTTGGATTACGATTTTAAAGGAGATTTTAGACTTCCATCATTGCTAATCTTAAAGAGCAGGACAATCAACCTCTTTCTATAATTTAGATCAGCTTGATAATGAAGAAATAGAATATATATTACTTTGAGGTCTTTTTCTTTCTAATTTTATAACATCTTATGAAAAAATAATTATTTGTAATTTACTGTGTGAAACTCAAAGTTTAAGACTGTACTTCTGGAAATGTGGATTCAAAAACCTGAATCCTTATTACAATTGCTTTTCTATAGTTTACATTTACAGAAGATTGCAACTTTCTTACTAGAGCCTAAATATAAAATTTTACTTGAAATGAGTATATTCTTATGTCATTTATCACTTTTTACATGGTAAGTAAAAAAACCCTGAATTTTCAGAGACAAGGACAATTGTTTCACTAATCCCCTAAAAGATGTCATGCTGCCATTTCTGTACATGTTTGGAAACTTTACATAGACCTCTACATAATGAATCATTCACATACATAATCCACTTCTTTTTAAACTTTGAGATAATAAGGATAAAATAAGGATCACCTCAAAAATAATTTAAAAATTCACAATTTACTACATTAGAGAAACATGCTGAGAGGAAAATATAATATTCAATAACTCAAGGCTAGACTTTAACCTGGTAGAAATAAGCAGAGACAACGTGGAGAGGAACTGGGGCCCCCAGGGCCTGCACTGCAGGTTGGTCTTTCAATTGCTGCAATCCAGAGTGATGGGCTGTAGAATCATCACCAAATGGTTCTCCTATTTTTTTCTTTCCACTGAGGAGATTAAAGGTACCTAAGTAATGTGCTCATGTTCTGTACTCTCCACATGGGAATTTTCATTACATCAGTTACTGTACTCCATGTCTCTCACATCACACACACACACATCTTACAAGGTGACCCTATCCTTCTTTCTTCCACACATCTCTCTTCTCCCACACTCTGCTTTCTATCTAAATTATTTCCTCATATCCACCAATCACTCAGAGCCAAATTTCTCAAGACACTTTATTTTCATTTCCTTATCATGTACGTTCAAATTTCTGTCTTTAAGGATATTTCCAAGAAACATAAAACACTGAAATTTAAGTTTTCATTTAAAAACTTTTCAATTAGGCCTGTGTAGTGTCTGAGTTGCCCTGTCCTTATACAGTTCTAGAAATGTCCCAATTTTTACTCAAATAAGTATTCTCTGTTAAGTGTACCCATTTTGTTTATTACTCTTTTCCATTCAATTCTCTCTGCACTTTGCCCTTTATCACTTATGTTGCTTGTTTTCCCTTCTCTTCTTTATTGTCTATTACCCAACAGCTCACACTTTCACTAGGAACTTCACATCTGTCCACACACACACACACACACACACACACACACACATGCAACACATGTTCACACACATCTCCCTTTCTAAACATTCTATCTCTCTCATATCTCTCAATTCCTCAAAGTCAAATTTCTCAAAAGACACTCACTGTCACTATTTCCTTATGACCTATGGCCTCCCTAATCCTCACCCCAATTCCTCTAATTACTTATCATTCAAAGGAAAACAGTGACCCACAAACTGAAAATCAATTCACTCCATGTCTCTGTAGCACTTTGCTAACTTCACCCCAATGCACACTCTTCCTTCACCTATACATTTCTGTGGGCTTCTAGGAAGCTCCCTGACCACTGGTGGGAAGCCATCTCTGTCTTTCCTTCATGGCCTTAAGAGAAGGTGGCATACAAGCTGGACTTTATTCCACTTAGGTTTCTCTACACTCTTCCCCTCTTTTTAGAGACCATGCCTACTGGAGGCTTTAGAGGCCCAAGTCCAAATTTCTGTAATTCTGTGGTAGTATTACAAAAATATCTGAGCAGAATCTAACCAAAATAACGTCATGAAAGAATCAATTGTTATAGCAGCTATGTTCTTGCTCAGTTTCTTTGTAATGGCTCAGTTACTCAACCAAAAGCCCCATCAGGAGAAATTTGAAAGATAGAACACTCTGCAGCTCCATGAACCTCTGTGATGACAATATATTTCCCATAGTCTACCCCAGGTCATCTGTTAAAACAGAGGACAGGGTGCATGCCAATTTACCTGCTCTGAGGTGAAATGTAAGGAGTAAACACATAAACAAAACCAAGAACCTAAATAAGATCATCAAATGGCTTCCAGAGAAGAAACATGCACTCTGAAGTATGGATGACAAGGAGGACTGACATCTAAGAGGAACTTTTTGTAACATTTTCTCTCATGTCTTTGAAACAAATACCTATTTTTGAAACTTAATTTTAAAAAGCTTCTTTCCAATTTACATTCTAGAAATATGAGGTCTACAACTGATCAACTTATTATTACAGGGACAGTAACTTGATAGAGTATAGTCTTCCTCATGACCCAGATCACTGTGCAGGCAAAGAGTTGTGCAGGTGGCTAGCACAATGGTGAAGATAAGTTATTTTGCTATTACTACTGAGCTTTTGTTCAAGATAAGAGGGTTTTTTGTTTGTTTTTACTGAAGAATACCCTGAGGCATTTGTTACAAATGCAACATGTAAAAATATTTTTCAGACATTGAAAAAAAAAGACTATGCCCCTCTTTGACCCTTTAATGTCTCAAAATAATTAGGTTCTAATAACTAATTTCACCTCTGATAATAAAAATAAATATCTCCATTTTAAACCAATATGTACTATTATAAAATCTTTAAAATATCTATTGTATTTTATGTTTGTTCTTAAATTTTCTAGGTGTTTTAAACCAACAAGTAAACAGGATCACACTACGACTATAACAATGTAAGAGTAAAAGGCTACACAGAACGTTCTTCTTTCCCTTGGAAACCTGTATAGATTGCAGGAAAAAAGTGTACAGCTATTCATAATCATTTTTTAGTTGTCAAATAAGTTAGCATCACTATGGTTGCTCATGAGTTTCAATTAGCATAATAAATATCTTCAATATTATCTCAAGGAGAATTTTTTCTTTTGAAGCTAATACATTTAAAAAAAATTCTCAAAATTACTTGGATACCATATCATTTAGACAAAATATATAACACTACATAACTAGATCTTATTTGCATGTCCCTTTAATATTTGCTTATTAATGAATACTAATATTCTCTTTGCATGAGGAAATTATGTAATAAAAATATGAGATGCCTTTCTAGAACCATATAATCAGGGAATACTGGTATCATTTCAGGCTGAGTAAGTATGACTTAAGGCAATACTTAATTATTGACATGCTTAAAGAATATGTTCATAAAAGGCTTGAATTAAAGTGGTCAAAGGTGTGTGTCCATTTACTACTCTTTATGCACTCCAATTTTGATTTGATTCACTTGTCCACGTTTCCACTGCTACTCACAGAACTCTCTTAATGTTAAAACATTTTAGTAAAAAAAAAAGTATATTTGCTTCCCACTAGTAAATAGTAAAAATTATTCAATTGCAGCTTAGTAGCTTATTAATATGGATTTGATCCAGTGGTATGGCTGTTTGACTACATGAAAAAGATTTATTGTCAAGTCTGATGTCATTGACAAATACTCTCAGCATTCTCTTGTAAATAATATGTATCCATTCTAGTTTATTCACTGGTAAAAGTAAGTATAGCACTTAAAAAGCATTTACATTTACACTTGAAAACCATGGACATTATTTGCTACTTTAAATTAATTTGATCCAATGTTGACTTCATTTAGCAATAACTATTTCTAGTTAAAAGACATGATTTCAATAATCATTTTTAAAATAATTAGACTTTAGGGAAATTGAGCATGATATGAAAGTTAAAAGAAGAGCTGTATTTTCCCTACTTTTGGTAACACTAGGGTTGGAAGACAGAAAAAGGTCAAATTTCAGGTGGGGCATAAAAAGGATTTTACCCAGGCACTGCGTGATCCATGTCATCCAGTTGTCTCCCAGTTGTAACAAAAGTCAAAAACAAATAAAATGGATATTAAACAAGGAAATAGTAAACCAATCTATTGATATTTGAAGACAAAAACGTAACTTTTTCAACTTACTGAACATGTTAATGGAAGCAATTCTCCTTTTATATCTTTTTGCTGGGAGGGATGCTATACAGTTTTTTGTTTTATTTTATTTTTTTACCTTACCAAAATTTACATTCTGTTCTCTCTGGGTGGTTTGAAGACAAAAGTTATTTGTTTGGTCATTCAATGCCAAAATAGTAATGTGGTGGAGGACAATTTAATCTACTTTGTCTTTTCTTACTCACTACCTATATACCTCTATTTCACTCCCTTATCTTCACTATTGTAATGCCAATCAGCCAAAAGGGGAGAATGAACCAGAAAGAGGTTGTCAACATGCAATTTCGAGACTATAAAGCTGCAACAATTGCTTCTTAGGATAAAACCTATCGAGGCAAAAGTAAAAAGGTTATAACTCTACTGGCTCCTTGAAGGAATATGAAAACAGAGGCTCTGTGGTCAGTTTACAGCATAGAAGGGGAAGTGAGGAGAACGCAAATTTGGCAACTCTGATTTCACTGCTTTTTTTAGGGGAGAAAGTGTTGGTATCAAAGGACTTAAACCCTCAGTTCCTGGAAAAGCATAAATGTATTGAAAATGATTAAATTAGCAACTCCAAACAATTTTAGATGTACCAAGCAACCTTCTAAATATCATTTGATTCCCCATGTTTTATTTATAATTGTAAATTAATAATTTGCAATTCTCATTTATTGAAGAAAATTTAAGTTGGGGCACAGTTTTCTATCTCAATATATTGCTTAAGCGAGTCCTCTTGCCCTAGGCAAGGAACATGATCTGAATTGTGTTTAATAGATACTAATGTGGTGGTCTGAGCAAAATTCAACAGAGAAGGGAGAGACTGGGAAGAGAGACCAGTTAAAAGGAGTAGTTTGAGACTTAGTAAGGCTGTAGAACTTGGGGAAATCAAATGGTTAGGTAAAGGATAAATTAAAAATTAAAGCACACAGGTAGCATGTAATACGGGACAAGACATAGGAGAGTAATTTATGAATAAAAATAGTAATCCAAATTTAGTGGTCCAGCAGTTAAGACTCAGCGCTTCCACTGCAGGGGTTGCAGGTTCCATCCCTAGTCTGGGAACTAAGATCCCTCATGTCACAAAGTACAGCCAAAAAAGAAAAAGAGAGTTTTGCTTTGTTTTGATATTTGGTTTGGTATGAACAACTTTATAGACTGATAAGAAGAATAAACAAGGATTTTATAGATAATATTGGTGCAAAATTTTTTAAATGTTGTCTATTTTATATTAGAGTTTTTTAATATAAAATATTAATAACTGAAAAGAAACTTTGTTACTGTTTTCTTTCCATAGCAAAAGGAAAGGAAAGGGACCAAATAATTTTAACTCTTGCATTTTTTAGTCTACTTCTCTACTGGCATAATAATTTGTGCACATTAAAATAATTATAATAATTTCAGAAATAGACTACCCTTTTTCAAATGTAAAGGAAGAATGGTGGTAAGCTACTAATTATTTTAATTAACTGAAGAATCTTAGAATATTAAATATAATTTTTTACAGTATATCTTTATCTCATTTTTTAAATCAAGTAATGACAACCTTAGGTAATGGGTACAAAATTAACTCCTTATTTATTTGTCTCTCAGGGCATACTTCAACTCTCCATATATCAGCCTAGGTTACTTTTTTGTTTGCTTAATTAAGTATCAGGCTTTAATATATTTTTAGTGTCCATCATGTAACTGCATGAGCAAACTGTAATTGCTGACAGTCATTAATTCCTTCATCAGACTCAAAGTTAATTTTATCTGCTATTGTCTCACCAAATAATAAATATAATTAGAATCAAATGTAACAATAAACATATACTCATCTCTTCCATTCAGAACCAACATTTTAGAAAGATTAATATTAAGAAATGATTTGGCTTTCATTTTTAAGATTGTACTAATTCAAATTATTAGCCTGTGTACACATGTACCACATAAACAAATGAGTCATCTGTCTTTCTCATCCATGTACCATTTTATTTTATTTTATTCTGAGTAATCACTAAAAAAATTAGAATGAAACCTGTAACTTCATTTCAAAAATAACAATATACTAAAATGTGGGAACACTGAATACAACTCAGAACTGGATGGGCAATAGGGTGGGTAAAGGAGGGAAGTGAAGCTGCATAAAAAATAAGTGAAGACAAAGTGATAAGTTGAATTGATTAACTTCACAATAAGAAGCAATTCAGTACTATAGAATATACAGTATGGATCAAAGAACTATTTTTCTGGATAATAGAATAATCATTCTGCAGAAAGACTATTCTTTAAATTTCATTTGTGGTGGAGGTAAGACACTTCCATTGCTAATGGTTTAGAAACATCATTCTTGTACATCTTGTGTACAGTGAGCAAATCCAAATTTCTATGAATCTCAAACATTAAGGAAAACATAATTGCTATCCAGTTTGCATAATGAAATATAAAAGAGCCATATAATTGTTATCTTAAATTTATAAAGATGTACCATAGGGGCAGAAAAATGTACCTAAAATTCATATAGAATGACCCCAAATAACCAAAGTAATAATTGAGCAAAAAGAACAAAACTGGAGGCTTCACACTCCCTGATTTCAAATTATATCACAAAGCTATAGTAATCAAAACAGTATACTACTTGAATAAAAAACAACACAGAAACCAAAGGAACAGAATAAAAAGCCCAGAAATGATCCCACTCATATGTGGTCAACTGTCCTTGACAAGGGCACCAAGAATACAAAATGGGGAAAGGATAGTCTCTTCGATAAATGGTGTTGGAAAAACCAGATGTCCACATGCAAAAGAATGAAATTGGAACCATATCTTACACCACACATGAAAATCAACTGTAAATGTATTAAAGCCTTAAACATAAGACCTGAAACCATAAAATATCCAGAAGAAAACAAGGAAAAAAACTGCTTGACATTGGTCTTGACAATGATTTTTTGCATTTGACAACACAGACAACAAAAGCAAAAATAAACAAGCAGAATTACATCAAGCTAAACAGTTTCTGCACAGCAAAAGAAACAATCAACAAAATGGAAAAAACAAACTACAGAATGGGAAAAAATATTTGCAAACCATATATCTGATATGGGATTTAATATCCAAAATATATAAGAAACTCCTATAAATCAATAGCAAAGCAAACAAATCACCACCAACAAAAACACATAAAAAACCCCACATAGCAACAACAACAAAAAAACCTAATTAAAACATAGGCAAAGGAACTGAACAGACATTTTTCTAAAGAAGACATACAAATGGCCAACAGATATATGAAAAGGTGCTCAGCAAATCAAAACCACAATGAGATATCACCTCATACCTGTTAGGATGGCTATTTGACTACTAAAAAAAAGGGGGGGGGGAAAGGGGGTGGTAACAAGTATTGGCTAGGATGTGGAGAAAAGGGAACCCTTTTCCTTGGTAGTACTGTAAATTTGTATAACCATTATGAAAAGCAGTATGGAGGTTTCCTCAAGAAATTAAAAGTATAACTACTATATGATCTAGCAATCCACCTCCTGAGTATTTATCCAGAGAAATTGAAATCAAGGTTTTGAAGAGATATCTGAACTCCCATGTTCATCACAGCATCATTCACACTAGTCCAGATAGGAAACAACCTAAAGGCCCACAGATTGATGAATGAATAAAGATGTTGCATACACATACAATGGAATATCGTTCAGCCTTAAAACAGAAGGAAATCTTACCATTTGTGACAACATGGATGAACCTGGATGACATTATGCTAAGTGAAATAAGCCAGAAAGAGAATTACAAATACTGTAGGATCTTACTTATATGTGGAATCTAAAATAGTCAAACTCATAGGAGTAGAGAGTGCAGTGGTGATTGTCAAGAAGTGGGGAGAGGTGAAAATGTGGAGATGATGGTCAAAGGGTACAAAGTTTTAGTTATGCAAGATAAATTCTGGGGATCTATTATATAGCATTGTGTCTATAACTAACAATACTTTATTATGTACTTAATATTTTCTAAGATGGTAGACATTACATTAGTTGTTCCTACCACAGAATAATAATAAAGAGGGTTGGAGGAAACTTTGAGAGGTGATGGATATGCCTAAGACCTTAATGGTGGTGTTGTTTTTACAGGTGTATATTTATCCAAATTCATTGAGTTGTATACATTAAGTATGTAGAGATTTTTGCATTTCAAAAACAAAAAAATAAATAAATGAATGTTTTAATTAAGGGTGCTAGTTTAATATAGTAACTTTATTAGGGCTTTGTGTGGGTTGTAGTTGAAGAAGTTAGAGAGAAATGATTTTAGGCTAGTATACAGGGTTCTTCAAGTTTTCTGAAAGATAGATGAAATACAACATATTTTTTTCAGTTTTCTATTCCTGGGCACACTTCATTTATTTTAACTTTCTCTAATATAGCTGAGGCTTAATGTAGAATACATAACAATCACATGTCCTTAAATGTGATTTTTATAGGCATTTTGTGATTAATAGAGGGATGTATCACAGCTGTGGAGATGCTGGTGAAGGGTTGTTGTTTGAAAAGGATATCCTTCATTATTATAATAGAAGAGGAATTAAAAGTCTCAAAAGTCTTCTAGTAATATGTAAATTTTTGGTGTTGATGTTAAATTAGAGACCTTATTAGATTTGGTTTTACACATATGTTAAGATTTCAATGCTTTTCAAGTTTTCTTGCAAAATGATTGGTCTTAAATACCCTTTCCATGGCTGACAGTACTCACTAACCACATACTTTGAGTATGGGCCCTGATGGTCATGTTCATTGCTCTGTTTGATCTCCTACCCTGCACCTTTTCTTCATGACAGTGAGGGAGTTGGAGCTGTGGTTGCGAGGAATATGTCTGGAAGTGGTTCTTATTCTTGATGTTTAGCAGTAAAATAACTTAAAGAGGAGAGACTGAACCACCTACATATATGAAACAGAATTCAAACGAAATAAGTCCTAAACTCCAGCAGTAGCCTCTCCAAGACCACATGGAATTAGTGAACGTGTGACAGAGGGTAAATCAGAGTATGAAGAAGCAGTCTTAACTGATTGTAATTATCATTTTACTTTTGTGAAATTTTACAAAAATAAATGACCATGAGAGTGCATCGCTGGAACTCCTCTCTGGTCCTAGAAAGGGGCCAGCATAAGTGGAATTAAGCTTCATTAGCACCATAATGAATGTACCTCTGAGACCCAGCTGAACATAGCTG
Organism: Delphinus delphis; assembly: GCF_949987515.2. Taxonomy (NCBI): domain Eukaryota; kingdom Metazoa; phylum Chordata; class Mammalia; order Artiodactyla; family Delphinidae; genus Delphinus; species Delphinus delphis. The sequence goes on from NC_082686.1 coordinate 33,616,461, forward strand.
CACTATGAAGCAAACAGGAATGAAGAACTCATGGGGAAAATGACAGCTGAAAGAAGCAAAGCTCGGCTTAAAGAAGAGAGCTTTAAGAAATGCAGCCAGTGACCCTGGGGGCAGAGACTGAGCATGAGCATCACAGCTTAGGCATTTCAATTTGCCCTCCTTTGCAAAATCACTTGAGTGACCGTGACATTGGAATTAGTGGGAATCACTTCACTTTACAGATATTTATCGGGTGGCTATTATGTTCAATGCACTGGCTATTTTTCCTCAATCTATATAGCAGGTTAGGGTAATGAGATTATACATTACATAGATTATAAAAACAAGGGCCTATGTTATGAGAGTAATAAAACATAAATTAGGTATGACAGAGTTGATTTAATGGAGGAAATTATTTTATCTATTTGAGAGGATCAATTTTCCAGTAGTATATAAACTTTGAGGGGTCTTGAAAGTTAAAAGGTTTAAGAGAAGAAAATCCAATGAAGATAAGAGAGGCCAACATGAGTAAATTTGTTTTGGAAGTTAAAATTCACAGGGATATATATAGCCCAGCATGCAAGATTTTTTGACAATCTCTGAGCAAACATTCCTATGCCGACTTCCTATGCCACACTGGTATCTCCCAAACATATGACTCACCTTCAGACTTCTGTGTCATTCATCTTCAGTTCTACATGCCAGGAACACCCCTGTCCATTCACCTCTGCCTGGTTACCTCCTATTCATGCCTCATATTCCATCTCAGTGTTGCTCTCCAGTAAACTCCTTTTCCCTTGTCCATAGCATAATAAATTACTCTTCCCTATGTATCTTCCTAGCATTTTGTATACCACATTTTGTGTCTAACTCTGCCTGCTAAACTGAAGTCATTGAGGTTTGGAATAATGATTCATTCTTTTTGTAACCTCTATGTGCTTAGCATAGTGCTTTAAGTTCAGAAGAACTTGATAAACATTTGATGAATGAATGAAGGAAGAGAATTTTAAAATATGCCATGGTCTGCCAATATCCCTGAAGGGTCTTCTTTCCTTGCTGTTTTATTTGTGAGAAAAATAGCAGTTAAACTTATCCTATTTTACATTGTATTTTACTAAAAAGAAACAAGAAAATACAAACTTACTAAAAAACAAAGAAACAAATATTGAAGTGAGTTTTATGTATATGTATAGATATATATTGATATATGTATACATACACATATACATCATATGTAATATATATATATGTTTGAAGGCCTAAAGAAAATATGCATCAAGAACACATTGCTCATAAACTAAGGGAATAAAAATGTATAAATCTGTTGAAATGCTAAATACTCCAAATTCTCTGCCTCATCCCTATTCATTGACTTGCATTTTTATTACCATTATGAAGAGAATAGGAAAGTAACAGTGAGTTTTAATATAGTCTGCCTAAATGTGCATGTTGATTGCTTTCCTTTCCAAGGTCTATAATGATTTAAGGCAGGGGGAAAAATTTGATTGCTAAGTTATGGTCAACTGCATTACGTGATGCATTGATAAGTTCAAAATAAGGTTGATAAAACAAACTATACTGAATTCTATCCCCTCCCCCCCCAAAAAAGAGAAAACCTTCCATTTTACTGGAACTACTAGGTCTCAACGTGCAAACTCTTATGAAAGTGAGTGCAAAGTGGAAAATACAATTTAAGTATCAGCTATAGTGCATTGAGTTCCTTCTCCTGAAAATTGGAGAAGATATAACACATTTTTTTCAATCTATGCAAGAAACAACAGAAAATCATTCAGTGGTCAGAAGGAAGGGCTTTCAGATATCCAGCAGTCTGGCTTTGGATTTCTTAATACTATTACATTATTTTCTTCTTGCTAATTCAAATTCAAATGTAAAACTTCATATTATAGTAATAATGTAATGGAGCATGCATTATAACTAATATGTAAGATACTCTAAGTATTACAGTTATAATTGCAAGTGTAAATTCTTAGAACAATATACACAAATGTTCACAGAAACTTTTTATACTTACTAGGTAAGAGGCAACATTAATTTTGTGAACAAATTCTGTTTCACATTGCTCATACCACACCTTGAACCCTTAGCAACTTTATTTCTACATTTCCCCAATTATTTTTTCATGTAACTGGGGGATGTCATGTTATTTAGTCTTAATCTTCTCATTGAAGATTTGCTTCTCACCTGAGTAGTCTGTGTTTTTTTTACAGCTTCTAGTGCCCTTGGGGGGAAAAAGAAATGTCAGTCCTCTGACAGCCATAATTACTCACCTCTACCTCCTAGGAGCCATAGATTTTCCAGGGCACTACCCTGGCCCACAGTGTGCCAGAGCAGAAAAATGTAAAGGGAAAGTCCTATTCCCAACTCTTTCATCAGCACTGAAATCTACAATGTATGTGCCTTTAGTTTCCAATGTACTCATCTTAGATTCACAAGTTCACTCAGTAAACCAGCTGCCAAACCTCAAATCTCTATAATGTAGCTCAAAAAAAATGCCTCATATCAAAACCAGCAGAAATATCATGTTCTTCACTGTTCTTGTTTCCACTATCTTTCTTCTCAGACTTTGGTACACACACACACACATACACACAGACACAAAAATTTTCAAGTAGATAAAAACTTTAACACCTAAAAACATTTAAAAAATCTTACTTCTTTTTTCACTCCAAACAAAAATCTTTTTACCTGCCAACACATGCAGATATTACTTGGAAAATTTGCCTATCCGCCAATTCAGTAAACAGCCCCTTCAACCACACCTGAGTTTAAGTTAATATGACTAACTACATATTTCTCATGTTGTATTCTAAGAACCAAAGGCAAAACTGTATTATAATTTATACATATTGTCTTTTATTTGTAATATTATTGAGTTATTTTTACATAAATCAGCAAAAAATAATTTTAAGTGAATGGGTAGTTCCAAGAGATAAGAAATTCAAGTCTCACTCATATCAGTATTTATAACAACTACCACATGGGGTTTATTAAAGGATTAATGAGTTAATATTCACAAAGTACCTATAATAGTGTCTGACCACAGTACATGTCATATATATGATAGACACAGCTATAGTCTGGTTTGTTTTGGTGAAATGTGCCCGGAGGTAAATAGGTAAAAGGAAAATAGAAAAACAGAACAAAGCACTATACTTCCCAGCCTGATTTGTTTTATTTCTGTATGTTCTTTAATATCACTCCTCCTGTCTAAAGTCTTTGAACTTGCTCCGTCAGACATCCTCCCATAGTTCAGATTCAGGCTTTCAATGGCTGCATCATGACAATGTTTAGAATATTGTTTATGCAGCTACAGTCACCCAGTTGCTTCTTTCACTTCCTTATCACCTTATTCTAATTATGACATTTTGTATCTGGCGTTTTTCATAATTCTCATCTCAGGTAGCAGATGACAGCCATTTGTTGCTGTTTTTCTGATTGTTCTTTGTTTTTAGAATACCCCACTTCCTCTCTAGCCTCTGACTTCAAGGAGGTGATCTGAGTTATAGCAAAAGATTTTTAAGCAAACTTATACTTTAAAAAAAGTTTTAAAAATTTAAGTTGTTCAGTGGTTGCACTAGTTTACAATTCTACAAACAATGTAAGGGAGTTCCAGATGATCTGCATCTTCTATGTGGACAAATCAATCTCATATTTTTAATTTTTGATTTTTTTTTTAATCACACTATTATGTGGTATCCATCACTGCTGAGAGTTTGGAGTAGATGTGGAACCTCAAAGTATAAACTTGAACAAAAGCCAAGTCTGTAATAAATGCAGGTTGAAAAGAGTTATTTTTATATTGAATAATATTTACTAATAAACTGTGCAATTTTCCCCATCCTTCTTTTGAATAAGTTGTTCCATAATTGGAAAATAATAAGCATAATTTTTCTCTTTCTTCATGAAAATATTTTCAAATCTGAGAAATTTCTGATTTATTTTTTTATTCAAAGGCAATTCATTTTTCACATTGGATGACCAGAATCCTGTGTGATATATATTTGCATATACACATAATAATATCATGCCAAAGATTCATATACTCATATTTAAGAACTGTGAAGAAATTAACTCAGAACTTTTTACCTGATGAGTACTTAAAAATGGTGTAGTCTTGACATAGAATGTGAGTGAAAATAACAGGTAAATAAACCAAATATTGAAAATTGAGCTTGAAAACTGAAAATTATTTAATTAACTCAAATACTTGAAAAAGGTCTTGAACAACTTACATAGTTCCTTTCAATTGACTTGTAAACCTTTCTGGTATTTTCTACTGAAAATTCTCACTTCTTCAAAACATATCTTGATATTATGTATTGGGGTTTTGTAGTTATAAATGTAATTTTATATAGCAACATGCAAGTACAAATGTAAATATATGCTTTTGATGTAGTTTCATTTTCTCTCATAGGAAGTTACGCTAAAACAGGTCATGAGAAATCCAAATCATTTCTTATTGGGGTTTAAGCATGAAATAAAAATTGTATCACATACACAGAATTATTATATAGTAGATCCCACCAAGCTATCTGCAAACTTGCAACTAAAGTCACTGACATTGCCTAGGGATGAGTAGTCCCCATGAATGATCTTAAGTTATCTCCAACACAACGTGTTTAGCAGGTCTCAAAAGCTTGATACACTCATCACCTGATCTGTTTTGTTTAGTATAGAAATAATGAATTCTTCCTTTGAGTCAAAAAGGAATTCCCTCAATTTGATTTCAAGGGATTTTATGATTTTTATGAGCTTGAATGCACAATAGGATTCAGGAAAGGAACAACACAGAATTCTGTGCATATGTCCTTGTATGCATGAAAAGAAAATTTATACTAGATACAGTTATATCAAGCCAATTCTTTCCTAAGACAATGATTTCATTTGTAAAGAGACAGGAGAAAAGGGAGAGTAATTACAATATTCTGTGATACAATCTAATAACAAAAAGGATACTACATCAGCAGTGATGAAAATAGCCATCATTTCATTTACAGTCAAGTGATATATAGAAATGTATTAGTAAACTTTTCTTCCCAAATATTTGTTGGTAATTTTCTTTATTGTTTTCCTAGTTGATTTAAGTCCCCTGATGGTAATTCAGTTTGATATATATGAATCTTTTTTTATATATACTACCAAATAAGAAAGTACCATAGGGTGTAGTTTCCTTCATATCCATGAAAATGTTAGAAGACTGATATATTAACTTCTATTATTTCCCAGAAAACCCCAAACAAACAGACAAAAAGCAACCTCTCGTGTAGTTCTGGAATAAAACAAAACAAAATTAAAGTAGGGTTTTAATACTGAGTGGCCAGGTTGAATTCATGAAAGTCTAAAGTCACATTTTTAATTAAAAATATAAATACATACACCAGTCTTTCTTTTTCAGTTTGGGAAAAGTGCCAGGCCAACAATATACAATCACTATATTGAAAAGACTTAGATCTCTTCCCTCTGGGTCTGATTCTCTTTCAGTGTGAAAGGAATATTAGTTCCTCTATAACTTGTACTTGTGTGAAAATGGCAGAAAGCTTTACTTTTAAAATATATTTACCTACTACAGAGGATATAATGTGAACACCATAAAAAGTGAAGCTGAAATCCAGGGTATTATAACATCATCTATAAATGAAAAGATTTAGCTTGTGACATTGTATAGTCTGAATGTACTTTGTTTACAAGTGGTCAAGGAAGCCTATACTTTTTAAAGAACTACTTAAGAGTTAAAACACATCCAGTTGTGAAATTTTTGAAAGTCAGACTAGGTAAGGGGAATAACAACTGCCACAATGTTAAAAATATTCTTATATTTTATATAGAGAGTTCTATTTTGTCAAGTAGAGTAGGATGCCCCAGTTGGCAATCCCAGGGAAGGACTCTAAATATGTCTGCCCACTGCACCTGGGTATTGGAGTCACCAAGCAAAACAATACAGTCAAGCACTGCATGGAACAACGCTTTGCTTAAATCAGGGAGACAGAGCAAGATAAGCTTCAGTAATGTTTGTGGGTTCCCCTATGGCCGGCTAGTCTCTCCCAGCAAGTGCCGCAGGGCGATTTGCTTATGGGCAGCCCTATTATTGGGCAATGGAACCCAGTCCATTCCCTGTGGAGGACAGATATAACATTAGGGTTGGCCAGGTGCCATATGACACACATGCTCCAAGCAGAGACAAAAGAGCTTTCACTGACCTTGAATCAGGGAAAGATATTCCCACACAATGTGATAAACCCAGCACAGGCTGTGTGGGCTCTTTATCTCTTGCTAAGGAAGTGTTCCAGGCCCAAGGTCCATTCATAGCTGACTAAGTGTGGGCCGAGAGATTGTATGCAAGAGACTGTCTTTTCCAACGCATTTTGTGTTAAAATTTTCACAGATCTCTACACCATTTTGATTGTCATTATATTAATTAATTTCATAGTTCCTATTTCTTTGGCAGAATGTGCATAAAATTATCTGGATTTGGTATTATCTGTACAAGCAGGAGTAGATATTAAAATTTGCTGACTCAAATATTTTAAAAATTAAGGATATATTTATGTTTCTTGGTTATGTTTTCCTACAAAATTCCATTTTATGTGATTTTTCAAATTATTGGCAAAAAGTTCTCATTATTTTCCTTTTTATCAAAGTCTCTGTTATATCTCCAGTTATATTCACTTTTTATTTTCAGTATATTAGTATTTTCCCTTCTGTACTTTATTATTGATGAATCCATTCAGAATTTGCTTTCTTTTAGTATTCATCAAAGATTTAACTTTGAACATTGCTGACTTACTTGAAATACTCTTTCTGTTTCATTAATCTTTGTCCTTGTTTTTATTAATTTCTTTTCTCTAGATAGTTGAAACTTGTTATGCAGGTGTTTTTTTAGAAAAAGATTCTTGTATTAGAAATGTCTTTTCCTAATTGGTAGTTGAGGTTTTACATTTCTCTGTAAGTACCTATTGACCTGTAACTCACAAATGAACTATATAGCATTTTCATTATTGTTCAGTTCTAAATGTGTTCTGATTTGCTTCATGATTTCATTTTTACCTACAAGTATTTTAATTATGACTCTTCTGCCTTTAATTTTTTACAAAAAATGGATTTGTTAAAACTTATCTTGTGATTTATAAATTATTACATTAAAGGTGGAGCTTCTGGTCTGTATATATAATTCATTTATGCTTGCTACGAATAACTTTATAGCTTTGTATATGGTCATCTTTGGTATTTCATGTATGCTTGAGGACGAGATGCATCTTATATTTGTTAGATACAAGTTTATATATACCCACGAAGTTTTTAGGTAAAATTTTCTACATTATTACTAATTTTTCTAATTTTGTAGATTGTCTTTTATATCCCTAACAGTTTTTTTTAAATTTAGTTGATCAGTCAACTAACAAAGATGTGTTAAAAATCTCTTACTGTAATCATGCATTTGAACATAACATATTTTAATTCCATCAGTGTTTTCATGTGTTTTGAATATATGTTATATGATTCATATGAGGTTATAATACTATATAATTTTCTGGTGAAATTACATAGTTTGAATTATGAAGCCCCAGAGTATATTTTCCCTCAAAGTCTATTTTGTCTAACATTCTGACTATCTCTTGTTGTGTATAAAATCACCCCCAAACTTAGTAGCTTAAAATAACATTGACTTTGAACACAAATCTTCAAATTGAGCAGTTTTCAATGGGAACAGCTCATTCTTGCTCCACTTGGTGTCAACTGGGTGGCTTGAAGCTTGGGAGCTGGAATCACCTGAAGTTTTCTTTATTCACATTTCTGGTGGCTGATGCTGGCTGTCAGTGATTGGTGGAATCACCAACTCACAGCCTCTCGTGGCTTGGGCTTCCTTGCATGATGGTGGGTGCAAGTACAAACATCCTGATAGAGAGATGGTGTTATTTCCAATTTATTTCAATTTTCAGGTTCCCAGGCCAGAAGGTGGGCTTTTCCCCAAGTATTCCCACTGCAGCTGCATAAATTACCCAGCAGAGAAAGGAATGCACTTGAATTGCCGCTTATCTAGCCTCCTTCATACAAGCTCATGCTCCCTGCCAGGGTTGGACTGCTTCTCTTCACTTTTAAGATTTTTCAGGTAGTTACTTTTTGTATCCAGGTTTTATATTTTATTTTTCAGGGAGTACCATCTGGTAAGTGGTTATTCCATCACACTGAGAAGCAGAAGCTACAAAACCTGTAATAAGTGTATGTGACAAACAAAGGTGGCCTATGGGAATTTTTTTTTAACTTCTGGATTCTCAATTCTATTGTCTATATGTCAATTCATATTGCAGTACCACACAATATTGATTGTTATAGTTTTATAGTAAGTTTTGAAGCTGGAAGTATAGTTAACATTTGAAATTAGGAAATGAGTCCTCCAATTTTGTTCTTCTTTATTATGATTGTTTTGGCTATTCCAGGTTCCTTACATTTCCATGTGAATTTTAGAATGAGCTTGTCAATTTCCCTATAGTCAGGAGATTGGCCTGGGCTCAAGGGTTGAACTTGTGCTCCCTCAGGCAACATGTAGTTCAGTTATCTTGACTGGTGAATTTTGGTAAGATCTCCATGTTAAAGGGGCATCTGTGAGAATCCTTTGAGTACTTTGAGAAGTGAGTTGTAAAATATCTGTTAGATATTCTAGGGCACTCCTAATCAAGGAAAACTTTTGCTATATTCTCATTTTGTAACACACTAGAGTCTGAAAATAATGTAAATTTAAATCCCAAAACAGTACAGGGATAAGCCTCAATTATAAATTTTCAGGGGAGATTTTGTTTTCTGCTTACAGCCCATACAAAGACAGACAAGTTTCTTGGTCATGTTCTTTTGATGATTTCTATTTTTAATTCCATTCCTTCACTGAGGATTTGACCTTCAAAGACCTCCATATTAGACAGTGTATCATTTTCAACTTCCTCCATGGCAGTATCACCTGCTGTTTTTGGCTCTTAAAATCCAACCTCTTGTTTCCTGATATTAGCAAAAGTCTCCAGGACAGAAATACCTTTAGTGTTAGCTCACCACTCTTATTTTTTAGACCATTTTAATTTTTTGATCCCAAGAACTTTTCTTATTCTCTCATGATCTAAAGTGTTCTGTAATAGAATGTTATATGTTTAAGTATTTTTAGATATATTCTCAGGATACATCATTTTACCTACTGCTTAAAACAGAATTAGAGCACTGGTTTAAATATTTTTTCCAAAATATTTTATTGTGCAAAACAAGGAGCTGCCTTACAATATCTCTGGGTGGTGGGTGAAACTAGACTCCAGCAGGAACCATGTTCCTGCCTATCTCTTTTCCTTGCCCAATCCTGTTTTCCCAATCATTTTCATGACTCCAAATCATGACTCTGAGTTAAACCTTTTTATTCCTTTCCTCTTCATGAAAGGAAGTAAACCTTAGGTATCAGAGAGAATTATTGATTAATGCTACTAAGTCCTTCTAAAAAACCATGAGTTTTCCACACAATGGGGTATGGAAGTATACTTCACCCATGGTGGGGTGGAGGAAATAGTGGAAGTTTGCTGAAAAATAAGTATCAAGCTTCATATGGAAGTTAGTCTTATGTGGAGATGGTGCAAAACATTCCAAATTAAGATGGAAATGTTAATGGAAGGAAACTGGCAATATTAAAAAACACAGACTGTTGCACATCTAAACGTTCAAGGGCTTGGAAGAATTCATAATGACTGGAATTCCTTTTTTTTCTTTTCTTTTTTCTTTTTTTTTTTTTTTTTTTTTTTGGTGTCTCTAGTCAGCTTGCTAATGGTAGACTGACAAGAAGGGGCTTGTGATACTGTGATTTATAATAAGAAATATATATTTGGTCTTCATCCCCATTCCTGGCACAGATCTCCTAAAACCCTACGAATTTCCTTAGCAATGAGAGCACTAAAGATGAGAGTCTTTCATTATTCATAGCAAGCCCCTTCAAGCACACCTGAGTTTAAGTTAATTAGGTGACTTTTGAAAAGCTCCTAGACAACCGCAGAGTGTAGGCTGGTTGCCAGGAGAACCAACCATGTGATTAGAGCGTTGGAAATTTCAGCCCTACTCCCCACCTCTGGGGAGAAAAGAGGAGTTATAGGTTGAGTCAATCATCGATGGCCAGTGACTTAATCATGCCTACATAATGAAGCCTCCATAAAATCACTAAAGCATAGAACTTAGAGCTTCCAGGTTTCTGAACAAGTGGAGGTACTGGGAATGTGACACACCTGGAGAGGGCATGAATCTCCACCCCCACTTCCCACATACTTTGCCCTACACACCTTTTCCATTTGGCTGTTCCAGAGTTACAGCCTTTTACAATAAACCAGTAATCTAGTAAATAAAATGTTTTCCTGAATTCTATGAGACATTCTAGCAAATTATTGAGCCAGAGGAGTTCATACAAACCTCAGATTTATAGCCAGTTAGTCAGAAGCACAGGTGACAACCTGGCTTTTCAACTGGCATCTGAAAGTGGGAGGACGAAGTCTTGTGCACCTGAGTCCTTAACCTGTGACCTCTGTACTAACTCCAGGTATAGAGTGTCAGCACTGAATTGAATTGTAGTCCACCCATTTGGTGTCCAGAGAGTTGCTGAATTGGTTGGTGTAGAGAAAAACAACCCACATGTCAGGTGTCCAAAGTGTTCTATGTGTAATAGTACAGAAAAACAGTGTTTTCCACTTCAGAGTTTTCGCTAGCCAACAGCTAATCAACTCACTGTGATACAGAAACCAAAACTTATACTTTCCCAATGGTCTACAGGTTATTTTTTCTCCTGTCCCTATTAAAATTGAGTTTTTATATTCAAACTGTGATAATAACTGTTTCCCTTTTATCCTTTCCTTACTTTTTATTCTCCTCAAATTGCAAATGGTTCAGTCATCTTTTAAACAAGTTTCTTACGTGACAAGAGCCCTAAATGGAGTGTCAGGACAAATTCATTTATATTATTGAAGTAAACAAATATCAACACAGCACAGTCTCACAACTTGTAATCATTTGCAGACTTTAAAAACCAAAAATCAGGGACTTCCCTGGTGGTCCAGTGGTTAAGACTTCATCTTCCAATGCAGGGGTGTGGGTTCAATCCCTGGCTGGGGAGCTAAGATCCCACATGCCTCATGGCCAAAAAACCAAAACATAAAACAGAAACGATATTGTAACAAATTCAATAAAGACTTTAAAAAAGAATGTCCACATCAAACAAAACAAAAAAACAAAAAATCATGTAAAAATAATCCTAGCAAAACATAATTATTATTAAACAGAGTATAGACATATCACAAGTGGCTATCAATTTTATATAATTAAAGATGTTTTGAAAGGAAAAGTTCTCAAAAATCTGACTTTGAAAACTATAAAATCAAATGCAAGACAGAAGTTTTAAACAAGGGGAGAGAGAGAGAGAGAAAGAGAAGGAGAGAGAGGAACAAGACACACAAGGAGAGAGAAAGGAAAAGGATCATGGCTACTCCTTAGTTATACTCAAAGATTTGTTGGTTAACTAACTAATATGAAAAGAAAAAAATATAACACTTATAGAGAAAATTTTAATATGTTGAATAAGCATGTCTTTAAATCTTGATAACCAAGTTTATGAAGTAATAATTTTTTTAAACCACTAAGAGGAAAATTAACAAGATTTTATCCACTTTATTTTCCTTTATTCAGAAAGAAAAATATCATGAGACTAATCATAATCAAAAATGTCATAAAGTGGAAGAACTGTATCATATTTTAAGAACAAACTTTTGTGTGAAATTTGCTAAAGTTATTCTATTCTCAAATATATTGAAGTAGTCAGAAGATATGCATTTAATTGAAGTTACTGAGACAATGGCACTGTAACTTTAGCTTAGTGTTCCAATATCAAGAAAAACTTAACCTACTGAAAATATACATGCCCCATAACACACTCCTTTCCTAGAAAAATAAAACAACAATAGTAAAAGAAATGTTGATTTTGACTTCTAATTAGGAAAGTTACTGTATAATTTTGTATTTTACAAAAAGTAATTGAATTTTAAAATAAAATATATTCATATATTCTCTGAAATCACAAATCTTTAGCATTCACATAAGAGCTAACATTACAAAAGCAATTAATAAAAATGATTTTTAGAGGAGCAAATAAATAAATAAAAATTAAACAAGCTTGCTTTCATATCAAATTTCTTTTATTTCCACACTCTATCAATGGTATCACATTGCCAGTGAAATAGGTTTTGTAGTTCATATAATTTCTGCACACAGAAACATAATACTCTGCAGAAAAGTAGGTACTAATTTTTAATACATTTTCTAAGGTGAAATTACTTCAGGGAAATTTCATGTCAGTTGACAGAATATTCCAGAATGAAGCTCAGGGAATGCCTGAATCTACATATGCTAAATGAACCATAAAATGCAATCTTTGAATTATGTTTTGCTTAGGAAGTCACCAAGAGCATTTTATTTGATTTTATTTTATTTACATGATTCATAACAAGAAACTTTATTGAATTAACAAATTTAAAAATGGATCACTTAATTTAAAACTGGGACTATTTTAATTTTATTCTTATTAAATTCATTCTTTCAAAAATACATGTTATTTTTCAAATGATAAAAGGTTACTCTGTGACCTGACAAAGTAGAGGTGGGATGGGCCAATTCCTCTATGGGGGTCTGCACATGGACTTTTAGATGTTGTTTTTCTATTACATCAAACTGACCTGCAGTAAGCAGTGGAGAAGAGGGAGCGAAGGGGAGTGCAAAGCAGGTACTCAGATCTCTCTATAGAGGTTTGAGAGTGCAGACGGAGCACAATGAAATGTGGACTTTGTAACAGTGGCCTTAAGATGTGCTAGACCAAGTGTGAAAACCATTTTTTCTTATTCCTAACAAAACAGATGGCACACACTTAACTGTAAGGTCCTTCCTGCAAATGAGCTATGTTACAGCCCACGTATTAGTCTGTTCCACAACCTCCTTCTTGTGTGACAGAAAGAGAGTCTGGACAGAAATGTGCTCCATTAGTCTCCATACGGAAAGGCCACAGCGTTAATGATTTATAAACCTTAAAGTCCTTGGTCAGCACAGATTTCCAAATCAAAGTTAAGTCATGAACTGTTTATAATACCAACACTAACCTAAAATGCTAACATTTTCTTCCCAGTATGTCTTCCTACAAAACAAAAAAACGGTCAAAAGTTTTCATTCTTTTCCTGAGCTAGGACTTAGGAAAAACCTACTAAACTACAACAGTGTTCTGCAAAAGTAAAATACACTACAAAGTCAAACAGGTAAATAAACAACAAACCAAACTGATTTCAACAAAGTCAAGTCATGTTTCCAAAAGTAAAATCTATTACGAACAAGTAATAAATATGTACAAGAAATTACAAGAAATGAGGATCACAGTTAGTTACAAATGCAAAATAATAACTAATTATCCCAGACTTTGAACATAATAATTAAAATCAATTTCATATGCTAGTTAAAATATTATGCACAATTTAGATAAGCTGGTCAAGTGTTATCTGACTATACACCATGTTTGATAAACTTATAATTACATTACCTTTTCTTCTCTTTTAATATTTGCAGGTACATGCCAATATAGAAAAAAATGTAATTTCCATTTGTGTATTAACTGAGAAGAATAACATTTTTACTGTGTATGTTTCAGATTGTAAAAAAGTTAAGGTACATTTTCCTTTAAGAAGGAAAAAAAAAAGGTAAAAATAAACTGCCAAAAGTTTAATATCAACTTACTTATAAAAATGGAAAAAAAAAAGTTTTGAAACAGATACCAAACAATTATCATGTGGTCTCCTTACTGCTCTGAAACTACAGAAGACATTTAAGGAAGGGATCCTATGTCAAAAACAGAGACTAACCCAAGGGATATATGTTACTTTAAAAATCTGATTTGCAGTAAAACTAGTTGGTTGGCCTAGTCTTAAAGCTAATTACAAAATCCATTTTCTTAATAGTCCAGGTGTTTTGCCAATTCTTCCAACTCATCAGAACTTCCACCAGTTTCCACACTCGTTGCAGACAACAAACGTTGTCATCGGTTCATCAGCACTCCGCGTTTGGACCTGTGTGTAAGTGCAGTACTTCTTGCATTTGCCACATGTGAACAAGTCCATCTGGGTTCCACCTGTCTTGGCCACCTGATGCTCTCTGATGGATTCTTTGGTCAAGGTTTTCCGCACCTCTTTGAGCTCATCGCTGGCCATCTCCTCTGCCGTCATTCTAGCAAATAAGTCAGGAGGAATATTCCCACACAGCACATTTTTCCTTCAATTTGGATTCTTAGCATCCTTAAGATTTGATATCCTACTTCATACTCTATTTTTGTATTTCATGTCCGTATTCCTTATTTCTTGATAGATAGCTGCTTACGTTGCTACTGGAGCTACATTCTTCTCTTGCTTCAGGGCTATTCTGTGATGTAACTGCAGTATCTTTTTTCTTTTCTTCAGAGTCTTTATCTTTTGATGGTCCATCTAATAACTTTTTCCAGGATTTGATGAGGGACTTTGCTAAAGACGTAACTTCTTCATCTGTGCTCTGCTTGCAAATAGCATTCACTGACATTCCGATTCTTGTGGACTGTAATAATTCCAAGGTCATGGGAATATTCTTAAGCTCCCTCAGTAAATCCAGTGCTCCAGCCGCGTTCTTATTCTGCACCATCTTGTCCATCTTCTTGGCAATGCGGACCACCTCGTCCTCCATGGCTCCAGCAGCCCTGCCCCGCGCCGGGCCACGGGGGACAGGAAGCGAGCGGAGCTGGCGGGGCAGCGGGTGAGTCCAGGCGTCGGCGAGGGCCCTCAGCAGGCCTGACGGAGGCGCTTCCTCACTCCACCAAGAGCATTTTAGTTTCACTTTATCTTATTTTAAATTATAGATTCTGTTTATATGATGCCTATTACCATTCTTTCCTGCCTTCTGAGGCAAGAATAAGATTTTCCATTGTAATCATCTTCTATTTTACTTCCCGTAATGGGTAGTAACAGTGAATATATGAAGTATAATTAAAAAAAAAAGAAGAAGTGTGCATATGATAATAGAGTAAAAACAAAGGAAATAATGACTGTGCAGATCAAAACACTCACTATGCTAGCTGAAATTAGAATATAAAAGTGAGCACTGACTGGATTGACATCGTTAAAATGGTGGAGTCTGCAACTCTAGGGCTCTGTCCCTCCACAGACACAACTAAAACGCTAGTCAAAATTCTCAGAATCAACTTTTGCGGACTGTAATCTAGTCAGAAAGTACAGGAACCAGGGGAAAGCTTAAGGAAAAAAGAAGCTGCTGCATTGTGAGGTAAGTGCTCTATGGCATTTCAAAAATATCTACAATATTTCTTTCTAAAATGTATATGGAAAATCAAAGGAACTAAAATAGCTAAAACAACTTTCAGAAAGAAGAATTAAGTGAGAGAAATAAGTTTTCCTGATTCCAAGACTTTTTACATAGGTACAGGAATCAAGAAAGACACGTTCACACAGAAACTTGTGCACTAATGTTTATAAAAGCTTTATTCATAATAGTCAAAAATTGGAAACAAACCAATATCCTTCAACTGATAAAAGTTTAAAAAACTATGGGGCATCCATACCATGGCATTCTACTCAACAGTATAAAAGGAAATGATTATTGACACAACCACCAACCTAAAGGAATCTCCAGAGTCTTATACAGAATAAAAAGCTAATTCCCACAAGATATTAATACAAGTTACATCCCATACGGGATCATTTATATAACACCCTTGAAATGACAAAATTAAGAAGGTGAATGAGGAGAGAAGTGGGTGAGGCTATAAGAGGACAATATGAAGGAGCTTTGTAGTTACAATTTGGGTAAAATGTAGACACAAAAATACTGTGTATTATTTATTACAGCTACATGTGAACCTATGTTTATCTCAAAATAAAAAAGTTTAGTTAGAGAAAAGCAGGGATACTTGGTGCATCTCACTGATACTCAGATGGCAGATTGCTCATATGTAATTTGTCATATTTAGGCAAAAAAGTTCTAGGTTAGCCGAGCAGAAACCTCTTTATAGCCTATTGCTCAGTTTCCAGACATATGACAATTTATAGACAGTCCACAGTTACTTCGAGGAAGGATTCTACATCTCAGCCACAGTAGCATACCATGAATATTACTCCAGGATTATTCCAGAGGAACTTTGAAACAGTTACTGGAGTAACTTTGCACAGAAACAAGAAATAGCTGAAATTTCTGAGAGGTTTTTTGTTTTGTTTGTTTGTTTCTTTGTTTGTTTTTGAGATACTGTTTTTGACTGACTCTAATTCATGGTACCCTGAAAAATTACTATGGCCCATTTAAAGAGAACTTACTGAATTCAGCTTTCAAAGGGAGTGTTGACTTAAATTTGCCTCATCGTCTATTCCTGGACCACAGATTTATCTGATGGTTATTCTCCTTTCACAGAGTATATAATCAACATACTCGGTAACTGGTGGAATTCCTGCATCTATTCCCTGACCGCAAAAATGGCAGGAAGGGACAAATAAAAACCCAGAGAAATGCCTCCCTCAACCAAGATAATAAACAAAAGCATTCTACATTCATGGAGCTGATTGAAGAGTTTAGTACTATGAGGAAATTTTTGAAAATTGCAGGAGTGATCAATACCTATTCAACATGATTTTGCTAGCATGAAAAACAGGTAAGTTGTGGAGAAAGCCTTTTAATGATAATCTATTTGATAATCTAGCATCAAGACATCTTCATTAGGTGATGCTAATTTCACCTTCAATTATGAAGGTTGTATATTTACCATAGCCAATAAGAGCAGAATTAATGAATCTGGAATTCAGTTGTCTATTTTTTTCCTTATCGCTATTAGCAAAGGAAGTCAGAAGTCGTTTGTTTCTATGTAGAAAGGACAACAGTATGCCTTGATATATTTGCCTCAATGGTATGTCAAGTCTACTTCCTGTGATAATATAGTCCAAAGGGATCTTGATTATCATGATATTCCACAGAAAATTATGCAAGTCTATTTCATTGATAAGGTTATGCTAATTCCTAGAGAGTAGGAAATAGGAAACACTTTTAACTGCCCTACTAAAATACATATCTGACAGAGGATCAGAGATAATCCTCAGGAAACTATGGCAGCTTGACACATTAAGTTACCAAGGCTCCAGTGGTTTGAAGTATGTTGCAATATTACTTCTAGAGTGAGAGACAAGTTGATGAATCTTGCACTGCCCACCGTGAAAAAGAGGCTCTTTTTGGATTTTGATGGCAATATATATCACATTTGGAATAACATGTAAGGCTGTCAGCTTTAAAGGTGTATTAAGAAGGAAAAGGTACTTTTTCATTTGTTTCAGCTTGAGTGCTAGTTATTCTACCACATGTGTTATGCAATATAAAGACCCAATATTTTCCAGACATGTTTGTTCCTGATAGGGATGTTCTGTTATCCTCTGTCAAGCTCCCAAAATGAGAATCCAGCTCAAACACCTAGAATTCTACATTTCTGCAATGCTCACTACTATAAAAAACTATTTTTTATTGGAAAACCAGTTCTCAGTTTGTTCCTAGGCTCTTGGAAGGACTAAACATGTGACTGAGGGACACCAAATGGGTACCCCAAGTGGGAATTATTGATCCATCAAATCATGAAATTAGACACAAACACCATCCTTCCACTCTAAATTTTAAGTGATATGTATGAGACCAAACCAAAGCTTGTTCCCAGAACAAGCTTTTGTAAATTGTACAAAAAGGTATAAAATACTCATGGTACCTGCTGCTACTACCTCAGTGCCTCTTCCCTATCTCAACCTCATCACATCATGTGGCTACAGCTCCTATTAGATAACCCTCCTTGTAGAGCTAACATCTCTGCTTTTAGATACAGTTTTTCTCATTGTCTCATCAGGCCTAAATGTAATTGTTCTTCATAGCCCCCAGCCCTGATGTATGGCACCATCATGTTTGGTTCCTTATATTCTACATTCTACACATTTTTGTAAAGTATTAAATACCCTTAAAAATATTAACTTTGAATGTTCAAACTGTTTCTTGCCATTATCAGTTGGATAAAAGGGGAAGTATTGAATATTTTCCCTTTACTTAAAAGAGTTATAAAAGAATTTCACTGCAAGTGCTAGCCACTACAACCATAGAAGAAAATAAACACACACACACACAAAAAAAACAAAAGAATGGCAAGAATGAAATAATGCCATTTGCAATAAGGCAGAAGGAGAAAGACAAATACTATATGATATCACTTATATGTGGAATCTAAAATATGACACAAATGAACATATATATGAAACAGAAACAGACTCACAGACATAGAGAACAGACTCGTGGTTGCCAAGGGTGGTGGTGGGAGGGAATGACTTAGAGTTTGGGCTTAGCAGATGCTAACTAGTATATATAGGATGGATAAACAACAAGGTACTACTGTATAGCACAAAGAACTATATTCAATATCCTATGATAAATCATAATGGAAAAGAATATATATATATATACAACTGAGTCACTTTGCTGTACAGCAGAAATTAACACATTGTAAATCAACTATACTTCAATAAAACTTAAAATAATAAAAATAAAATGAAAACAAAACAAAATAAAACCTATGGGGATATTAGTGGCATAAAAGCATGTTTAGACAATGAATTCAGGGATAATGCATTGTGCCTTAGAAACTACTTTTCAATTACAAATAATACTTAATGAAGAGTTTAAAATAAAATAAAACAACCCAAAAGAGCATTCATCAACTGTAAAGTAAGTCTCCTTCCTACCCCAGACCACAGTTATCTGTCTCTATTCCCAAAATAAACTGCTGTTGAGAGTTAAAAAAAAAAAAAGATCGGCAAGGAATAAAAATAAAGTGTCATTATTACAGATATATGACTGTGTATTTATTTACACAGTGCAAAAGAACATACAACTCATTACTGGAATTATTCAAATCAATTAGCAAATACAAAGACAATATATGTAAATCAGTTGCTTTCAACTGATATATATGCTTTCAACAAACAGAAAATTAAAAATTACTATAGCATTAAAATTATCAGGTAAATATGAATGAATCTAATAAGTCATCCAAGATCTTCAGGTATTACAATAATATATTATTGATCTTCATTGAAGAAAGCCTATATAAATGAAGGACAAACTATTATTAATTGCAAGGCCAACTATTGTAAAAATGTCAATTTCTCCCAAATGGATATTTATATTTAGTGCATTCCATTCAGAAATACCAAGGTTTCTTGTAGACCTGAAAAAACTTTCCTACACTCTATGTGAAAACACAAAGACCAAGAAATGCCAAGATGCATTTGATGAGGCACAAGTTATAGGATTTGGCTGTACTTGGTATTAAGATTTAATGTATGTTTTGTATAACTTTAAGTGGAGTATAAACTATAAAAATATTAAATCACTATGTTGTATATCTGAAACTAATATAACACTGTAAATCAACTATATTTCAATAATGAGTAAATAAAATATTTAATGTCATGCTAAATTAGCAAAACCAGTTTGCTATTGGTTTAAATATAGTAGAATATATTAATATATACTATATATCTACGTTTACATCTATATCCATATGATATATTTGCAGATAAATATACAAGTTATACATACACACATGCATACATACACTTGCTTTACGAAAAATGACACTGCTGATGAGTGTAACAGGACTATTTAATATACAGCATTGAAATATCCAATTAACTATATAGAAAATAAGCCCTACCTTACAAAAATCTATTTCAAGTGGATTGTAATTATAATTGTTAATAGCACAATGATAAAAGTTGTAGAATGTAATTTAGCAAAATATCTTCATTGCCAAATGGGAAATAAGTGATTTATTAAATATGACATAAAATGAGTAATCATAAAAGGCTATATTAAATTATGAAATCTGTTTATTTTAATTTCTATTCAGAGAATGAGAGAGAAGTCATGAACTAAGGGAAGAAATTTGAACCACACATAATTTTACCTAGAATAAAAATGTTAAAAATTCTGGATAAAGGGATAGGGTATACTCAAGGGAACAATAATTAGAGTGATTGAAAACTTCTCAACAACAATAAAAGCAATGGAAGTGAGACAACAATGGCAGAATATCTTTCATGAATAGAAAATTAATAAACAGCAACAAAACTTCCATAACCAGTGAAAATACTCATCAAGAATGAATGTGAAATAATGATATTTTCAAACAATAGCAAAAACAGAATTTGTCACCACTGGTTCTCTTTCAAAAAAATACTAACAGTTATTCTTCAGGTAGAATAAAGCTAACCCTAGGAGGAAGTTCAGTGATGCAGTAAGAAATGAAAGACAACAAAAATCCTAAACATATGCATAAATATAAATTACATTGTCATAGAAAATAATGTCTTCTTCAGTAGTTCATGGTTTATCAAAATACATGATGACAATGGTCACGAATCAAGAGAAGAATAAATGGGCTTGAAATGTTCTAAAAGTTTTGAATTATCATGAAAAAAGGAAATATAACTATCAAGTTAAAATATTCTAGACTAAGCACTGAAATTGTAAAATAATGCATAAAAATGCTGAGAAAAAAGAAATATTCCACTATAAAAATTACATAGTTAAATCTAAATAGATTTTTAAAAAGTAGGGAATAAAAAGTAACATAGAACAGGCAGGACAGGTATTGAAAGCAAATAGGGAGATAATAGATTTAAACCAAATATGTCTGCAATTGGAATAAATGCTCCAAATAAAAGACAAATATCCTGAGGCTGGAAATTTAATATTCCCATATATGTTCCTTACATGAGATATATCTACAATATAAAGATATTCTAAGAGTAAAATAAATAGAAGGAAATATTTACTATGCAAGCACTAATCCAAAAAGGAGGTATAACCATATTAATGTCAGACGGGGTTGACTTTAAGGAGAAAGTGCTATCAGAGTTGCAAATCAACCTTTCAGAATGATAAAAGGTATAGCTCATCAAAAAACAATAACAATTAAAAGTTGGTATGCAACTAATAACAGCCTTCCATTAAAATAGTAAAAAGGCAAACACAATGTGAAAAGAGATGTTTGCAACAGATGCATTCAACTAAGGCTCATCCCAAATATATAAATAAATCCTACAAATCTATAATAAAAAGACAAGGATTAAAAAAGAATAAAAGTTGGCAAGACACTTGATGAGAAGATATTCACAAAATGAGATATGTGTATTAATTTCATATCCTGCTACTTTACCAAATTCATTGATTAGCTGTAGTAGTTTTCTAGTAGCATCTTTAGGGTTCTCTAGTTATAATATCATATCATCTTCAAAAAGTGACAGTTTTACTTCTTTTCTGGTTTGGATTCCTTCTATTTCTTTTTCATCTCTGATTGCTATGGCTAAAACTTCCAAAACTATGTTGAATAATAGTGGGAGGAGTGGGTAAACTTGTCTTGTTCCTGATCTTAGTGGAAATGTTTTCAGTTTTTCACCATTGAGAATGATGTTGGCTGTGGGTTTGTCATATATTGCCTTTATTATGTTGGAGTAAGTTCCCTCTATGCCCAATTTCTGAAGAATTTTTATCATAAATAGGTGTTGAATTTTGTCAAAAGCTTTTTCTGCATCTGAGATGATCATATAGTTTTTCTTCTTCAATTTGTTAATATGGTGTATCACATTGATTGATTTGTGTATATTGAAGAATCCTTGCATTCCTGGGATAAATCCCACTTGGTCATGGTGTATGATCCTTTTGATGTGCTGCTGGATTCTGTTTGCTAGTATTTTGTTGAGGATTTTTGCATCTATGTTCATCAGTGATATTGTCCTGTAGTTTTCTTTTTTTCTGACATCATTGTCTGGTTATGGTATCAGGGTGATGGTAGCCTTGTAAAATGAATTTGGGAGTGTTCTTTCCTCTGCTATATTTTGGAAGAGTTTGAGAAGGATAGGTGTTAGCTCTTCTCTAAATGTTTAATAGAATTCATCTGTGAATCCATCAGGTCCTGGGCTTTTGTTTGTTGGAAGATTTTTAATCACAGTTTCAATTTCAGCACTTGTGATTGGTCTGTTTATATTTTCTATTTATTCCTGGTTCAGTCTCAGAAGGTTGTGCTTTTCTAAGAATGTGTCAATTTCTTCTAGGTTGTCCATTTTATTGGCATATAGTTGCTTGTAGTAATCTTTCATGATCCTTTGTATTTCTGCAGTGTCAGTTGTTACTTCTCCTTTCTCTTACATTCCTATACACTAATGATGAAAAATCTGAAAGAGAAATTAAGGTAACACTCCCATTTACCACTGCAACAAAAAGAATAAAATATCTAGGATAAACCTACCTAAGGAGACCAAAGGCCTGTATGCAGAAAACTATAAGACACTGATGAAAGAAATTAAAGACAATACAAACAGATGGAGAGATATACCATGTTCTTGGGTTGGAAGAATCAACATTGTGAAAATGACTATATGATCCAAAGCAATCTACAGATTCAGTGCAACCCCTATCAAACTATCGATGGCATTTTTCACAGAACTAGAACAAAAAAATCTCACAATTTGTATGGAAACGCAAAAGACCCCAAATAGCCAAAGCAATCTTGAGAAAGAAAAATGAAGCTGGAGGAATCAGACTCCCTGACTTCAGACTATACTACAAAGCTACAGTACTCACGACAGTATGGTACTGACACAAAAAACAGAAATATAGATCAAGGGACAGAATAGAAAGCCAAGATATAAACCCACGCACATATGGTCACCTTATTTTTGATAAAGGAGGCAACAGTGTACAATAGAGAATAGACAGCCTCTTCAATAAGTGGTGCTGGGAAAACTGGACAGCTACATATAAAAGAATGAAATTAGAACACTCCCTATTACCATATACAAAAATAAACTCAAAATGGATTAAAGACCTAAATGTAAGAATGGACACTATAAAACTGTTAGAGGAAAACATAGGAAGAACACTCTTTGACATAAATCACAACAAGATCTTTTTGATCTACCTCCTAGAGTAATGGAAGTAAAAACAAAAATAAACAAATGGGACCTAATGAAACATAAAATCTTTTTCACAGCAAAGGAAACTATAAACAAGATGAAAAGACAACCCTCAGAATGGGAGAAAATATTTGCAAATGAAGCAACTGACAAAGGATTAATCTCCAAAATAATCAAGCAGCTCATGCAGCTCAATATCAAAAAAAGAAACAATCCAATCCAAAAATGGGCAGAAGACCTAAATAGACATTTCTCCGAAGAAGATATACAGACTGTCAACAAACACATGAAAGAGTGCTCAACATCACTAATCATTAGAGAAATGCAAATCAAAAGTACAACGAGGTATCACCTCACACCAGTCAGAATGGCCATTATCACAAAATCTATCAAGAATAAATGTTGGAGAGGGTGTGGAGAAAAGGGAACAATAAATGCTGGAGAGGGTGTGGAGAAAAGGGAACCCTCATATTCTGTAGATGGAAATGTAAATTGATACAGCCACTGTGGAGAACAGTACGGAGGTTCCTTAAAAAACTAAAACTAGGACTACCATATGACCCAGCAATCCCAGTACTGGGCATATACCCTGAGAAAACCATAATTCAAAAAGAGTCATGTGCCACAATGTTCATTGCAGTACTATTTACAATAGCCAGAACATGTAAGCAACCTACGTGTCCACTGACAGATGAGTGAATAAAGAAGATGTGGTACATATCTACAATGGAATATTACTCAGCCATAAAAAGAAATGAAATTGAGTTATTTGTAGTGAGGTGGATGGGCCTAGAGTCTGTCATACAGAGTGAAATAAGTCTGAAAGAGGAAAACAAATACCATATGCTAACACATATATATGGAATCCAGAGGGGGAAAAAAAAAAGGTTCTGAAAAACCTGGCAGCAGGACAGGAATAAAGACACAGACGTAGAGAATGGACTTTAGGACACTGGGAGGGGGAAGGGTAAGCTGGGACGAAATGAGAGAGTAGCACTGACATATATACACTACCAAATGTAAAACAGATAGCTAGTGGGAAGCAGCTGCACAGCACAGGGAGAACAGCTTGGTGCTTTGTGAGCACCTAGAGGGGTGGGATATGGAGGGTGGGAGGGAAACGCAAGTGGGAGGGGATATGAGAATACATGTATACGTATAGCTGATTCACTTTGTATACAGCAGAAACTAACAACAATGTAAAGCAAATATACGCCAATAAAGATGTTAAAAAAAAACTAAAAAAAAAAAGAAATGAGATATGTATGAAAAGGTACTCAACCTCATTGCCAATCAGGAAAATTGAAGTTAAAACTACAGTAGAATACCTCTTTGCTTCTACTAGAATAACAATGAAGAAATCGAAGTCTCAAAATACCCAGTGTTGGTGAGGATGTAGTGGAAGAGGAACATTGACACTCTGCAAATGTAAGTGTAAAACCCTAAAAACATATTTCTTAAGCCAGCAACAACTTTTAAAATATAATTAAGTAAATGTATCTGTTTTAATATCTTTTTAGTTATTACCCTAATATGGAAATTAGTATATATAAGGCAATTAGTATATATCCTCTTTTTCCCATTCATTTTAACCCTCAAGTTTTAAGCTACTAAAGGTGTGCATACACATTTAAGACCCAGAAACCCCCCTAATAGATACCCAAGAAAAATGTACAGATTTGTACCAAGAGACATGTACAAGAATGCCCAGAACAGCTCCATTCTTAATAGCCTTTCTGCCTGTGCTGCCAAAAACGAGTTCACAAGACTGCATGTGCTCTACTGCCTATCTGATTGTAAGCTTTCCCCCAGTAAATCCTATCGGATATCTGCACTGCTCATGACATGATCCATCTGCTTGACATAGCAACTTGGATACGTCTCACATACATAATGTTGAACAAAAAGTCAGTCACAGAAATACACAAACTGGGTGATTCTGTTTAGATAAGTTTCAAAATAAGCAAAGCTCAAATATAGCATCTGACCTTAGGATATTGGTGCCTTTAGGCAGAAAGGAGGGAATGGTGATTGACAGTGAACACCAAGGGAGTTCTGGAGAGCTAAGAATGTCTATGTCTTGATCTGTGGGGGTAACGTGTGTGGTTGATCGGTGATGATTTTCCGGCAGTGTATTTGTGTTCTGTGCATTTAATTTTGCCATCAAATGATGCTGTTTAAAGTTGATACATTAAACAATACAATGTTTAGTACATTTAACATATTAACCATGCTGCAGAGACAGTTTGTGTTCACTAACATTGTCTGCTCTCCTCTACTTTTCTCTGCCTGTTTTGCAGTTAATTTTGAGACTTGTGAGCAGAGGTATCATGTGTCACACTTCTGGGCTCTTAAGAGCTAGTGTCTTCTTCTGTCTTTCTCTTCGGCTGCTGTGGTGTCCTTGGAGGCCACAAATTCCAGATGGTTTCACTACCAGATGGAAGGAGCCTTTCCAAATCCCATCAATCTTTATGTATGTGAGAAATGAACCTGTGTTGCATCATGCGGCTGAAATTTTTTTTGAAGAAACTAAAATTACCCAAATACCAAATGTCAACATTATGAACAATAAACAAATCAAAAAAATTTGGTGGTAAAAAGGGAGAAAGAAGATATTACTAGTTTTTCTTACTGCTAAGGGTAATGAATAAAACATATTAAAGATAGAAACTTTTATACGGTTATGTTTCAAAAATTGCCATTGGATCAACTTTTATCAGCCTTTAAATTATTACAAGAAACATCCAAAAACGAAGCAAAGATAGCTTTTTGTGTGTGCATAGATTGTATACGGAAGATATACAAGAACATGTTAACATTGGTTGCCTCCAGAGACAAAAAATATGTGAATGTATTATACATATAAGCCATAAATAATAATTAAATTTACAAAATGGTATAGCTGATCTCAATAAAAATAAAGCATTCTGTTCAGATGTGTACTTTCCATTTAAGAAATCATTCACAGTCGCTATTAGAGTACCTCATTAAATGTGTCTATTTAATTCTTATCTATATATCCTCCTTGAACATATCAGTGGTGTATAGATATAGAGATAAACAGAATCTAATTTATTTTAAAAAGATATATAGCTGGTCTCAGCAAGCAATAAATTAGATTTATCAAACACTCAAGATTCAGTAGGTAAAAATACTCTATAAAAACTAAACTTAGCTCTTTTCTTTCCTTCTTCGTAGTTCATTGTGCATCAACCAGTTAAATCCCTAAAGGTCTGTGGGGTTTTAAAATGCAAGAGATAATTCCTTCATTTTTGGATGACTCTGATTTTCTCAGGTA
Source organism: Delphinus delphis (assembly GCF_949987515.2). Taxonomy (NCBI): domain Eukaryota; kingdom Metazoa; phylum Chordata; class Mammalia; order Artiodactyla; family Delphinidae; genus Delphinus; species Delphinus delphis. Next base: position 33,642,819 of record NC_082686.1, read on the forward strand.
AAATTTAGTGATAGTCTTAATTCTGGAAGTAGTTAGGGTAAATACAATTTGAACAGAGAATTTTATAAATAACTTAATGATTTTGACCCTGCATCGATGACAAGGTAAAATGAACGTTTAATATATATGGTTTTTTCTCAGTCTGAGCATAGGGTATCAATTCAAAACAGGACTCAAATTCTTTCCTTGCCCGGGATACAAAACTATATTTTGTATGCAGGTGTTTTGCCTACCATGAAAACAACCTTAACAGGTCAATTATATGCTCTTCAGTGTGCCAGATTCTTATATTATCCACTTAGGAATATTTATCAGCCATAATTTTATGTGATCTTATCAATATTTTCTATAGACAGCTCCTCATGGGATAATGACTGCACAACTCATAGGTTGAAGGGGCACTTTTAGTAATGTACCTTCAAAATGCATCTTTTAGTGGTTGAAGCAAGCATCACAGTTCTAACATTGGGAAAGTTGGAGAACATATTGTCCTCTTTGTGAATTTATGTAGACTTTTGACTCTAGAAAAAGTTAAATCCAAGTCATATTATGATCAGATCATTACATCTGTCTAATGATATGATGTTATTGCATAGTTTGATTGAGGGGTTTATTGATTACTGCTACTGCTGTCTACTATATATGAATGGGTCTGAAAGTGAGAAGGTTTAAATTTGATAATGATAGAGAAGCCCCTTTCATGACATCCACAAGATTCCTTTCACAGTTATCAGATGAATTGTCAAAAGAGAGTCAAACCCAGGAAAACTCAACCCTTGAGCAAGGAAATGGCACAGACAGTAAAACTCCATCGGTATAGCTCCAGAAATTATATAATCCTTATGGGGAACTTAGTCTTTTTGACAGAGATGGTGTTTTCATTTCTTTCATATAAAAGCAAATACTTGAGACAGAAAAAGCTCATAAGAAGTGAGCACTTGAATATGAACTTTTTCATGTACATATATTCTTTTTCACTAAAAGCTGAGCCCAGAAAAAAGGGTTTTGTACACATAGTTTACTTGGAAAGGGGTCCAAAGGAACAAGAGTGGCAAACGTGGGAAAGTAAAAACAGAAAAGAGGAAGGCAAGATAGGCGGATGTGTTATCCAGTTTGCAGCTGCTACATGGGACTGGTGCTTGATGTGACTAGACAATGTGAGAAGTTTTGTGAAACATGCAGTTATCTCTTGACTTCAATCCCCCCATTGAATAAAGATGGCCCCTCGAACTTAATCCCTGAGCCATTTGAATTGTATATACAAGAATGCTGAGTTGGTTTCCTTGGTGTCCCACACCACAGAGTCATAGGAAACTTGGAGCTGGAAGGAAGATTTAATCTGCTTTAGACAAGACCTACCTCTTTGCTAAACTGGTCAAAGCTTGCTTGGCACTGCTTTTCTGCAACAGTGGCTCAAACAAGAGTTGGACCAAGAGAATTTTATAAACAATATTACATGCGTCTGATACAGTTTTCTCCTGTAAAATTAAATACAGATTTTAGTGTTTATCAACACTGGATCCTGATTATATGAAGAGTCCTCTTTATACTTGATAATTTGTGGTTGATCCAAAAAGAAATTTAAAAGATGTTTATGCTCACACCATTATAAGAATTAACCAAATTAATAATACTTTATATTCAGGAAAGTATTAGTGAGTAGATATTTTCTTGAATATCTGGGGTACCTAAATGGTAATCTTGGCCATGGACCCAGTTTTAAACATGTAAACCCTGGCAAGATATTTCTAAAAATGTCGACGATATAATATATGGCATTCTAGCAGCTGTTAATAGTAACTGATAACCATCAAACGGCATAGACTGGAAATTTTCATTATCATCCTAAGTAAATATTTGAAGACTTATTTAAAATTATGCTATTTGAAAGGGATAACATATTAAACTAAAACTCATTCTAATGATTCAGCTCAATAGAATGGAGCATATAAATGATATAATTATATAACCTGCCTCAATAAAATGGGATAATGAAGTGTTAAACTGTGATTAGAGGTAGAATGTCAGTGCATTTGTTATTGTTAAAAAATCTCCCACACCCACCCCCTGATTTGTTTCTCTCAAACTCTGGCCTGTATCCCCTGGGAACACCTGATGGATGTAATACTAATTTCAGGTGATGTGTTGAGTGAATTAAGTAAGTAATTAATGTATAGATATAAAAGTGAATATGTTAGGAGTGTTAACATAATGGACTTCACAGACTACTAAATCAAAGGAAACATTGCTTAATCCTGTGCTTTCCAAACTTGAACTTTCATACCAATCACCTGTAAATCTTGTTAAAATGCATTTTGTATTAAACATTTTGAAGATTATTGCACACTATCTGCTTTTGTCCCTTAAATTAATTGATATTTGAAATTTTCAGCCCAATATTCCTATTAGCCACTTATGCTATAGTAAAGCATCCATTTTCTTAAAGTAGTTACTATATAGCAACATCAAAATATTTTTACATAGTCACTGGAATCTCAGGGTTTAAATGAGAGCTAGCCCTATGTTTAAAGCTATAGTGTTTTGCCCTGACATTTAAAGTCCTCCATACTTTTGACATACCATTCCGTTACTACTTTTCCAAGATTGTGTGGTCCCTCCCAACTCCACCACAAACCTCACATTCTTCTGTGTGTTTGAAAAGCCACAGGAAGACATCATAATCCTAATTCTTCTGCAGTGATAATTAGCTCTTACTCCACTTTCCTTTATTGACACATATTTACTGTTTAATATTCTTATTCACTACTTCTTAAAAGAGTGAAATTCTTAAAGGTGCATCTTGAAAAGATATTACATCTAAAAGGAAGGACCAAATATTATCTATATCCCTGCTCATGCTGATATGCACTATGCCTTTCTTTTAGTTTCATTTATATACTCCAGCAGTTTAGTAAAGTCTTTACTAAAATGAGTGAATACAATAATGTAGTTATTTATGATTGCAAAATTACCCTATAATCAGTCTTAATTAAATTATGAATCAAATCAATACTCTGATAGCAATTAATTTATGGCAATTTTATGAGTTTTAGTAAATAAAATTACAAAAAATTCAGTGCCCTAAAATTATAAAAATATAATGTTCCTTCGGATTTAAAAAATTACAATAATTAATTTTCTAATTAAAAATTGTCATAGTGGCAAGTTTTAGTTTGAATTTCACTTTTTACACTATCAAAACAAACAAACACAGTAACAGGTAAAAAAGCACAAGAAAGAGGGCAAATCCACAAAGGGAAAAGTACTAAATCTTCCATATATTATGAGAAATCTCAGTATTAAAAAACAGCATTTTTGAGCAAAATTTGCCATTTTCAGTGTAGACGGTTTTGGAGGAAAATTAGCTATCATATTAAAATAGTAATGAGCTCACAGTATTTTTTGTAATTAAATGTCTAACTTAATAATAAGTGGGCCTTCCAAAAATGTTCTAGATACAGAGTAATGGTGAGATATAAATTTTCATGTTAGAACTGCTGTACCATTAAAAGGAAAATTGCCCCTTCCTTGCCTTTCAGTTACTTGAGATCAAATTGTTGGCTGTGTCTGAGCATCCCAGTGGCTCCACGCCAGATTAGCAATACTGCAAACCTGAGTCTATCAGCTTGAGGTAGTTCTGTTGGCAGGAGCCTCTACAGCACTTAATTTAATTAGATGAAGCTTCCATTGTTAAAACTGCTGAACACAGTATTTTTGACTGACTCAAGGAAGAATCTAATTTATTAGACCTTTGAAACTGTGCTGTAGATGTGTTATTGTGGTGTCTCACAGCAACTGCAATGTTTTGAATATAAATTCTGAATCCCAAGGAAGGCAGTATTTCAGGGATCTATCCTGTCTTTATTGCTGATGCGCCAGGTGCTTTTTCCTTTGGCGTGGGTCATCCTGTTACGATCTTGGTTATTGTTGGCTTGCAAGTTAGAATACAGTTTCCCATTTTTATTCCACAACGAAATTTAGTGCCATGATATGAATAGTGAGTGAGGATTAAGGGGACCTACATTTTATTTCATCTTTGTTTTACTGTGTGATATTGAACCTGCCATTTCATTCCAGCAGGCTTATATAGAAGAAAAAGGACAGACTTTTCTTTAGAAACAAGAGCTGTTATAAAGCTTATAAAATAAATTCTAAAAGGAGCTTTGAGATATAGGGAAAATGAAATTAATTTTTTTGAGCAACTGCTGAATGCTTGTTATACAATGGCAAACAATCAAACAAAACAAAAAATAACGGTCAAAAAACCTCAGCCTTTGTTTCAAAAAAGATTATACCAAAAGAGAAGGACTAAAAATGATCAATATGCCTGCTAAGAATATACCTGTTTTGTAAGTGAAGTTTAAAATAATTTGTGGCTTATATTCAACTTTGGCAAAAGGAGGAACATTCATGTTTTAGGCTAAGTACAAAGAACAATAGAATTGCAATTCTATTTTATAATCTTTTTAGGAAGATACATATTTTAGGCTCTTCCTTTAAATGGAATGGAAAGTATTTGACTCTGGAAATCAATGTTCTTTATAAAAGACAGTGGATATTCATGTTAAAGTCATAGGGATTAGGGAAGAATATTCACCGACAACACACAGCCATTGCATGTACATTTACCAAGAAAATATTTATCAATTGCATTGTCTGTGATTTAAGCTGTGTTCTAGGTCCTAAGGATGCTGCAGAAAATGGCAGACATAGTCTCTATCCTACATTCCCAATGGGATTTACAATATAGCGGGGACACTGATGTATACAAAAATAATATCAAGTCTTACATTACAAAGGATACTACGGTGCAATGAAGGACATAATGAAAAGATCTAACCTTGGCTGATGAGTCCAAAGTAGGTTTCCCTGAGGAAATTATGTTTAAGCTGCTAACTGATAGGAGGATAGAAGTTAGCCAAGGGAACTTTAAGGTGACTAAGTTATTCTGCCTTTCTGTTCTTATTGAAACACATATGGCTTTCTATTTTTCCAGCTGGAATAGCTCTGTTCTTCATCAAAGAAATATGGAGTAAGTATAATGACAAATACATGTTAATCTAAGACTAAATGCCTATATAGATTCAAATATTTTAAATTACTTTGAAAGAAAAGGGGAACAAAAGTGAAATTTTTCATTAAATACTTACACTTTGCATAGATTTTTATTACAGAATAAAAATAGTTAAAACATTCAAGTGCTTTAAAAAAATAAAACTCAAAATACTTTGCCACTAAGAAAATTTATATGACTTTAAGAACAGAACTTTTATCTAACTACTATTTTATTATCTTCATCAATATTAAAACAAAAATCCTTTATAACTTTTATTCATCTGGGAAAAAATAAAGGCCTTTATTTTTAGCACATTGGAATTCTTTGTTATTAAGGGGCTATTGGATGGAAAGGTGATCGACAGTCAGACTAGAAAAAAGGTAAAGAGCAAAAATCATTGAGGGCCATTAACACCAGTGCTTTCAGATTTCAATGAGCATCTGAGTCACCTTGGGATCTTGTCATATGTCAATAATAATTCAGTATTACCAGGGTGTCACCTGATAATCTATATTTACAATAAACTCTTAGGTGAAGATGTATTTTCTTCCTTACAAAACATTCTGAGTAATGGAGTCTTAGACTTCATTAAGAATTTTAGACTTCATTTTAGAACAATAGGAAAGCATCAAGACATTCTAAGCAGGATAGTGACATGATGTGATTTTTATTTTTAAATGATCATGTTATGAAGAGATGCGGAGGAAACTTTAGTGTATATTGTTAAGTGAAAGAAGCCAATCTGAAAAGGCTCTGTATTGTGTGATCCCAGCTATATGACATTTTGAAAAGGTAAAACTATGAGGAGAGTAAAGAGGCCAGTGGCTGCCAGGGGTCTAGGGGGAAGAACGGAGGGATGAATGGGTGGCATGGGGGATGTTTAGGGCAACAAAACTATTCTGCATGATATTGTAATGGTGGAATCATGCTATTACACATTTGTCAAAACCAATAGACTGTACAGCATAAAGGGTGAACTCTATTGTAAACAATAGACTTTAATAATAAAACATCAATATTGCTTCAGCAGTTGCAATAAATATATAACATTAATACAAAATGTTAATAATAGGGGGAACTGTGCATGCCAACTGGAGAAGGGTCATATGTGGACTGTATATTTTCCACTCAATTTTTCTGTGAACTTAAAACTGCTCTTAAAATTAAAGTCTATTAATTAAGAAGAAAAAGATCACTCTTGTTACAGTGTGACAAAAAGCTTAGAATTTAAAAAAGTGATGCAGTGAAGCAACTAATTTTACCTTGCAATTATTTCCCAATATATAATCAGTATAATACTATCATAAGGCCATTACCATGTATGGATCATCAATGACATAAAATATGCATTCCCTCAATTCCTACATTAGTATGAAAATAAAGATACAAAGTAAACATGAGAATCAAATGGAAGTTAAAAAGAGCCCTACTATAACCCAAAGTATTGAACTGTGTTTTATTCATTTTGTACATTGTACCTTCACTGTGTGGTTCATGTTGTTGAGGTGGGAGTTGATGATGGCTCAGAACGTTGGGATGGGAATGCAAATAGGGAAAAATATACCAATTCATGGTAATTTACAAAACAGAATCATAGGACTTGATAATTCACAGGACATGAGTGGCCAAGGGAATGAAATGTTCAGGATCACTTACAATCATTTGGACAAATGATTGAGTAGGTGGTGGTATCTTTTACTGATAAGGATATTAGGAAAAAATAATAGGTTGTTGCAAAGATAATAATAAAAACAACAGATCACAGATACCTGCTGTTCTAAAAGTGAAAACAAAACAGTGGTAACGGGTGGCGAGACATAAATAAATAATAAAGAAAGAAAGAAATCAAGCTGTAATTCTTGATGAAGTTAGAGTAAAGTTGTGTTGAGGGTAGCTGGGAGGAGAGGATTATCTTGTTTTAGAAACTATCATTTAAATTATTAATTTCAGAGGGGAATGAACCTTGGCTGTTAGTAAGTTCCAATGTATAAACACAGGACTTTTTACCAGTAAAATGGCATAGAACATAATCAAAGGAAGAGACTACCAGAGAACTGAAAGACCAGAAGTTTGGGTGAGTCAGGTATGAGGATGATGGAATCATATTGATGGATGGAAGGAGTAACCGTAAAAATTAAGAATGAGTCAGGTGCCAATATCTTAAATAAATGAGGAGGAGTGTTGATAGCTCAGTATACCAAAAGAATGGAACAATGCTACTTATACAATAAGAAGGAAGCAAGTCTTATATTCAAGTTTTGTGAATCTTAAATAAGTAGGATTTTTAAAAAAATACGGTAGAGCTTCAATGGCAAGGAACTGGTGATCAGGAACAAAGACTCTGATATGTATGGGGTGAGAGACTACAGAAGTTCACCTCCACAGAAGACTTTATGCATATAGAGGCAGTTGCCGACCATGGAATAAGAGTTCCAGAGTAGGAGTCCCAGGGGTTTGGAACAGAAAGAGGAGAAAGGATTTTAATTAAAGGACAGGAAGAACAAAGAGGTTAAAGGTATGCTAGGAAATGAAAGTCACTTCTACTTTGGACAGATACAAAAAAGAAGCTTCTACTTTTGTCAGATACAGGGAAAAACGGGGTGGAAAGGCACGGAAAATGTCACCTCTCTAACTCCAGGAGAATATAGGTTGGGAATCACATAAAGGAGAAGATCTGGGGGTAGATAGGTGCAGGAAGACAGAATCCCAATAGCCTCTTGTCAATGATCTACAATAGGTCAGCCTATTTGGATGTTAGTGGACACAGAGTCTTGGCTCCAAATGTTCACGAGTTAATGAGATGGCACAGACCAGTGTTACATTTTTAATAGATTACCTCTATTCTAAACTCATAATAAGAATATAACAGAAATTGGGGGTAATTGGAGTTTTCAGTTATTCTCATTTTAATTAGCAATTAATAGAGTTTCAAACTGCATAAGTAATCAACTGTAAAGATTAAATTTTGTTACTTACATTATCATAACATTTATTTGGAAGTTGAGCTTTAGAAGGTTCATATGTAAAATATGTTTCTAATTATTTTAGGTGACTCTTGAGAATTACAATGAAAGTTTCTTCCATTATGTGGAGTAGTGGTTCAGAATATTTTTAGATCATTGAGAGCGCTTTTTTAGCAATTCTCCTCATGGTGAGCCCTGGGTCATTTAAAATTTATGCTATGCACTCAACAGGAAAGTTATCAGGATCCTGGGCTGTGTGAAAATTGAGAACATTCATTGATCAATGATGTATGAACTGAATCTACAACTTGTTTATTTGGCTTCACCTGGACTTCACTGACATTTTGATTCATATTCTTGGTCATATGTATGTAAAAAGTCACATACATGCTGGAAAATAATCAAACCATTTTGATACTCTAATGATATCTAACTTGTGCAGTAGCCTGACTCAATCTTATCTAGGGATCAAAATCATCTGAGTAGTTTTACATGGAACATGTTCATTAAAATGCTGTGAGGATTATCTTGGGGTTTACCCTTTTAGTAAAACAGCTATTGCAAATTCTGTGCATGTTTGAAATAGATATACAGATTGATATCTGCTTTCTCAATTTAGAGAAGTTTGCCATAAATGTAAAATTGTGTAAAATGTGTGAATTTAAAAAGAAAGCAGGCCCCAAATGTATAAGAAGGTGTTAAGATTATTTTATTAGAAAAAGCTGGAGAATTTACTAGGCTTCATTCATTATGGTCTGTATCGGTGATTATCTTTTTGTCATGTTCTGCTTGGATTCCATGCTTCTTACCATAGCAGTAAGCTTGAGTGCTTTCTGGACAAATTTTGTCTCTTTTGTTATATACATTTATTATGTCTCTTTGTCAATAAATTAATAACTCATCTCTGACCAGAGTGGCTGTTTCTCTTATCTTAGTATATCAGGTTCTCATAAGATTCATACTTTTTTACCCTATGACCCTTACTTTTGTTGCTAGGAAGTTAAGCTTTGTTTTACTAGTACATCTTACACTCAAATTTTCTTTTGGTACCTGATTCCTCTGAAGACTGAATGTCCTACCCCTTCATCTTGAGCTGTTGAAACACTTGGACTTAAATAGGATGTCTCTATTCTGCAAGGTATCCTATAATCTCCAGGGGAGCTTAACTCAAAATTCTGCTGCAATAGCTTGGGGCTTGGAAGTTTGCACTCTGTAAAAAGACTGACAGTATTTGAACCACTTACTACCTATCTGACTTTGGATTATTTGCTTAATTATCTTGTGTATCTATATTTCCTCTTCTGAAACATTATGATGTTAATAAAAGTGCCTGCCTCTTTGGGTTGTTATAATGATTAAATGAGTTAATAGTTGTGTTTGCAAAATGAAGTGCTTACCTACATATGTATTTATTATTTATTTGTTTGTTTGTTTGAGCTTAGCTTCTTTTGCTAATGATGTTTATATTCAGCCCAACACTCTTACTCACTATCACCCCTCTGTGGACTTATTTACTCATGTAGAACTCATCTTAGGTTCCATAACTATAAATCCTTTAAATTTTTTCCTGCATTAGCTTTGTCTGTCTCTCTTTTCAAATTGCTAGTGGCTTGCATGAGTTACTCACTAAAGATTTTTCATGCATAAAATATCTCCCAAATAGTTGTTTCAAGGACAAAACAGATAATATATGGTAAACACATACCAGAGTGCTGAGCACTCAGTAATGCTCAATAATTTCTTAGCTTGACACCCCATCTGTTATGCCTATTTGAATGATAAGTCTCTGCTAGTCCTACTGCAAATCAAGACTTGTTTATGACATCTATGTAATAGTGATTTAGAGCCAATAAACTTTGGGGCAGTAAGATCTCTTTGCACCTGTAACACTTCTGACATCAAACATGTAGGTTTCCCTCACCAAGCAGTTCTCCAACTCTCTGCAGACACCAACTGGGTGTCCTACAAGTCAATTCAATCCTGATGCTAACTACCCAGAGTCAGAACAGATCCCACAGGTTACGGGCTCAGTTGTACAAGACCATCCCCACTTCAGGTGCCAATCACAAGTCTCAAGCTTCTCATTCTTCCCATCTGTTGGCTATAAATCAGGCATTGCCAAAACTCCCTCCTCAGGGTTTGCTAGAAACGCTCCCTGAACTCAGGGAAAATTTACTTCCTAATACCAGTTTATTATAAACAATATTATAAAGTATACAAATGGACTGCCAGAGGAAGAGGTATGTAAGGAGAGCCTGGAAGGGTCTTGAGATAGGAGCTTCTGTCTCAGTAGAGTGTACCACTCTTCTGGAAGCTGCTTGAACCCAATCTTTTAGGGTATTTATGGAGGTTCCATTGTGTAGGCATGATAGAATATGAGTCTCCTGCCCCATTCTCTTCATTGGAGGCCAGGGGGTGGGGCTGAAAGTTCTAATCACTTGATTCATTCCTCTGGCAACCATCCCCCATGCTGAAGCTATCTTGGGGTCTATCGAGTCACTTCATTAGCACATACTCAGGTAAGTTTGAAAGGGGCTTATTATGAATAACAAAAGATGCTCCCTTCATCTCTATCACTCAAAACTACAAGGGTTTTAGGAGCTCTTTGCCAGGAACTAGGGACATGATGAAGACCAAATATATATTTCTTATTATATAACAATATTGTAATGTCAACCAAAAAACACAGAAGGATGCGAATAAGAAAAGAGTTTATTTGGAATCTTCGGCATTGAAATTTGGGAGACACAGATTCAGATAAAACTGAAAGAGTGTTCCAAGGACTAGAAAGAGTCAAGGGTTTATAAAGGCAAAAGCCTCATGGTTGTTAAAGTTGTCTAGCAAGAATTATGACTGAATGATGCAATAAAGAACATGTTTGTCCTTAAGGGCTATGCTGTGAGTTATTTTAGAGTAAAGGTCTGATAAGCATGTTTAACTTCTAGAACATTGGGCAGGTGTTCTGGAAGCCTGAGTTAAGACAATAAGTGGTCAAAGTTCAGATTACATCCAGGCTGAGACCTGCATAAGTCACACTTCCTCAGTGTCCTGGCAGTTCCATTTTAGAGAGCTCTCTTACCAATACTGACTCCATTTTTATTTTCTTTTCATAATAGACTGTACCTTGAATAGCTATCTCATCTCTTAAACATTATAAACATATTATTTTTGGTTGTGGCTATCTTAGGGATCAGTTATCCACTAGTTTTCAGTAAATTTGACCATTAGCCATACAGACTGAAAAAGTAAAATGAATTGGGGGTGGAAAACACAAGATGATTAAAAAAAACCTTGCATAATTGAAAACATTAACAGAACAAATTTTTAAAATAACTGCAGTGATAATAGGTAACAACATTTCACTTAACCAATGAAGGAAGCGTTGCTGTCTTATAGAAAAAAAGAAAACAAAAGAAAAGAAATCTTTACAATTTTGCTAGTAAAAAAAATGCATTTGGCAGAGACTGTATTGATCTAAACAGAAACCTCTATGGACAAAACACTCAATAAAGTGTATTCCTCACCTCCCATTGGAATATGCCTTTTCTTTTTTTCTTAAGTCTCTGAGTACTAAGTTAAATTTATGTGCAATATACATGCAAGACAATACATGAGTAATAAAATACATGTGTAATAAAACACGTGTAATAAAATACAAGATTTTAAATTCCTATCTAAATTCTAATCAGGCATTAAAATGGTTTTAGGGTATTTTAGAAAATGAGAAAGAAGTACGCTAGTGTTTTTTCCATATTCTGATTGTACATTGTGTATTACCAGCCACATACTCAGAATGGGGTCTAGGAGAGAATTCACTGATATGTTGTTAATTAATGGCTATAAGTCATAAAGTATCTTACTGGTAGTTGAGAAAATTGCAACATAATATATAAGGGACAAATTTTCAATTAAAAAAAAAGTCCTAGGCTGATCATTTTGTCCAAAATTTAGTATAAAATTATTTAAATATTAACTGTGTGAATTAGTAAATGTAATAGATTTTGTAGTTATAGCTGAGATACTGATTAACATCTATATCAAATAAGTGGCAGTAAAAAATTATCATTTATGAAATATGTCATCATATGAATTTATTCACTTAAAATCTTGTGGACCCATACACAGAAGTAGATTATTATGTTTTCTTCCTTTATACATTACCTTCATGGATTATACATTTACTAATTTAAACTGAATGCATTCACTCATTCAATAAATACTTGTTGGGCAACTAATCATGTGCCTGGAATTGCTTCTGTTCCATATATAATATGCTACTTGCCTTGCAAGGGTTAGATAATATTGTTTTATGTAAAGAAATAGTTATTATGCTTCCAAAATAACTAAAACAGGAGATGCAAAATTTCAAGGTGAGATTTATGCTGTGTATTATCTAATATAACCTAATTCTTAAGGCAATCAAAATTAAAACAGGATATAGTTTTTTTAATTGTATTAACTATGTAAGTTAATCTTAGAAAATTGTAGTAGACTATTGTTACAAGCATTAATAAGAAACACAATTTTCAGAAGTTTATTATGAATGAAAAATGTATCATATCTCATAAATGTTATCTACATCATAGATCCTGAAGTAATATGCTTTCATCTTTTATCTTAGTATATGAAAGTGTCAGCAAAGCTTATCTCTATCTAGTAGAGTTTATGAGATTAAAAATTTCCAATTACTAGTTGTCTCAATCAATGCAATATGTCTTATTAAATAATTTAAATTGATTTGTAATAATTGATCAAAATTATGGTGGGTTCATGCAGCAATAAATCTGAAATGATACTAAGTATAAAACCTTGTTATTCCCTCACATAGCAAGTATTTACTAAGCACTTCCTATAATGCAGGAATTTTACTAGACAGCTAGATGCTGAATATAAAAAATGATCCAAGTTTCCAAGATTGAACAAAGGCATCTAACTGAGGAAATAATCTGTGGCCATCAAAAAGGATCAATTCTCACCCTAACTCTAAGCCAAAGTTCCATTGTTATTTGTTATCACCCATAATTTTATTCTCTCATGGCTTAATGCATTTGTTATTGGTAAACAATCTCTTATACTCCCTTTTCTCTCTCATACTCTGCCCCATATCCCTTTAAAACAAATGTTAAATGTGATACTAATTTCAGATGATTTGTTGAGTGAATTAGCTAATTAATACATAAGATAAAAGCGAATATGTTAGGCATGTCACCCTAATGGACTTCACCATCTACTGAATCAAAGGTAATATTGCATAACTCTGTGCTTTCCAAACTTTAACATTTATACCAGTCACCTGTAGGACTTGTCAAAAATGAGTAATCTGTTTCAGTAAATCTGGTATGTGGCCTGAGCTTCTGCATTTCAAAATCAACATTCAGTTGTCAATGCCAATCATTATTCTCCATTACTGAGGTAAGATCCTTCTGTGTACTCTCCCAAAAGCCTGAATCTTGAGGTACTTTTGGACTCCTGGACCCAGTTCCAATATGTATGCTGGCAGGAGGGAGTTTAGGGGGCTTTTCCACACCAAGGAGTAATTCTTGAGACTCTAGCTGGGTGTCCTACAATTCATCTCATTTATGACACTATTTACCTGGAGACAGCATCAGACACCACAGGTTCAGCTTAAGGGTTCAGTCCTACAGCACTGTCCTCCACTCTCACCTCAGATACCAGTTAAAAGCCCTGTGCTACTGACCAACTGGCTATAAATCAGAGGTTCCCAGGACACCCCACTTTGGTTTGCTTAATCTGCTGGAGAAGTATACAGAACTCAGAGAAAGATTTTACTAAGTTTCCAGTTTATTATAAAAAGATATAAATCAGGAACCGCCAGATGGAAGAGATGTATAGGGCAAGGTATGGAGAAAAGGTGCTGAGCTTTCATGCTCTCTCTGGGCATGCCACCCTCCCAGCACCCCTACATGTTCACCAACCCAGAAACTCTCTGGACACCATCTTTTTAGGGTTTTATGGAAGCTTCATTAAATAGGCAGGGTTAATTAATTCATTGACCATTAGTGATTGAGTCAACCTATGAGCCTCTCTCCCCTCCCCAGAGGTTGGGGGTGGGACTGGAAGTTCCAACCCTCTAATCACATGGTTGGCTCCAGAGACAACCAGCCCAGTCCTTAGGTACTCTTCAAAAGTCACCTCATTAATATAAAAAAAGACAACTCTATCACTCTCATCACTTAGGAAATTCCAAGGGTTTTTTAGGCACTCAGTGCCAGAAATGAGCATGAAGACCATATATAAATATTTCTTGTAAATCACAATGTCACATGAGGTATCTAGTTTGGCTGGAGGCAACAGGTACTCTTCCCAGCTGTACATGAGTCCTCTACTCCTTCCTGGTGCTTATATCCCCAGCCTTGGTTAGGTACTCACATTTATCTGTGGATCAGTACTCAACACCAGAGTACTGTGTTGAAAAGGACCCTCTGCAAACTCTAGAGTTCTTTTTCTATCCAGCTCTCTCCTTGCCAGTATTCTGATCTGCAAACTCTAGCTCACTCTGTCTCCCCAGACTTGCAGTACTGTCTTCTCAGCTCAGGCACTCTGCCTTGGTTTAGTCTCACTACGTCACAGCCTAGAAACTCTCTCAAGACTTGAATCTGGGGAAAAAGGATGACTCACTTCATTTGTTTTTCATCACCCAGGAATCATTGTCTTTCAATGTCTATCGTCTAATATTTTATAAAGTGGTCTGTTTTGAGGATGCTTCTAGCAGAATGGTAAAATTGGTCCCTGTAAGCTCATCTTGGTCAGAAGCTGACATCCCAGTAATCCTTAAAATACTTTTTAAAAATTTAAAATATTTTATAAAAAGTTTTATTATAAGGTAATATTAAAAATATACATTTTGTCTCATCAATTGCCTTATGAACCTGTATATCTACAATAATTAAATTAAGAAAAAAAAATCTTGAACTAATGTTAATATTCCTAGACTATATGCTACAACATATGAGAGTGCAAACAAAAATATTTACTTGAAAAAGTTTTTTCTTACCTTTGTATACGTATAACAAACACTAGCAGATACCAATGCTTGGTATCAATTGCCAATAAACATATTAAGGTATATAAGCTAAATTATATATATATGTCTATATGAATTTATATGTATCCTAAACATGTATGTATTACCTAAATAAAATATATTAGACACATATATACTATATTTAGATCTGATTTATACCTGTCAGATAATGTCTAATAATCTTTAAATTGAGATATATTATATATATTAAATGCCATAGTTTAATAACCCTTACCTTTTAAAATGTATCTTAAAAATTAAACTTAATGGGATAAAAAATCATCTAATACTTTACTTACTTTACTGTGCAAAATCGGGCAGAGTCTATAAATAAGTAAAACTTTTTTATCAACTGAATTTTTGATACTATCACAATCTTAGATTTATTTGTGCTTTTTAAAATCTTATCTTGCATTATGTCAGGACATTCTGTATGAGCATGCACTCATCATTGGTTAAAACTTATTATAGATAATCATATTTACTTCACTTTGTCTTTGCAGAATAATCAAATTATGATCCTTTCAAGGACTTATCACATTGAGTACACTCTGTAACTATGTTTTGGATATTCATCATGAGATTGAATAGCAATGTTCTTCCCTAAAATTAAGGATGGACCATATAATATAATTTTTAAAAACAATAAAATTATATACATTGTACCATAAATGTGGTATATTCTTACATTTATTTATTATTTATTAATGGTTTTAGATTATTCAAGCATAGAATAAGGTAGTAAAACCTTAATTTCCTTGTTTTTAAATTAACATTACAAAATTTCAGAAAGATGTTTGAAGTTAGATGTACATGGTTTTAATTCATTCATTTAGAGTTGAGTCTCATTTACCTTACTTGTGTTTATAACTCCTTTGTAAAATGCAAACTATAAAACCTACCTTCAAGTGGGGGATGTTTTGTAAATTAGTTATTCAATGCTAGCAAAACACTTAGTGCATTGCATGGTGATAATTTACATATGTGATAGTTTATTTCCTTCATCTTTAAGACTCCTGATTGTAATGAGAGGGGGCAAGTAGAGCACTAATGAACACTTCATTGAAAATTTTCCAGGATAGAAACCTCTTTATATTTATTTTGAGGCCAGCTTTTTCAATAAAATTTTTAAATTGACATCTTATTTTACACACTTGAAAGATTGTAATGTATAAATGTTGATTAATCTGACAAGCTGATTCAGGTTAACATGCTAATGAATGAAAATGTCTACTGTAGTTTGTATATATCTCAGGTTGCACATTTGCATTTTAACTAGGACTTTGCAAGTATTAACTCATAGGTATTATAGAAAAACCCGAACAGGTTTATAAAGAATAAAGTTGAGACAGTAATCTTTCAAACTTAGCCCCTATATAGATGCTTGCACTTCATAAATTACTATTATCTGTCACCTTCATTTTCATAACACCATCCCACAACAGATATTTAAACTGCTCTCTTCACTCAGAAAAGCACTAGATATTTTCAGTATTAACACAAAATATGAGTTCAAAAAGATAATAAGATTGAGCCTCCCTAGGGAAGGAGTGTGGTGTGAGCCTGATACCTCTCTGGTTTTCAACCATGAAGTGTAGAGCATTTCTCTTCATGGGTTGATTCATTACTGAAAGGCTTAACTATCCCTTCTACAACATTTCCATTTTACAGCTACGCACAATGCATTAATTATAATAAGGTAGACACTGAAATTTTACCTCTATTGCCAAATTCAATGAAATAAAACTCCCTCATTCTAGATATATTAACACCTTTGGGAATTCTTGCCTTCCAGCATTATATATCTTCAGATTTGCTGATGTGTATGTATTTATTTAGACCAAATGTATAATAACCACAGTTGAGATTTCAGAGGATAACTATTCCTTAGCTAACCAAACATGTTGTCAACTTTAAGAAATAAAGATTATCTACAAGAAACACTTATAAATTATGGTTAATAAAGAGTAGTTTTTATGGTCTATATTTTATTATTTTAAAATGTATTTATCTTTTAATATTGTTGAAATGTTAGAAAATTTAAGAAGTACAAGGATAACTCAATGCTTACATTTAGCTTATATTTGTTATAGAAGATATTAAATGGATGGATAGATAGACAGATAGATGATAGCTAGATACATTTTGAAATAACTTTTAGTCTCCAACAACATATTGTTTAATTGTTTGAAGTTTCCCTTTATGACTATAAACAAAATGTATTTATCCAATCCCCTGTTGCTGAACTTGAATTTGTTTCAAATATTTTCCTTTTATAAAAATGCTGTGAGTGCATCCTTCTGAATATTTGATCCATCATTAATAATTTCTTTGAGATGAATTTAAAAAGTGGAATTGCTGTAGTATGCACAGCATTTAAAACTACTGGTTGATATTATTTGATATACATATGTTAAATAATTGTTTGCTATTTTGGTCAGATATTATGCTAAGTGATAAAAATATAAAAGTAACTAAATTACATGCACACTAATAAAAGATACTTTAATTTATTAAACTTATAGTTTAGTGTGTGATGCAGACATATATTAAATAACTAATAATTACAGACTGGTATTTGTTCAGAGCACCATGACACCATATGTCAAAGCAACTTGAATTTCTTAGAAAGCCTATTCTGGAGAAATAATTTCATTTTCAGATCTCAAGTTGAATAGGAGTTAGCTTGGTGATGAAATGAAAAGGTGAAGGGATGGATAGTGCCCTGTCATCAGAGGGAATAGCATGGGCAAATGCAGGAGCCTAGAAGAAAAATGACCTCTCAGATAAATAAGAAAAAACAAAAAAACTGGTAATTGGAGCCCAGCAAATGAAAAGAGTTGAGGGGAGGCTGAACAAGTAGACCAACTCCATGCCATATATTACATCATAACACATTTTAAGGGCTTTGGTTTGTTTTGTTTGTTTGTTTGTTTTTCCCTAAGAGTATTGGGAAGGCATTAGAGATTTTTAATCAAGAAGATGGCATAATCATTTTAGCATTTTGTAAAGGTCAAGTTAACTACACATGAGCCCCAAAAACCCTATTTGAAAAGATTATCAATACCAATTGACTTCTGCTATTATGACAAAGAAGAGAAAGGAAAAAATACCTGTGAGGCAGAATCCTATTGAAGTCCTCATTTAGGGACAGTGGATCAATTATATAGGTCCATTTAATTAATTAAGTTAATATAAAGGGAAAAATACTAACCTAAGAATTTTGTTTTTTTCCTGGGCACAAGGTAGATACACCTACTCATTTTCTATCCTTAATATTAGCCCCATGAGAAAGTTATATGGGGATATATAGTGACTTCCCATTCCTTTTTCTCCAATGCATTTGGCAGAAACATTTGAAAAAGAGGATATTCTTGACTTGGTTGATCACTTAGCATTTAACAAAATTAGCCTTCAAGTCTATTAAGAAGGTCTAAAAAAATCCCATATATACTTTTATTTTAAGCTCTACTTTCAGAGTTCCAAATGCTACCAGTTAGAAAATTTATCCAGCTAACACCTTTACAGGCAATCAAAAGAGATGTCCACAGATCTTAAGTTTGCTTCTATCTGAACTTCCCTCACCCAAGTCACAACTGGTCTTGCTTCACAAGTTTAGAGAAATGGATCCCAAGAAAGAGGCTCACTTCCCCTAAGAAATTGTAAGAAATAATTCCACCATGCTTCCCATACTTCTTTAACTAAGCATCTGACACCTAAACCTTGTCAGTCATCCATCATCACCCAGACTTTTATCTCTTTTGCTTCTTTTATATTTCTTATTGTACTCAAAATTCCATTCATTTTTGACTCCCATAACATCTTGCACTGAGTCCTCTAAACTTCATATGTCCTCAAGTAAAATCATATTCTAATCTAGTACTTGCCTATGAGAATACTGCTTTCTCTGAAGTCTTCTAAAGTGTAGGCTACTTCAAACTGTATTCTCCAATGTCTCATTACAACTCATTCTCCTGATTACCATTGCAAGACTTTATTCCTATCATCTATCTAAGAAACCAGGTTCCTTTGAAGTTTTTCCATCAATCCAACTACTCTCTAGCCTTCAGATTAAAGAAAACTCTCAAACTCTCAATTCCAATTGATACACTAACAAATTTGCAATATAGCTCCTCTTCACCACTGCTATCATCATTATTGACAGAATCACCTGGCTTAAGCAATAAAAAATCTTTAAAAACCCGTGTTAGTTATTTTAGTAAATTAACAAAGTCAAGAAACATCCAGATTGTTACTGTATTTCCATTCTGATATCCACAGGCTGTTATCTTGTACCAAGTCTACTGATTGAGACTAGAAAAGGGTGTTACAGGTGATGAGAATTGAATTAGAAAATGAATCAAAATAAGAAGTGGAAAATTATGTTCAATGGAATTTTGATTGAAGATTAGGGGGAACCATATAAAAATGGAAACATGAACTCAGCAAATTGGTAGAAAATAAAGTTATTATGAATATTTTCTTCAAATAATGGAGATAAGTCTTAACTAAATTCTGTGGTAAAGAGTTTAGTGGGGTAACAAAAAACATTTTCTAGTACTTCTAAAAGAAATACAGGAGGAAATAAGGATAGTAGTGTGAGGTTTTCAAGAATATGATCTACTTAATGACTAAATTTATACTCCAAATGAAGTCAGAGAAGTAACTGTAATGTTTTATACAACCACTTTTCCATTTCTAAATACTTAACATTGATTTGTTTTCTATTGCTGGAATTCCATCTTAATTTTTTTTCCCATATGGCTTATAAAGACACTGAAGAATAGACTTGAAGTGTTAGAATGATATGGAGAGGATAAAGAGGGAGATGCACCATACACAAAAGTTTAGATACAGGTTTTTTTTTAAATACAGAAATGAGATATTTTATCTCTATTATTATCTATTTTTATTATTTAAGCAGATAATTATTTATTATTATTTTATTAAAACAAATGATTCTTATTAAAGGAATTACCAAAGAACTACAAAGATTGACTCAGGTCAGATTTTGAAATGCCTATAATGGTTTTGAATGTACAAACAAAGGAATATTAAAAATAAACAAGATATGAAATAATGTAGCTAAACTAAGGAAAGGAAAAGAGTTTGTAGAATATTTTGTCTATGGATGGAGTAACAAGGACCCAATGAAGGCTATTGGAAGTGCTAAGGGAGAAGAAGAAACGTGATAGAAAAAACCTTAGTTCTATTGTTGATAAAACATAGAAAGCAAGACCGAAGTAGAATATAATTTGAATGAAATATTTTGACCTATGACAAAGAAAATGATGACACTTGAAATATAAATAAGACTAGAGATAATTTATAAAATTTGGAAGGTACAATATTCTGCAAAAGAGTGAATTTCATTTATCCATACAATAAAATGGTCTATTTTCTTCAAATTTAGTCAAGCAGGAATATCATGAGGTCTTGAAATATTTGGGAAAGCATAAATTAAGAATGGGTTGAATGACATAGATTTGCTTTTTCCTTGCATTATTGTTATTTGGTGCATCTCTGGTGTTACAGGAAGACTGTATAAAACATGGACAATAAACAACACTCTATTATTCTTTAAGCTTTACTTGAGTAGTAGCAGAATCAATAAAATTGGAATGAGTGGGGAAACAGCATAACTATTTAACATTCTATGAATTGCTCATATGTGTTAAATTATTTAGTATTTAATGAAATGTGCATGTTAACAAGATAGGGTTGTGTGGCTCTTTATTGAACGTGCTGCACCTAGGATGTTATTTTTACAGAGTAAATTTTATAATTTTGCTGCAACCTATTTTTTTCAAGGGCACTGATTTATACTACCAAGAATCCAATAAGTCCAAATTTGTATTCATAGTTTTATCTTGTTAAACACATGTGTCAGAAGCATTGCTTATACAGAGATACATTTGCTTTATATTTATATGTGAATTAAGTATTAAGAATTATTTACTTTTTGAAGATAATTCTTTTAAATCAGGAGTAACATACTCAGAAAATTAAAAGGTAAAAATTCAGATTGCGACTTTATGTTAGCTTTGTTTGGTAAACATACAAAAATCATACTGAAAATGAATTCTATAAAATTAGTATTTTTGAAATAGAGCAGTAAATAGCAATTCACATGATGGTAATGACACTTGTAAGAATCCATTGTGTAATGACCTAAATTTGATTTAGTGAAATTGCTCTAAAGTGAAATTTTATAGAAGGAATTTTGATATCTTGTCTTCATTCTCATATGAAATCAGAATTGTAATCCTAAAAAAGGTATATTTTCTGTAGTTTGACAATAAAGTTAATTCAAAGTATCAATGGGGAGAGTAAGCCACCAATATGATGTGCTCACTGGAAATTGCAATCATAGAATATTAAAGACCCAACTTTAAATGTTTTAATCCCCTCACTGTAGAGAGAAGGAAAGGGAAAGGTAATGACCAGTTTCATTAATGTTAAAAACTAAAAAAATAATATCTTCTAGTTGGGAGAATAAAAGTAAGCAAAAATACACAAGGCAATAGATAGTATATGAGGTGGTAAGAAGTCTATGGAAAAATAATAAACTGAGGAAAGGGTAATAGATCTTGCCTTGAGAGATAAGGTTTTGCTTTAAATGAGGGTGGGCCTTTCTGAAGAGGTGCTATAAAGTAATGATTTATAGGAGGTTAGGAAGCAAGCCATGGGTGTATCAGAAGGAAAATACTTTTAAGCAGAGGGAATTAAATGTACAATGATCATAATATGATGCAAATCCATGATTGTTATCTAAGCAGAGGAAATGATTCACCTTAACTTTCAAAAGGCTAATTTTGGCTGCTCTTTTGAGACGTAACTATAGGAAGACAATAGCAGAAGTAGAGTCAGAAAACTTTTATAAGTTATCATCAAAACTTGGATATCCAAGTCTAGAATTCAGAAGAGAAGTCTTCAAGGGAAATAACACAAAGACAATAACTATTGTAGAATATTTATAACCATGAAATTGCATGAGGTCCTCAGAAAAATAGAAAGTGTAGATAGTGTAGCAAAGAGGACTGAGAACTGAGCCTAGGGCACTGGGAGATACAGAACAATCAGTAAAGTTGACTATGAAGGAACATTCAAAGAGGAGAAGAGAGAAAGTATTGTACTGAAAATTAAGTGAAAAAGACATGAGTGACTACCTGTGTCAAATACTATTGGTAATTCAAATATTATGAGGCCTAAAACTTACTAGATTTAACAACCTAGAGATTTTTGTTGGCCTTTTCTAGAGCTGTTCCAGTAGAGTAGTAGGAAGACAGTGTGTATGTAGTGAGTTCAAGAAATGATTAGAGGAGTGGAATTAAAAATATAGACAACTCTTCAGAAGAGTTTTGAAATAAAGAAGATAGAAAAAATAACTGGCGGTAGCTAGAGAAATATTTAAAGTCAAAAGTGTTTCTGTATATAATGTGTGACAAATTGGACCATATTTGTTTGCTTTTGCATAATACACAGCAAAAGGGGAAAATATATGATATAAGAGAAAAATGGGAGAAATGCTGGAGCAATGGCTTTGAGTGGGAGCTAGAAGAAAAGATCAAGGTTATTGATCCTCACAGCAATTTGTAAAAAGGGTAGTATTATTATCTCATTATAACAGTGAATCTGGGTGCTCAACATGATGCTTAGACATTGACTTATTGTCTAGCCCTTCCCACAATACTTTTATCTTTATCTGTTGAAATCTATTGCCAAAATAGTAACATTAAATAGATGATGATGATGATGATGATGAAGACGATGACGATGATCTTTCACTTTAGTCAGAGACTGAATAGGATCGAGAAGGCACAAATAATGGAGGTGATGATAGAGTATTTATAGTCCACCTGGATTGTGCCCTCAGTAATTTGAAGGAAGGGTCAGAAGATAAGAAGCTAGAGGAATGGAGGAATCTGAATGAGAGTTGGGTCCAATGAGGAAGTGAGGTACAGAGATTAGGAGATATTCCTTATGCTTATTTTTCCCCAGAATCCAAGCCTACCCTTGAACACAGAGAACCAATAACATTGAAGACAATTGGTAAGCCAAAAAAACCCTTACCATAATTGTAGAAGCCACTCTTTTTTTTTTTTTTTTTTTGGTAAACGGGCCTCTCACTGTTGTGGCCTCTCCCGTTGCCGAGCACAGGCTCCAGACACACAGGCTCAGCGGCCATGGCTCACGGGCCCAGCCGCTCCGTGGCATGTGGGATCTTCCCGGACCGGGTCACAAACCCGTGTCCCCTGCATTGGCAGGCGGACTCTCAAGCACTGCGCCACCAGGGAAGCCCTAGAAGCCACTCTTAGAAGTGGCTATTTGTAGAAGATTTTTGGAGAGGCAATATTTTAAAAAATAAAAGCACAACGGAGGAAAAAAAAAACCTGACAATTAGTCTTTGCTGGCACATTTGTAATTACAGTGTAAGTGCTTTTTGAATTGTGTCACATACAGCCCTGTAAAGTCCAAAATAAATAAATAAATAAAAGTAATATGAAGTTAATCAGTAGAAATCTCCTACCATTGTCCTAGTTTCCCAATCCTTGGTAAAGTATTTCTTCTAGTACAATGAACTATCATTTCGCCTAGGACATTTTATTTTGTTGTGTTGCCTATTTTATAATATTTGGCAGGCTTCAGTTTCCCCCTGTTATATCTAGCACCATTTCATCCAAGTTTGATAATACATGAAACCATGCTCATGATCTGAGAATATATTTATTATTTGTTTTATACATTTTTCTTCCAATCAATAAATATTTACTGATCATTCATGGTGACTCATATCCTTACTTAGGCATGAGGAATAAAATGATCTGAGTTTGAGTAAAAAAGAAGCTACAATTGCTGAAGGCAGAGGGATCAGACGGATCAGACTGTGCAAAGACTGGGTTCAGAGGGAAGCATAACACATGGGGTGGTAGCTGGAGGGAACTGTACAGGTCTAGTTTCAAGTTACCTTTTAATAGGAAGTAATAGAACATGTTTAAAAAATCAAGGTGAAAATCCAGTTGAGAGTGAATAGTTAAATAAGCAAGGAAGAGAGGAGAGAAGTCAATTGTTAATTTTCCAGAGAAGGCTGAATGGGTCAGAATCCAAAGTGCACATGATGGTATGAGCTTTCGACAGTAGAGAAAAAGACCTTCTCCTAGCCAAATAGAAACAATGTACAAGAGGTTCCAATGTTTTTAGACTTGGATTGGAGAAAGCAGAAATTTGAGTTCTTTCTGATTTTCTACAGGAAATAGATGAGTGTATCTTTTGCACAGATGGAGAAAATGAAACATCCAAGATTTGAGAGGACATGAGACTCTGTTTGCATAGGTGGGAAAAGTGAATGAGTCAGACAAATATGATAACATCACTGTTAGGTATCAAGAACTAATTTGAAATTGATGGTGTTGAACTTGTAGTGGGGCCAATCTTTCCTGTTGTTTTACCTATTCCAGTAATGCTTGACAGTTCACACATTTGGTAGAAATGAAAATGGTTTCAACATTTTCTAGAAGGTAATTTGCAAAAAAAATGTTTAAATGTCTCAAAAAACCACATACTAAATAACTAGGCAATATCAATCCCCAAAATATGTGGTGATAATGTAATTATTAATAGAAACAAAGTCATATATATAATGGTTAAATATGGTTTAATATTTTATTTTGGAAATAACACAAATATCTAAATTAATACATATTAAAAATAATTTTTATTATTTCCATGTATGAAATATTCTGTAAGCAATAAGATGAAGTCTTCTATTTCCTAATATTGAAAGCTTTCCCTCGTATTAGGTATAGAAAAATAAATCATAGGATGTATATTACATGATATAATTTATTAGAAATGTATATAAAAATGCAAACAAAAATATTTAAGGTTATATCTCAGGGTATATTATTTATTCTTGAATGATAGAATTCAAGTCAAATATTGGACCTTTTATTTATCTGAAGTATGTTTTATTTCATCAGAAATTCTGTATATTTGTTTCATCCTATTGTTTTGTTAATCCATGTAATTTCGTTAAGAATTTTCTCAATCAATTCCTCATTTATTAAAAAGTACTAGTAATATAGTTCAAAACCATAGTCAGCATATATGTGAAACTTAGTTCAAGGCTGTAAATGAACATTAATTAATTTCTTAGTTTAGCATAATCTCCACTTCTGAAGTAGCCTCTCATTATTTGGAGAATGGATTTTTCTGTGATTTAGCCAAAAGGGAGTGACAGCCTCCTTATATGAGCCCTGTGTCCACATCCTCAGTCTTCTGGTCAAAGTGATTGATTCATTGATGATATATGCATTATCCTAATCAGTCCTGCTAAAGTGACTCCCTAGAGTTTTCCAAACCAAAGACAAGGTAAGAAAGAATGTTTTACACAATTTACATTGTCACAAAGCTGTAAAAATATCACCCTCAAACTGCTAAGGAGTCTTTTTCATTTCTGAGAAAATTCTCTGGGAAAAATAAGCCAACACACTTGAGGGAGTCTAGTCCTTACACTTCAGAGTTTATTTTTTTATACAATTCTAACATTCTTGGGCTAGCCCAGGATTTTTCTAGTGAATTTCCTTTTAGTTTGATGGAGGTTTGTAATATTAGAAATAGGATGATATTTTATTAATGAAGACCTAATACTATCTACCCAGAATTTAATATTTCATAGAAAAATTTTACTAAGCTATTTGTTATAGGTTCTATTTAAATCAAAATTATTTTTAGAAAGGTTATGGGATATGTGAGTTCTATGTCCACTATCCATTTTATTATGATGCATTTTTTTAAGTCGAAACAATAAAAAATTTGCCTATTTCCCATGTTTAATTGCAAAATCAAATTAATTATCAAATACATTTTTAAAATGTATTGATACTTTTACACAATTCATTGTTAAGATAAAAATATATGAATGAATGAATAAATGCATGAATAAATGAATGAATTCTTAGTTCTACTTCCTAGAAATAATAATTATGAGGAAGAGAAGGATGAGGGGGAAGAGGAGGAGGAGGATAAATGTGAAAATTTTTCACAGCGTGATATATAAATGATAAAAATTTTTTTAATTGGGAAATATTTTATATAAAGTTGTATGCACTGTTTTTACTTAACATTATGTTGTGAGACTCAAGAGTTCAAGAATAAGAATTGTTGTAAGTAAATTATATTTTCTCTATATGAAATTTAAATTCAAAAGAAACCCTAGAATCTTTAACCTTGATAACCTCTTTGAAACAGAATTATAACCTTTGATAACCTCTTTGAAAGTTGTACTTAGATTCTTGGTATAATTTCTCAATTGCTTTCTTTTCAATTTCTTTATTAGGTTAAATTAAGCATAGGATTCACATTAATGACTATCACTTATCAGGCATAATACATGCACAGACACACACAGATACAATATAAAATTAGCTACCTAGCTTGAAAATTTAACAAAACTAGTATTTTAATTCCCATGGAGACAGGCATGTAATACTTTATTTTTGTACTTTGTATAAGTTGAAATATATACTGTTTTAGTGTACAACTTGCTTGATAATTTTTAACTTGAATTATTCTAAATTATCCAATTATTCTATGGAAACAGCAGGTTTTTAAATTTATTCACAATATGATAGTATTTTATGTGCATTCAAATAATATTGATTAAGTTGATACAATCTGATTAGATTAAATATAATGAAGGAATATCTAAAGGAAAAAATAAAGCTCTATTTTAATTTAAGGACATATTTTATTCTTTCACTACACTTCTGATTTCAATTCACTTTTGGTTTACTTCTCTCTTTCTCTAACCCACTAAATTATTTCTCTATAAAAAGTAAAGAATCAAGTATGTTGTTTTCTCACCACTTCTGATTCAGTAGTAATATAGTAATCTGTATATTTTTCCCCCAACTAATCTTTTTATTAATAGTCTAGTTTCTTATTTGACTTAGAATCCAGATAATTGCAGCAGTGATCAACTTAACTGTCTTTGGTTAAGAAACACAATCAAGACTGCTTCCTTATTTTCTTCTCTTCCTCAGTTATGGTGCATCACTGATCTCTTTCTGTTGACAACATTGCCCTGCTGTAGCACTGCTTATTTCCCAGGGGACTCAAACTATCATAAAGAAAATTCTTAGTCTAGAGCACAAAACCATACTGAGTCAAGACTTAAAGATAATACATGATATTTAATCACAGCTGAGGAATTATAAACAGTTGAAATGAATCTTTAAAAAGAAGAAAAGTCAAAGAAACATTTTATTATTTTTAAAGGAAGAACTAAATAAATCTGTTTTGATGTCTGAATTGCAATTCTCTGCTAAACTACTTATGCTATAAGTTATGCTGTAACTTATTGTAGGCTTGTATATCATTTTATTTAAATCATTTTAGTAGCCTCATATTATCTGTCTTGTCTTCAGTGTTTGTCCATCTTCCCATTTACAGCCAATTCATTCTGCAGTGTTAACAAATTAATCTAAAATTAACAAATAATATGAACAAAACTGTGTTCTCTCTCTTTACTGCTTAAACAAAAACACCACCATCACCAGCAACCAACAAATAAATAAAGAATAAACACAAAAATAGTCTCAGCTCCTTGGTTTGTTTTTCAAATACCTATAAATTCTCTCCCAAACCTACTTTTCAGCCAGCTTCAGAGCCACTCGCCAACACAAACACTACTGTCCAACCAATTTCATCATTGTACTCAAAGCAGTGACTTGCTTTCCTGTCTTTTAAGTCCTCATTGTGTGCATTGAAAATTTTATGTTCATTCGGGGCAAGCTCCAACATCAACAACTTTTTCGTACCGCCTTTTATTAATTAATGTGCTCTCGATTACTATATATTTTCTCCTTCCTCCTAAAGCACCTAGATATCACACCATCTCTTCTGACTGATCAGTTGATACTGAACATGCACGTCTTCTTTCTGAACTCAGAGATACTTGCATTCTGAGGTTACATGATAAAATTTTGTACTTGAAGATGATGTTTGTCATGCACATGTATTGTTATAAAGCCTTATTGAATGCCAGTTGCCACTTATTCTAGGAATTGGGCTAGGCTTTGGGTTAAAAATAAGAGAATTCTCCCTTGCAAGAAGTGTTAGAGGCAAGTAGAAACAAGGCAACTTATAATAATTTGCAAAGAATGCACTCATATACTGATGATGAGTATAGATATTGGTATGACCAATCTGAAGAGAAATTTGTTAAATTGTATCAAAAGCCTTGAAAATATATATAAAACATGATTCAGCAATTATACTTTTTACATTTTAGAGATAAGCAAGTTGATTACAAATAAAGTATTCTTAGCATAGTTTATATTGGAGAATTTTTCTAGGTAGTAAGCTGGGACAATTGTAAGCCTTAACCCCATTTGCTTCCTATCTTCCAAGGATTATCATTCTTTGTTACCTAAAGTTTAAAATCTTGAATATATTTGTTTCATACAGCTTATCTCTCTTTGATAGTTGTTTCAAATAGTAGGGTAACTCTGGTCACTGTTTCTATATCTTGGCCAGGAATAGACTCTTCTCTATCACTTTCATTTTTCTTCTGTACATAATGATTCTTTTTATTCTTGTTGACTAAAATAAAGTTCTTTTTATATTTGGTTTTCAATAGTCTTACTGTGATGTGTCTTGGTATGTGTTTCTTTATAATTGTCTTGCTTTGGATTCTCTGAGCTTCTTGGATCTGACTTTGCTGTTTTTTGTTAATTTGGGAGAAATCTTAGCTATTATCTTTCTTATATTTTTCTACCTCACTCTCTATTTTCCTACTGAAACAAAAAATACATATATATTAGAAATTTGATATTGTCGTCTTAGGTTCTATGATTTGTTTGTTTTCTCTTTGATGTTCTCATTTTAGTTCAATTTGAATAGTTTCAATTGTACAGTTTCAGAGCATTCTTTGCTCTGGTGTGTCCAGGTAATTGTAACTGCACTAAAGAAATTCTTCATTTCTGATACTGTGTTTTCAATTTTTAACATTTTAATTAGATTTTTTACAGTTTATTTTACTCTGATGAATTTTTTTTTTCCATTTATATGTCCATTTTTCTAAACTATTTTCTTTGATATATAAATATAGTTACTCCAAAGCGTTGATAGTTCCAACATCTGGGCTTATCTATTCCTACTTATACTGACTATTTTATCTTTTTATAATGGGTAGTTTATTACTGCTTATTTTATGTTTCATAGTTTTTTGATGACTTGTGTGCAAAAGAACTATAGATACTGAGTTAAATATCATGTATGTTTTCACATGGGTGTGCCTCTTTTTTCAGGTCTCTGGGGCATTTGAATCAATCTAGACAGTAGTTGATCTTGGTTTGAGGTTTATTGTTGCTATAACTATCTTAATTGAACTACAGACTTCAAATCCCTTCAGTGATTGACAGTCACTACCTCATTTTTAATGTGCCACCTAAACTGCCAGATGGTTTTTCTCAGTATTCTTGCTCCATGTGCATATTTCAGCAGGTCCTGCACTTCTGCTGCTTCACAGACCAAGTTGCTCAACAAGCACCTGTTCCTCTTCAGGACAAAGCAGGGTCAGGTCAGTGGAACTCACCCCCGCCAGAAGCAGTCAGATTTTGCTTCCTATTAAAGGTTCCCAGGGGCTGGAAGATTTCATCTCTATTCCCAGTTGATTTTTTTTTAAACATCTTTATTGGAATATAGTTGCTTTATAATGGTGTGTTAGTTTCTGCTTTATAACAAAGTGAATCAGTTATACATAGACATATGTCCCCATATCTCTTTCCTCTTGCATCTCCCTCCCTCCCACCTTCCCTATCCCACCCCTCTAGGTGGTCACAAGGCACCGAGCTGATCTCCCTGTGCTATGCAGCTGCTTCCCACTAGCTATCTAGTTTACATTTGGTAGTGTATATATGTCCATGCCACTCTCTCACTTTGTCCCAGCTTACCCTTCCCCCCCCCCAAATCCTCAAGTCCATTCTCTAGTAGGTCTGCGTCTTAATTCCCGTCTCACCCCTAGGTTCCCTGTTGATTACTACTCTGTATTTATGCAGGGCCTGGAGCACAAATGGGCCTTGCTTAGCACTTCTGTTCCAGTCTCAGAACTTAGCAGGCCCTGAATGTCTGTATCAACAAGGGGGCTGTCCCAGCCACCTCTCCTGCTCCCAGTCTTTCTCATGAGCACTTGGTGGATGCCCACTATGAAGGGCTAATTATTAGTAATTGAGGACCCCTCTTGTATCTAGGGTTTCTACCAGTTCAAGACTCCCATGTTAGCCTACACACTTGGCCTCTAAAAATTCACTTAATTTTCAGGTGTCTTCTTCTTATGTACTTTTATGACTGCTACCTCCTTCTTCTATGATCTGCCAAAGTTAAAATAGTTGATACGTTTCCACTGTCCTCAGAGTAGCTGATCATCACCCTTTGGAATTCAGTTTACCTGCTGCCTTGCAATCTCAGTGTTTCTCATAAGTTCAAAAATGTATAATTTTGTATATTGCCTGGATTTCTCTCATTGTTAGTTAAAGTGAGAGTGACCTTGTTGTGTAGTTTTCCACATTCTAAGCTAAAGCAAAAGTCATACATATCTAGGAACTATTGACTAGAGCCTGAACAATGTAACTTTTACATTATTGAGTGCTGGATATTGCCTCCCTTTAAAGAAAATAAGAGGTTTTTTTAGTTAGGTAGTTACCAGACTTCTCAATTATCTGGATCCTTCTGAAGCTCATCTTAAGCTCTGTTACTATGAGTTAAAAACAGGCTGCAAGGGCTTTCCTGGTGGCGCAGTGGTTGAGAGTCCACCTGCGGATGCAGGGGACACGGGTTCATGCCCCGGTCTGGGAGGATCCCACATGCCACAGAGCTGCTGGGCCCGTGAGCCATGGCCACTGGGCCTGTGAGTCCGGAGCCAGTGCTCCGCAACGGGAGAGGCAACAACAGTGAGAGGCCTGCGTACTGCAAAAAAAAAACAAAACAAACAAACAAAAAAAACCAGGCTGGAAGCCAGGAATAATTCAAGTTTACTAAGGCAAAGTCTTTATTGTGTGTCCACTAAATGCACCAGGCGTTCAGGGAGGATTCTCCACCTTGACTAGTCATAACTAGAATGTCTCTCAGCCTAGTATGAGCTGTGAGAATTGTTCAGCTTGTATCTCTGAAGTCATTCTTTGCCTATGCTAATGGGGTTTCATCCTACTTACGTGCAGCTCAGTATTGGACGACAGATGCAAGGAGAAATTCAACTAGTTTTTAGAGTTATTCTTTCTGTATACCTTCCTTCTCTCTGTCACTCTACCTGTGAAACTACAGGTGTATCTGCTTTCTCAGTCTCTGTCTCAATTCCGTGAGGCTGCTATCCTGTACTGTTTTCTAGAGACTACCTCCTGGCAGAAAGCCAATGAAATTGTAGGGCTCACCAGGGATCATAAGTGGATCTATTTCTCTAAGGGATTATAGTCATGTGTTTCCTATTGTTTGAAGACTGGGATAAGTTGGGTTTTTTTAAGTGTATTTTTCCAGTTTTATAGTTGTTTATAGAGGGGCATATGAATGGTACCAGTAACTCCATCATGTCAACAAGTAGAAGACTTTTAAACGTTGTTATGCACAAAAATTTGCCCCCTCTGTTGAAATTTGCTTGAGAGAATACGTAAATGTTTTGAGAGCCTGTTTGACCTTGTGGGTCAGCCTAGACTTCAAAATCAGTCTCACATATTCTGATGAAGTGACTATTACACATGCTTTGGTTTAATGGGAATCTCCTCAAATTCAGATAAAGTATGAATTGGCAAATGAATGTCATGTTATGTAGATTTTTATTTCAGAAATATTAAATGTGTTTTGCTTAATTTTTAGATTTGCAAATGCTGCCACTTTATTTTCTAAAGGTTATACAACTCTTTATTATTTATAACTTTTAATTTTTTTTTCCATATAGCAATGCAAAATTCTTTTGATATTTGTCTTTTGGGATTGGCCTACAAAGATGAATATATTTTCTCTACTTCATAATGCTATATAACTATTAGTTTTGCATGAAAATGTAATGGCATAAAGCCACTCATCATTTAAAAAGTAAAGTCTGGCTCATGCAGGAAATGCACTTACCATATTAAAATGTCCTTTAAGGCATTACTTAATCAAAATAATTGAACATATGGAGAAACAAATCTTAGCACTTTAATTTAATTGTTACAGAAAATACTATATTAACTGCTGATCCTTTGAGAAATTCAGAACAAGAGAAAATATTGCCTCTTCATAAAAGCACTGGCAACTTCCTATTGAGTTGGGAAAGGCAGTATACACACCTATCAAACAAGCATCAATTTATTGGATCATTACATAAAAGGCAATAGTTATTGGAAGAGAGTGGTACTTTATCCATTTCAATTTGAAGCAAGCCATAGTATAACAAATTAAAAAGAAAAAATTAGGTAATTGATATCTAGTAAAAGTTTTTAAAAGTTCCATATTTTAGAATATAGCTATTCAATAAACTAAAGTATGAAGTCAATATATCTCTTATAAATTAGATTAGTATAGCATGACCATATGGATACCATAAAGACTGAAATGTATTCTTTCACTCTGAAGACAAGTTTGTTTAAAAGTTTCATTAGTGCCAGTATGGATGTGGGTATGTTTTTTATTTAATGCAAATGGATACTTTTCACAAATTTTATTATTTTCTTCATATCATAAACTAAACACAAGTGACCACAAGTAATGTGTTATAAATTCCCACAGGTCATTTAGCATTTCTTCATTCATTATCCTGAGTAAAATTTTGAATGGAATAGAACTCTACACTATGCAAGATGTGAATTTTTTCCAAATAGGTTTTGCTACATAACACAAAATTTATATTAAAACTTTATTCTTAACATAATAATACGTGATTCTCTGTGTTCCAGAATAAATTATAATGTGGGAGATTCAATTTTTTAAAAATTCTGTTATTGATTTTGTGATTTAGAAAGGAACAAAGGAGAAAAGGATTGGAAAATGGTAGTGCAGTTTCTCAGTTAGGAATTTTGACAACTATCTACTGCCAGCTGCCAGTAATAGTCTTATTATCCTCAGGTTATCCAATTATAAATGTCTGCCTCACCTTTCACTGGCATTAGGTAAGTATGTAAGTATGTAAGTATTATGTAAGTATGCATGACTAATGCACAGGGACATAGGGTCACAATTTGTTTTTTACATAGCCCATTCTATGAGACTGTCCCTAGCAACCTAGTATTTCCACCAAAAATATTTGGATTATATTTTTTCTATTTAAAAGTTCACCCAAGGATAGCAATCAAATTGGTCAAAGAAACCTCAATGGAAAGATTTTTTAAAGGTCATGAATTTTATGATTTGAATCTAGTCTCAGAGCTTTGTACCCAAGAAACAATTTTGAGAAAAAGATCTTCAATAAATATTAGATACAGCCAGTATATTCAATCTAGACTAAAACAAATCATTAGGTATGTTTTTCTTTTTACATATTTCTGTAAACATTATTTACTGATGAATTGATGGAGTTAATAAATGAGAGTATATTTCCTTAATGCCCATAAACAAAATTTTGTTAAATTAACAACCCACAGATAACAAACAATTCTAATCTGCTAAAATTTACATGCAATGCCCCATTTATTGGTCTCAACCAGCCTATTGGTTATGTATTATTATTATCATCATTATTATTAATATTATTGTTAATTTTTTTTTTTTCAGTACGCGGGCCTCTCACTGTTGTGGCCTCTCCCATTGCGGAGCACAGGCTCCGGACGCGCAGGCTCAGCGGCCATGGCTCACGGGCCCAGCTGCTCCGCGGCACGCGGGATCTTCCCAGACCAGGGCACGAACCCGTGTCTCCTGTATCGGCAGGCGGACTCTCAACCACTGCGCCACCAGGGAAGCCCTATTGTTAATATTTTAAAGATTAAGAGATAGAAGTTTAGAAAAGTTCAACTTGAGGAAAATTACATTTAGTTAGTGACTAAATCCAAGTCTGTCCGATGGCCAAGACTTGCTCTTAATCCTTATACTATATTACATTTGGTTTTTCCACAATGCCAATATTTTGCTGAATTAAACTAGTATAAATTGCTAAGTGACACAGAGTAGATGTTCAATTCTGAATATAATATTAGTTGCTTTGCACTCTGTTATTTCACTTACTGGATTCATGTACATTAAAAAAAGGTCATGTCTGCTCTTAGATAGGTATATTATGAATAACTTACATGGACAAAAAGTACCAACTAAGAGTGTATCATGACACTTCTTTAGCTCAAGAGTTATTGAAAATCAATATTTGTTTTAAAACGAAACACTGATTATCCACCAATATAATTGCGAAATAAAGTGTAAAAATAAGAAATAACTATTTTTGCTCATGAAGTAGTTCTCTTATGACATAGTATTTAAGGTACATTGTAGATTCTTTTTTAGATGCATATGTTAGATACCCTTGACATGTTATTTCTATTTTTGAGTAATGTTTTAATTAGAGGATGGTCATGCATCCTTTCTATGCATCATGTACTGATAATAATAAATTAGAAATAATAGTCTGCTTGAAACCCCATTTGATAAAACCTTTAGAATTTATTAATTATTAATTCTGAAAATTTTATTCTGATTGGTGAATCATATTATATTTTATTATGACATTGTTGTGAAATTCTAGTTTATGAATTGGAGTTCATTACTGTGGCAATTTCAGTGTCCTTTCTAAGTGTCCTTTATCTCTTCACAAAATGTGTACACAATACTGGACTTTCATTTGATCTCACTGTTCATATTTTATTCTCTTTTAAACTGCCTTACTTACATAAATCATTCTCCTTAGATTGGATATTAGTAATTTCGTATAAGACAGGAACCATTTGATGAGCAATTCAATCTTGTTGTTGCAAGGTTAAAAAAGGCAGGTGTCTTAGAAGTCTGTCTGAACTAACTTAAATGATCTCATTTCAAGTGTGACCCAATCAAGGCTCTTCTATGCTACTAGGTATCAAAATTCCAATGCTTAATATTTGTTCAGAAAATACAAATATTACTGTTTTCTTTGGTTCTTGCAGTCAAATGTGCATCTATTATCCTTGGTATCTCTACCTATTGGTGTAAATTGGCATGCTTTAATGAAAAAGATAAAAATTCTAAACACAGAATAGCTACAACATTATAAAAAGGTAAAAGTATAGAATATATTTACAACAAATATAGAAATAAGAGGAAAACTTGGTAACAATAATTATAAAGTTTGAAGTCAAAAAGTAATTGACTTGGGTTTCCCTGGTGGCGCAGTGGTTGAGAGTCCACCTGCCGATGCAGGGGACGCGGGTTCATGCCCCGGTCCAGGAAGATCCCACATGCCACAGAGCGGCTGGGCCCATGAGCCATGGCCGCTGAGCCTGTGCATCCGGAGCCTGTGCTCTGCAACAGGAGAGACCACAACAGTGAGAGGCCCGCATACCGCAAAAAAAAAAAAGTTATTGACTTAAGCTAAAATACTTTTTAATAGTTTGATGATATTGTACAATTATTAATACTTTTTAAAGCAATTCTTGGGAATTCCCTGGCAGTCCAGTGGTTAGGACTCCACACTACCACTGCTGAAGGCCCAGGTTCAATCCCTGGTCGGGGAACTAAATTCCCACAAGCTGTGTAGAGTGGCCAAATAAATAAAACTATCTTAAAAAATAATAATAAAATAAAGCAATTCTTTCTTTATCTGTAAAATAGGTCTAATAGTAGCTACCATATAGGCTTTGTTTAGCAAGAAACACCTGCTTACCCCTCCAGGGAAGAAACTCCACTGCATAGAGGAATACAAAGGGCATGACAATGCCTGCTACCAGGAGCAGCAGTCCAAGGATATCAACACACTACAAGTGTCAGAGTTGTCAAGAAAGACATAAATGCAGACACTAGAAAGCATAACACTTTACTAACATAAAGAAGGGACAGAGCAAGATCAGCTTCAATAGTGAGTGTCAGTAGCCCATGGTCAGTGGGTTTCACCCAGCAACTGACAGAGAGATGGTTTGCATGTACCTCTCATGTGCTGGAGGCAAAGGATGTTTTCCCTCCTCTCTGGGAACAGATATAGCAGTGGAGTTGGCCAGGTATCATGTGATGCACTTACCTTAAGCAGAACAAAGAAGTATACATCAAAGCCAGAACTGGAAAAGATATTCTCAAACAAGGGTATGTGATTTGTACAAGCTGTGAGGGCTCCTTACTTCCATGTAAAAAATGTTTCAGGCTTAAGACAGCTCTTACACAACCATACAAGGGTGGGCAGGCTGTGCAAGTCTGCTTATTCCAATAGGCTTCATTTGAATATTAATTAAAATAATGTATGGGATAGTTAAAATATGATAATAAATGGATAAACATATCATACTCCTGCATATGAAAAAAATATATGTTGTACACATGCTTGAATTAATTTATAGTTCATGGAATTTAAAATAAAATACTAGTAGGATTTCTTTTTTAACTCAGAAAAATGCTCTTAAAATTATATTACTAAAAAAAAATACCAAAGATATTATAACATATTTCTAAAAGAAAAAAAAAAGACTGGTCATGACAAAACATCAGTAATAGCTTAAGAATAATGAAAACAATTAAATGAATCAATTTCTGCAGGAATGCAATATGTATGAATAAAAAAGACAGCATCAAATACTACTAAGAGAATAGAAGTATCATTCAATGAATAAATATTTAGTCAATTTAAAACCTGATTTCATACATTATATCAAAGTAAATTTGAGATTTATCAGTTTAGTGAAAGTTTTTAAAAGATTTAAAACTTTAAAAATTGAATTAGACATATCAAATTTAGTAGGTGGGCATAACGTTATAATCTAAAAGCTTTTGAATAGCAATAATATAAATAAAATGTTTTAAATGGGAAGAAGTAAATATTGTATACAACCAAAATTTATTCAAATTAGCTCTATCCTGACAAGTATATATGAGAAACAAAGAGAAATATCAAATGAATAGAAAATGAAACAAAAACAATCTGTAGCACAAAGACAGAAAAGAATAACTCACAATAAAGAGCAGAATACAGTTGACTTTTGAACAACATGGG
Source organism: Delphinus delphis (assembly GCF_949987515.2). Taxonomy (NCBI): domain Eukaryota; kingdom Metazoa; phylum Chordata; class Mammalia; order Artiodactyla; family Delphinidae; genus Delphinus; species Delphinus delphis. The sequence continues at coordinate 33,680,009 of NC_082686.1, forward strand.
TGTGAAGTGCAAGGGTCTACTCACTAGTGGAGTTTTTTCAGTAAACATAGTACTATGTTTATGACCCACAATAGGTGGAATCCATGCATACTGAATGGGCTGATAAGAGAGTTGATTATGGGGTTTGAACAACTAGCGATTTTGGCAAACCAGGTGGGTCCTGAAACAAATCCCCAGCAGATACTGAGGGACAACTTTATTAAAATTTGAAAATTATTTAACTTGAAAATTAATAAGTGTAACTAATATTGAGTGCTTTATTAATGCTTAGTTTAATGCAAATGACTTAGCAGGATTGATCTTGTTTAATTATCAGGAAAACATAGTATGTTATTTTCTACTGTTTAAGAAAACAACATCTCAAAACAGAATATAGTGAAGCTATGGTCATTGTAAATTAACCTTGCAAGAAATAATGCTAAACACAGAATCAACTACTGAAAGTGTTGTTTTTCATGGAGCTAAGTTTTCACAGTATATCTTTGTGGTAAAGAGCATGAGCTCTGATGTCTGATTGCCTGATATTGTATCTGAGTTTGCCGTACATTTGTTCTATGATCACAAGAGATATAACCTCTCTGTGTCTCTGTCCTCATATCAATTAAGTGGGAACAGTAAGACTATCTACCTTATAGGGTTCATGTGATAATAAATAAATCAAAACACATGAAGTTCTAACACCATGCCAGGCATGACATAAGTCCCAACTAGTTCTTTCCTGTGTGTAAAACAGAGAAAGAACTAAAATACGAATGGCACACATATATGTAACAGAAACATTATTAATTTTATAATTAAAGCACATACATATATAAATGTATACAATTAAAATTTATACATGTAACTATATACTAAATAATTTACTTTAGTTCAAGAAATTAAAACTATTTCACCAAGTTGTAGTTAATTTCTTATTTATATATTTGAAAGAAAAAAGAAAAACAATTAGGAACTTACATCACAGTACTCAAAAAAAGAGTCATTGATAAAAATTTTGTTTTTAAAATACTCTGGTTACTTTTTGTTAATTCTGTTGTATAATTCAGAAGCTCTGATTATCCAACTGGGCATCCAATAATACAACTCAGTTGAATTCTGACACCAATTCTTGAAGTTAGTGTCAGACTCCATGGTAAAGAGTTCATGGACTGTAAGAATTAACATTGTTAAAATATCCATACTACCCAAAATAATCTACAGATTCAACATAATCACTATCAAAATTCCAATGGCATTCTTCACAGAAGCAGAAAAAATGATCCTAAAATTTCTATGAAACCACAAAAGACCCTCAATAACCAAAGCAATCTTGAGAAAGAGCAAAGGAAGAGGCATTTCACCTTCTGAATTCACACTATATTACAAAGCTCTAGTAATCAAAACAGTATGGTACTGGCAAAAAACAGGCACACAGACAAATGACACAAGATCAAGAGCCCAGAAATAAACCCACATATATAGTCAACTGATATTTGACAAGGGAGTCAAGAATATACAATGCAGAAAGGATAATCTCTTCAGTAAATGATATTGGGAAAACTGAATAACCACATGCAAAAGAATGAAATGACACCTATCTTACACGACTCACAAAAATTAACTTGAAGTGGATTAAAACTTAAAGATAAGACCTGAACCCATAAAACTCATGGAAGAAGACACAGGGAAAAAGTTCCTTGACATTGGTCTTCACAGTGGCTTTTTGATTTGACACCAAAAGAACAAGCAACAAATGCAAAAATAAGTGGGACTACATCAAGCTAAAAGGCTTCTGTACAAGAAGAGAAACAATCAATAAAATGAAAAGGAAACCTACAGAATGGGAGCTGACATTGGCAAGCTATATATCTGATGTGGGACTAATGTCCAAAATATACTAGAAACTCAATAGTTAAAGAAAATAAAATTAAAATAACCCAATTTTTTAAAATGGGCAAATGAACTGAATAAACACTTTTCCAAAAAAGATATACAAATGATCGACAGGTATATAAAAAAAGTGCTGAATATCACTAATCATTAGGGAAATGAAAAGCAAAACTGCAATGAAATATCACCTCACACATGTTGGAATGACTGTTATCAAAAAGATAAACAATAACAAGGGATGAAGAGTATTTGGAGAAAATGGAATGCTTGTACACACAATTGATGAGAATATAAATTTCTACAGTCACTAAGAAAAGCTATGAAGATTCATCAAAAAAAACCCAAGAAACAATAGAACACCATGTGATCCAGCAATCCCACCTCTGAGTATACATCCTAAGGAAATGAGATCCGTGTCTGAAAAAGATATCTGCACTCCCATGTTCATAGCAACATTATTCACAATAGTCAAGATATGGAAACAACTTAGTTGCCCACTGATGGATGAATGGATAAGAAAATGTGGTGTGTATATAGCGGAATGCTATTGAGCCATTAAAAAAAAAAAAAGGAATCCTGTCATTTACAAAAACATGGATGAACGTGGAGGATATTTGCTAAGTGAAATAAGCCAGACATAGAAAAATAGTGCATTGATTAACTTATATGTGAAATCTGAAAAAGTTAAACTCCTAGAAAGAGATTAGACTGGTGGTTGTCAGGGACTGGGAGAAAAGGAGAAGATAGGGAGCTCTTGATCATCGGGTACAATCTTTCAGTTATAAGATGAATAATTTCTGGGAATCTGATGTATAGCATGGACACTATAATTAATAATACTGTATTTTATACTTTTATTTGCTAAGAGAGTAGATCTTATGTGTTCTCAACACATGCAAACACACATACAGAGATCCTGGAAATGAAAATTAGCTTGATTGTGGCAATCATTTTATAATCTATACATATATCAAACTATCACATTGTATACCTTTAATAAACTCAATTTTTATTTGAAAATTATACCTTGGTAAAACTGAAAAAAAATCAAGGAGGAAAAATAAGATATTTATCCTCACTCTGTATAGTCAACATTTGACTGGAGTTACTAGTCAGTAAAATCATACAAAAAGAAAGAAACTAAAGGGAAAAAAAAGAAATGGTAAGGGAAGAAGAGGGGATGGAATGAAAAACAACATAAAACCAAACAAGTATATATATGGGAAGGAAAAATGTAAAAATCAGTTTATTTGTAAAAGACACCTTCAAATACCTTAAAAGTCTTTAAAAAATGTTCAAAATTGCTTTAGAAATAAGTGAATTATCAAGATCACAAGATGTAAGATCAATATACAAAATTCAAGTATAGTTTAATACAGCTCAAAAAAGAAATTAAAAATTTAAGTTTACATTTCCACTAAGACCAGGAACAAGACAAGGTTGCCCATTCTCACCACTATTATTCAACATAGTTTTGGAAGTTTTAGCCACAGCAATCACAGAAGAAAAGGAAATAAAAGGAATCCAAATCGGAAAAGAAGAAGTAAAGCTGTCACTGTTTGCAGATGACGTGATACTATACATAGAGAATCCTAAAGATGCTACCAGAAAACTACTAGAGCTAATCAATGAATTTGGTAAAGTAGCAGGATACAAAATTAATGCACAGAAATCTCTGGTATTCCTATACACTAATGATGAAAAATCTGAAAGTGAAATTAAGAAAACACTCCCATTTACCATTGCAACAAAAAGAATAAAATATCTAGGAATAAACCCACCTAAGGAGACAAAAGCCCTGTATGCAGAAAATTATAAGACTCTGATGAAAGAAATTAAAGATGATAAAAATAGATGGAGAGATATACCATGTTCTTGGATTGGAAGAATCAACATTGTGAAAATGACTCTACTACCCAAAGCAATCTACAGATTCAATGCAATCCCTATCAAACTACCACTGGCATTTTTCACAGAACTAGAGCAAAAAATTTCACAATTTGTATGGAAACACAAAAGACTCCGAATAGCCAAAGCAATCTTGAGAACGAAAAATGGAGCTGGAGGAATCAGACTCCCTGACTTCAGACTATACTACAAAGTTACAGTAATCAAGACAGTATGGTACTGGCACAAAAACAGAAATATAGATCAATGGAACAGGATAGAAAGCCCAGAGATAAACTCACGCACATATGGCCACCTTATCTTTGATAAAGGAGGCAAGAATATACAGTGGAGAAAAGAAATCCTCTTGAATAAGTGGTGCTGGGAAAACTGGACAGGTACATGTAAAAGTATGAAATTAGAACACTCCCTAACACCATACACAAAAATAAACTCGAAATGGATTAAAGACCTAAATGTAAGGCCAGACACTATCAAACTCTTAGAGAAAAACATAGGCAGAACACTCCATGACATAAATCACAGCAAGATCCTTTTTGACCCACCTCCTAGAGAAATGGAAATAAAAACAAAAATAAACAAATGGGACCAAATGAAACTTAAAAGGTTTTGCACAGCAAAGGAAATCTTAAACAAGACCAAAAGAGAGCCCTCAGAATGGGAGAACATATTTGCAAATGAAGCAACTGACAAAGGATTAATCTCCAAAATTTACAAGCAGCTCATGCAGCTCAATAACACAAAACCAAACAATCCAGTCCAAAAATGGGCAGAAGACCTAAATAGACATTTCTCCAAAGAAGATATACAGACTGCCAACAAACACATGAAAGAGTGTTCAACATCATTAATCATTAGAGAAATGCACATCAAAACAACAATGAGATATCATCTCACACCAGTCAGAATGGCCATCATCAAAAAATCTAGAAACAATAAATGCTGGAGAGGGTGTGGAGAAAAGGGAACCCTCTTGCACTGGTCGTGGGAATGTAAATTGATACAGCCACTGTGGAGAACAGTATGGAGGTTCCTTCAAAAACTACAAATAGAACTACCATACGACCCAGCAATCCCATTACTGGGCATATAACCTGAGAAAACCATAATTCAAAAAGAGTCATGTACCAAAATGTTCATTGCAGCTCTATTTACAATAGCCAGGACATGGAAGCAACCTAAGTGTCAATCATCGGATGAATGGATAAAGAAGATGTGGCACATATATACAATGGAATATTACTCTGCTATAAAAAGAAACGAAATTGAGGTATTTGTAGTGAGGTGGATGGACCTAGAGTCTGTCATACAGAGTGAGGTAAGTCAGAAAGAGACAAACAAATACCGTATGCTAACACATATATATGGAATCTAAGAAAAAAAAAAGGTCATGAAGAACCTAGGGGTAAGATGGGAATAAAGACACAGACCTAGTAGAGCATGGACTTGAGGATATGGGGAGGGGGAAGGGTAAGCTGTGACAAAGTGAGAGAGTGGCATGGACATATATACACTACCAAACATAAAATAGATAGCTAGTGGGACCAGCCGCATAGCACAGGGAGATCAACTCAGTGGTTTGTGACCACCTAGAGGGGTGGGATAGGGAGGGTGGTAGGGAGGGAGACGCAAGAGGGAAGAGATATGGGAACATATGTATATGTATAACTGATTCACTTTGTTATAAAGCAGAAACTAACACACCATTGTAAAGCAATTATACTCCAATAAAGATGTTAAAAAAATTAAGTTCAAAAGTATAATTTAAAATTAGCATTAAAATATGTGGCCTTAAATTTAACAAACTATATACAAGTACAGTACATTGAAAGTTACAAAGCATTGTCTAGAGTAAATGAAGAAAGGCCTTAGTAAATGTGGAAATGTCTTTTCATAGATCAGAAAACAAAAAGATAAAAATGTCACCTGTTAAATTCATCTATACATTCAGTGTAATCCCAATCAAAATACTTTGTCAAAACAAACTTTTTCTAAAATTCATAATGTGTATTTATTCTGATGCCCATATATATTATATAGATAGATAGATATAGATATATAGACATCAGAATATATAGTTACCTACCTCTGGGAATACTGTAGATTTGCTGGAAAGGGGCAAAAGGGACATTCTGGGGTGATATAAATATTTTATATGTTAAATGTGGTATGTTTACATGATAGCTGGATACTAACAATATTCATAGGATTAATTAAATTGTGTTTTGTGGGAAAAATGAAGAACAACATTTAAAACTAATTAAAATAAAAATGCATTTTTTCCATCTGATGTATAGCTCTAATATCAAAAAACATTATTTCAGCTAGGTATTAATAAGTAAGATAAAAATGTATAATAAATGATATTTTTAAAAAACGATTCAAAGCAAATGATTTTGTTTGCATTTGACAGTGGTAGAATGATCAATGTTACATTACAATTTCTGCTCGTACATTTGTCTTCATTGGTAAAATGAGGACTGTCAGAGATTGAGAATCAAGCTCATAGCAAATTTAATGTGACTTGCTTTATCTCTGTTCTTAGCAGTGTTTTACGAGATGAAATATTAAATGTACAGAGCACATGTAGATTTTCCTTGTTAATAATAAAACGTTTGTAATTCCTTGTTTGCTTTTTTTAATGTTGACAAGATCATGAAGTAGACACAACCTGAGAAAAGGGAACTATAGTCTCAACAATAAAGTCATAAATGACTTCTTTTAATCACAGTAGCTTTGAATATCTTGAAACTTAAATTAGAGTTGTGAGTTATCAATTATCATTAAGACAGAGAGATAGCTATTATGAGTCCAAAAATATAATATTATGAAATATTACAAAACACATTCAAATTGTGCAAATTTTATTGTATTTCCTTTAATCACTGAGAAAGCATACAATTACACATAATGATAAATTTAGTGTAATTTATAAAAGTAAAAAAAAATTCTGCAATATTTTCTGCAATAATTATACTTATCCATATATTACCAATTCATTACATTGTTTGGTCTAATATATACATGATCATGATTTATCTCTGAACCTCAGTATTGTTTAAATTTTTAAAAAATATTGCCCATTGCTACTGTCTTTGTAGAGGTTTTGCTAAAATAAATTGTATTTTAAAAATCAAAGAACTATAATGACTTAAGAACATTTGTTTCATTTGACATTCTTTTTAATAGAACTTATGTGAAAGACATGTTTATAACATAATTAGTATTTTTCATAAAATAAAGACATCTGTATATGTATATACTATGGAATAAAAAATAATTAATTATGAATGCCTTTATTTTGTGACTCACTAAAATATAATTGTCTGTTAAATGGACAGTAATCCAAAATAATGATTAAATTTAGTTATCACTATTATTTTACCAACTTTCAGTTATATGAAAATGAGTATGTGATTGAGTATATTGAAAAAGAGTAGATACATGTATATGTAATAACTTAATCAGTTTGCTGTATACTTGAAATTAACATATCATTGTTAATCAACTATACACGAAAATAAAAAATTTAAAAATAAAAATGTCTTACAATGGAATAAGAGTCTGATAAATAAAGAACTAAAAATCGATCATCTTATCAATAACTGTAAATAAAATTTGTTCAAAATTATAAAAACCAAAATAAAATAAAATAAAATACATGCTGAAAGCTTATCATATTTGGCAAATAAACCAAGCCAAATAAACTTAGATTCAAGAAATTCAGAAAATTCCAAACAGGATACCTCAAAGAAATATATACCCAGAGCATCATAATCAAAAAGATAAAGATAAAAGACAAAGAAAAATTATTGAAAGCAGTTATAAAACCACAATATACTACTTATGGGGGAATGATTATTTGAATGACTGCATTTTTTATCAGAACCCATGAAGGCCAAAAGTAACATTCTTATATATTCAAATGAAAAAAAACTTATCCAGAATGTTATATTTAGTAAAAGTACCTTTCAGGAATGAGGCTGAATAAAAGAATAAGATAAAAAGTAAGAAAATTCTATGGCAGCAGATGTGCGCTAAAGGAATTGCCGAAATAAATTCTTCAAAAAGGAAAACAAAACCAGAAGGAAACTTGGCACACTAAATATGAAGAAAGGGCAAATGAAATGGTATATATCTGGCTAAATCTGATAAGGTGTTCCTTTCTCTTGATGGCTTTGAAGTATGTTTGTTGATTAAAAATAAATTTAAAAATATTTGATGGGTTTGTCAATATACAAGGATGTAATACATAAAGCAACTGCAACATTAAGCAGTGTAAAGAGATCTATATGATGGTAATGTTTCTACACTCCATTTCAAGCATTAAAATGTTGATTCTAAGTAGACAGAGGTTAATTATGTAGGCTGTGATCTATTTATAAACTACAAAAACCAAGCAACAATATATAAAAATATGAACAAAAAGATAATAAAAACATAATATATTAATTAAAGTGAAATGCTAAAAATGTTCATATACTGAAAAGATGACAGGAAAGGGAAAAAGAAAACTGAAAAAGAGAGAAGAAACTGGAAGTGAAAAATATAATGGTAAACATAAATCAAAAGATATTAATAATATAATAATCATAAATGGTTTAAACATATTAAAGTGAGAAAATGACAGACTGGATTTAAAAAAAAGATCCAAATACATGCTATTTAAGGAAACTCACTTCAAATATAATGCTATAGGTAAGAAAAAAGTAAAAGGATGGGAAGTCCTATACCATGCAAACACCAATTAAAAAAAAAAAAGGCTGAAATAGCTACATAAATGTCAGACAAAAAGACTTGAGAGCAAAGTAAATCACAAATGAAAAAGAAGGTAATTGAATAATGATAATGATATATTGATATCGTTGATATAATTATGTTTTTTAAGATCAATATATTAACACACTGCTAGTAAGATGGACAAAGGAAAAATGAGAGAAGACAGCAACTAGCAATATCAGGAATGAAGGAGAAAATATTGCTACCAATAGTTCAGACATTAAAACATAACTTTAGGGCTTCCCTGGTGGCACAGTGGTTGAGAGTCCGCCTGCCGATGCGGGGGACACGGGTTCATGCCCTGGTCGGGCAAGATCCCACATGCCGCGGAGCGGCTGGGCCCGTAAGCCATGGCCACTGAGCCTGCGCATCCGGAGCCTGTGCTCCACAACGGGAGAGGCCACAACAGTGAGAGGCCCGCGTACCGCAAAACAAACCAACAAACAAAAAACCTAACTTTATATAAGTTTTAGTAGATTTGCTTTTTGAGAAGTTTCACTATTTCTACTAATTTTAAAAATTTCTTTCATGTTTTCATTTACTATTCTTTTTAATGTCTGAAATGTTGATAGTGATATTTTCAAATCATTACATTGTACACCTTAATTTTACACAAGATTATAATGTATCTCAATTAAGCTGAGAAAAAAGCGATAACTGAAAGAGTCCTATAACTTTTAAATAAATTTATTTTGTAGTTAAAAATATTTTTTCAAATATTAAGTCTACAACTCCAAAAGCACAATCCATGAAAGAAATAATGGCAAGCAAGATTAAATTAAAATTAAAAACTTCTCCTCTGTGAAAGACAATATCAAGAGAATAAGAAAACCAGCCACAGGCTTAAAAAAATATTTGCAAAAGACATGTTTGATATAGAACAGTTATCTTAAATATCCAAATAAGTCTTAAAACTCAACCATAAGAAAATAAACAACTTGATTAAAAAATGGGCCAAAAACCTTAATAATATCTCACCAAAGAAGATATACAGATGGCAAATAAGCATATGAAAAGATGCTCCACATCATATGTCATTAGGGAAGTGCAAATTAAAACAACAATGAGATACTATTACACACTTATTAGCATGGCCAGAATTTGGAATACTGACAACACCAAATGCTGACAAGATAGTGAACAACAGAAATTCTCATGCATTGCCAGTGGGAATGCAAAATGGTACAGCCATTTGGTAGGTTGTTTGGTAGATAGTTTGACAGTTTCCTAGAAAACAATACATACTTTTACCATACAATCCAGGAATTGCTTTCTTGATATTGCATTCCTTGGGGTTGAAAACTTATATTCACAAGAAAACCTGCATATGGATGTTTAGAGCAGCTTTATTCAGAATTTTCAAAACTTGGAAGCAACCAAAAGATCCTTGTAAACTGGTTCATCCAGACAATAGAATAATATTCAGAACTAAAGAGAAATAAGTTATCAAGCCACAAAAAGACATGGAGGAAACTTAAATATATATTACTAAGTAAAATAAAACAATCTGAAAAGGCTATACACTGTATGATTCCAATTATATGACATTCTGGAAAAGGTAAAAATATGGAGTTTGTAAAAAATCAGCAGTTGCCAGGGGTTGGGAGTAGGAGATAAGTAGACAGATCCCAGGGGACTTTCGGGGCACTGAAAACACTGTATGATACCATAATAATGGACATATATCATTATACATTTGTCCAACTCCATAGCATGCACAAAACCAAGAGTTAATCCTAACATAAACTATGGACTCTGAGTGATTGTGACCTGTCAACGTAGAATTATTAATTGTAACAAATGTACCCCTCTGGTGGGGGATGTTGATAATGGGAGAGTTGCTATGTATGTGTGGGAACAGGGGGTAAATGGGAAATCTTTGTATTTTCCCTTCAATTTGGTTGTGAACCTAAAACTGCTCTAAAAATAAAAATTTAAAAATTTAAAAAAATTAAGGCCTGGAAATATTCCGTGATGAATTATATGAAATAGTTAAAGTCAACACTGATTTTACACCATTTCTTTTGGAAAACAAAAAGGAGCAAACACTTTCCAACTCACCTTCTGAAGCTGGCCTTACACTGACATCAAAACCAAAACAAAAAAAGAAAAGAAAAAGAAAACTGAAGACAAGTATGCCTCATAAATATAGATGTAAAAACCATCAGTAAAATTTTAGCAAATCAAAGGTTAAATACATCATGGCCAAGTAGGGTCTATACTGGGAATGGAAGGTTGGTTTCTTATATGAAAGTAAATCAATACAATCCTCCACTTCTTAAAGAAGAAAAATCACAGTATCATATTAACTGATGAAGAAATAAAAAATATATATATTTAGTAAAATTCACCTTATGTCAATAACAATAACTCTCTGCATACTGAGGGTAGAGGGGACATTCTCTACCTAATAAAGGATATCTACAAAACAAAGCAAAATAACAAAACAACTACAGGTAACATTATATTGAACAGTGGAAGACTGAATGCAACCACCACCCCCCACCATTAGGAACAAAGTACATACATCTTCTCTCAACATTCTGATTCAGCATCACATTGGAAGACCTACACAGTTCAATAAGACAAAAAATCTAAAATAAAATGAAGGATAAAAACTGCCACTATTTGCATATGATATGATTGTCTACATAGAAAATCCCAAAGAACCTACAAAAACTCACTACAATAATATATGAGTTTAGAAAAGTTGTAAGATACAAAGTCAATAAAACAAACAAATCAATTATATTTCTATAAACTAGGAAGAAACAATTGAATATCAAAATTGAAAAAATTCATTTATAATAGCTCCAAAGAAATAAAGTAATTAAGTCTAACAAAATCTGTGTAAGATCTGTATGATGAAAACTACAAAATGCAGAGGTAAAAAAAGCACTGGAGAAGATGGCAGTGTAGGAAGATACCAAACTCACCTTCTCCCATGGACACAACACAACAAATCTACAACTACATGTGGAATAATTCCCTTGGAAAGGGACCCGAAAACTGGATGAACAGAGCCTCCACAACAAAGGGTAAAAGGACGGCATTTTGAGATAGGAGAGAAAGAGATAAAATCTCACCAGAAAAGAAAAAACAAAAATCAAAAAGCCCAGCAGCAGTGATCCACAATCAGGAGGGATCACAAAAATACAATTTTTTTCCTTGGGGAGGAAGGGATTTGTGATCCACATCAGGCATTCCAGCCCCTATTTCCTGCACAGGAGAAATGAGCTCCCATAGACCTCCCTTAGAAAACCAATGGGAAATATGTCCAGGAAAACTATAGAACTATAGGAAGTGAAAAACCTGCTTTTAAAAGGCTCATGTACAAACTCACTGGACCTAAAAACTAGCACAAAAATGGCAGATTGAAAAGTGCCTAGACCATAGGCTAAGGGGACCCACTTACTAATCTTGAAGCATACGCCAGAGAGGAAGAAACCAGTTAGGATGCTCCCCATCTACTGAGACACTGGTGGGAGCCATTTTTGTGATGTTAAGCCACCTTGTGAATGCAGGCACTTCAGGAACCATTCTGAAATTCTCCCTCTAACCTGTTAGCACTGGTGGGTACACGCAGATGAGAATCCTGCCCATCTGAGACCTCACAGACCACCAAGTGATAGCCCTGCCCACCAGCATGCACAGTAGTCAAGTGCAGGCCTCAAAGACAGGCCAGGGTCCAGCCCTGCCCACCAGCATCTGGCAGCAGCTGTGGCTTAGCCTCACATGTCCAGGGGACAGGCTGCCCACCAGCTCTGCATAGCAGCTATGACTGGACTCCACAGCCAGTCTGCAGGCCAGCTCCACCCACCAGCACACCACAGCAGCAGCCAGAGACCCACCACAACAGAAGGGTACATGCAGCCTATGTAAGGGACACCCCTTGAATACTTGGCACTGGTGGCAAGGCAGGATTGTGCCTCTGAGCCCCACAGCACTTCTCCTAAATAAGGCCACTCCTTTAAGACTGGGAGAGGTAGCCGATTTACTTAATACACAAAAACAAGCATAGGGAATTAGGCAAAATGGGGAGACAGAAAAATATGTTCCAATCAAATGAACAATACAAAAACCACAGAAAAGGAAAAAAATGAAATGGAGATAAGCAATCCACCCAACAAAGAATTTAAAATAATGGTAATAAAAATGCTGACTGTACTCAGAAGATTGGATAAACACAATGAGCACTTCAACAAAAAGACAGAAAATATTGGGAAATACCAAGCAAAGTCATAAGTAAACTGAAAAATATGTCAGAGGGATTCAATAGCAGACTGGGTGAGGAAGAAGAACAAATCAGCAAGCTGGATGACAAAACAATGGAACTCACCCAGACTGACCAGGAAAATGAAAAAAAGAATTTTAAAAAGTGAAAATAACTTAAGGGACTTTTGGGACAACATCAAATGGAATAACATTCACATTACATGGGTTCCAGAAAAAGAAGAGAGAGTGAAAGCGCTAAAAAAAAATTATTTTAGGAAACAGTGGCTGAAAGATTCCCTAATCTGGGGAAGGAAAGAGATGTCCATGTCCAGGAAGCTCAGAAATTTCCAAATAAGAGGAATCCAAAGAGATACGCATCAGGACACATTATAATTAAAATGGTAAAAGTTAAGCATAAAGAGAGAATCCTAAAAGCAGCAAGAGAAAAACAACTAGTTATCTACAAGGGAAACCCCATACAGTTATCAGCAGACTTTTTTCAGCAGAAACTTTACAGAGCAGAAGGGAGTGGTATGACATATTCAAAGCACTGAAAGAAACAAACAAACAGAAAAACCTTTCAATCAAGAATTCTCTAACCTGCGAGATTATCATTCAGAATTGAAGGAGAGATCAACAGTTTCCCAGATAAGCAAAAGCTAAAAGAGTCCATTAACACTAAACAAGAAATGTTAAGGGACATCTTTAAGCTGAAAAGGAGTGTCACTAAAATTAGTAATGAAAAAATATATGAAAGTAAAAATCTCACTGGAAAAGGTCAATATACAATAAAGGTAGTGGATCAATCACTTATAAAGCAAACACAAAGGTTAATATACAAAAGGAATAAAATTACAATAGTCAGTCAAGGGGTACATAAAATAAAACAATGTAAAATGTGTCATTAAAAGTATAAAACATGGAGGGTAAAAAGATAGAGCTTTGGAATATGTTCAAATCTAAGTTGCTATCAATTAAAGCAAGCTACTATTTACATAGGATGCTATAAGTGAACCTCATGGTAACCACACGGAATCATTTGCTTTACATACACAAAAGAAAATGAGAAGTGAATCTAAACATAACTGTAAAGAGAACTATCAAAAAACAAGGAAAGACAGAAAGAAGATAGGAAAAAAGAACTACAAAAACAGCCAGAAAACAATTAACAAAATAAATATTAAAATATCAATTGACAAGATTAATAGTAAAAAAAGAAAAATAATTTTGAGGAGAATTTCTAGACTTATTTCTTCATGTGAATACAAAATCTTGAATCTCATTAAAACAAAAACTTTCCTTGATGATTAACATTTTTCCAAATATAATAGTGTCATTTGGTCTGTGAAAGAAAAAAGGGTTTAAAGTTTCACACTACCTAAATAAGATGACAGTTCTAATATTTTATGTTTTTTTTCCATCTGTGTACAAACATTGGTGATCAGGGTTCTGAGTATATGCTGTGAAATAACAACTGTAAGACGAATCTAATTTTTTTTTATTCCTTATATCTGATGTGTTAACTTGGATAGCAAAGAAGAGAGAAAAAGCAGTTTGCAAATATCAACTGGATATCTTTTCCACTCATCTTTATATTTATAGCTCTGCATTGTGGTTTAGATCAAGTTACTTAAACTTTCTGAATCTTCTATTGAAGTGGTGATAAGCCACCCTCTGCTGAGTCATGGGAATTAAATGAGAAAACATACACAAACATACCTGCTCAAAATACAACATTTAGTGGAACCAGATACATAGAACTCAACAACAAATAGAATAAGTAAATAAATATGAAGACATGATCTAGCATAGAGACAAAATTACAAAGGATTTCAAGGAATTTCCAAGTAGGTTATTTGGTTTGAAAATGGAAAAAATAAAAGAGAATGGAATAACAGTTTCAACATAAATTTTTTAAAATGTGGTATTGTATGTTTACAAGTAATGCAAAAACTTCACAAATAGTCTCCCTGCTTCTATTTCCACATTCTCCTGCCCACCATACACTGAAACAAACCTACAATGCAGTTTTTCACAAAGCAACCAGAGTGAACTTTTAAAAATAAAATCAAGCTTGCCCACACCCCTTCCCATATACTGTTATGGCTACCATTGTGTTCAGGAAAAAACAACAACAAATCAAAACTGTTCTTAATGGCCTATAATTATCTTGAAGATTTGACTATTTTTGTTCCTTTTCACCATTTGTGTCCTTGCTGCTTGTTTTCCAGCCACTACGTCTTCCTTCCTGTTTCCCAGACATGCCAAACCCATTCTTTCTACTGGGCCTCTGAACATGTCCACGCCGGAAAGTTCCCTCCAAGGTTCTTAGTATAGCTGACCCACTATCATCTCTCAGATTTGGGTTTAGGTGGTACCTTCTGAAGGGCTTTCTGACACCCCTGCTTAAATTGACTTCTTCTAGTTACTGTGAATTCACACTTTGTATTTCATTCATATGGTTTAACACCATCTGTAATTGCCTGTTTTTATTTACATTTATGTTTATTATATATCATCCCCATATAAGAATATAAGCTCCATGATGTCTGTCATTAATTTCAGCACTTAGAGGAATGCACATGGAAGAGAGATTTGTAGCATTAATTTTGTGTTGAATCCCATTCACCTCTAATTTTGTAGCTGGTAGCTCAGCATTGAATGACACTGTATATACAAAAAAAAAAAAAATCCCTATTTTTAGTAGTGTTTATAATCCAGGAAAAAATAATTAAAATATGCTCAATCAAAAGTTGCTTTCTCTGTAAATATCAAGACTATATTTCTATCTAGTAAAATCTGACTTCAGTGTGAATCTTACCCTATTTAATATATGGTAGCTGACCTAAGGTTATTGATTTTCTTTTCTTATAACCTAAATATGCCCTAAACTCTAAACTTCAGTATTCAAACACACCTATATAACATATTTTGCTTTGCTAAAGAGAGAAGAAAATTCTACAAATTGGTGACACTGAGCTTCTCAGAAATATGATTTCTTTTCAAAATATTCTGCTGATTATACTACCAGTGGTTAAATCAGAAACCAATTCAGGGAATTTGATTCATAGAAAAAATATATCAAATTATTTGCTCAGAATTAACTACCTTTAATTTTTCTTTCTTAAGGTGTTGAAAATGTAATAAAATTTACCAAAGGGAACTAAATCTTTTGGCTTCCTGTGCTCATATTCCTTAACATAAGTTTCCTAGAGAGACAAGGTCTTTATCCTTCCTTTATGCTCAACACCCTAGATGAATCTCATTTGTCATCTCTTTCAATTTAAACAGGCAACATTGAGGATTCTAAACAATACCTCTGACCCTTGAGAAACAGGATATATAGCAGACCATTAATTAATTGTTTGAAGTGAAGGGATATGGCACATGGAATACCACGCCTCTTTGCTCTATTGCACAGTATACCCACACCACGATGCCCATTTATATTTCTGATGAGTTCCAAAGAGCCAATACCCTTGAGAAACATCATAAGTTAGCAAGTTTGATTGATGTATATTAGGCAGTCAATGACTGGTTCTATCTGGAGTATTTCCCTTTTTGCATGAAGGAAAGATGGTCAAAATATGTATCAGACCTTGAATCAAATTAAAGCCCAGAAGATTTCATTGCAATGCTGCTTTTTGTTTCATACATAAATTTACATAAAATTGAATTACTTAAGATTTCATATCTGTTTCAATTTTCTTCCATTCTAGACATTCTCAAATGAAAAGCCGTTTCATAGAACACTGCATTAATTGTTTCAGGACAGTAACACAATCAACTTAAATTATTTTCTAATTTAAGTTCAGGAGAGACACTATTGTTCTTTGTGAATTTTCCCTGGTTATAAATTAATAAATTATTCACACTCATAGTCACTAAAAGAAACATGAAGAGAAAGAGTATTATCAAGAAGCAGCAAAATGATGACTGGGAGGCCTGCCCTCTCCTTTAATATTTCTAGTGATTATTTGACCTTCAATGAAGGGAACTTCCCGTCCATAGAATCATTCCATAAGAATTAATAACTGACACTGAGCAACTGAAAGAGGTATTTTTAAGTCACCTTTTTGGATTGTATTTTGTTATGACACAATTAAGCATTAAGACTATTCATAAGGTCAGTACTTTGCTATATTAAGAAAAATTCAATTTATTAGAAATATTTAAAAGTTTGGGGCTGTTCTTTTTCTTTGTAAATTTATTTATTTATTTGTTTTTATATTTGTCTGTGTTGGGTCTTCATTGCTGTGCGCCGGCTTTCTCTTGTTGCGGCGAGCAGGGGCTACTCTTTGTTGTGGTGTGCAGGCTTCTCATTGTCGTGGCTTCTCTTGTTGCAGAGCATGGGCTCTAGACGTGTGGGCTTTAGTAGTTGTGGCACGCAGTTGCAGTAGTTGTGGCACCCGGGCTTAGTTGCTCCGGGGCATGTGGGATATTCCCGGACCAGGGCTTGAACCCATATCCCCTGCATTGGCAGGTGGATTCCCAACCACTACATCACCAGGGAAGCCCTAAGTTAGTTCTTAAACACATTATAGAATGCCACATTAACCCAACTTAATGACCTACATCATGAAAGTCTAGAGATGTGACAGGTCTAGGAAAATTGGCTGCCACTCTTAAAGTATAATATTTTTTACTTCTGAATTAATGCTTAAATGCTTTATGCCAATCTACTACACTAATCATGTATGGATGTAGTTGAAATTTAAACATATCCCTATTGGGCGTGTTGTATAAGGAATTCACTATTTTGTCTGTGGCCCATTTGCTGTTCTTTTCCATCTCAATAATTTGATCAATTTCTATTGAGTATTAGGAATTAACTGTTAAAAGTTCTCAGAGATCTCATCAATTAATTGTTGCATTTCTTCCTTAGTATTCATTAATACTACTGCAGTACACAGATTTCTCATTTGTTTTGTGTTACATTCTCTCTTACATATACATTAGCCAGACTTTTTCTTTCCCCTATAATAATTATGCATTTCTGAATCTTTCATTTTGATGTTTAGAGACCCCTTAAATTCCTTTTGACGAGATGGATACATGTCTTTTCTGTTAAAACATAACCTAAGGGAGCAAATGTACTTTATTATTATTATTATTCAAAAAGGTTAGTCTTAGGTGCTGCTAGCTCATTATCTGTTTCGTTCCGTTCTGTCCTTCAGTTGAACTGAATAAAAGATGTGTGGAAAGATGAATCTTAAAAAGCAGAATAAGTTATCTTTTCAAGCAAATAGAATTCAGCTCACACTTTACTACAACTCTACAAGATAGTCTAGCATCCAATCTGCTAAGAAATATTTCTCAAATATATTAAGAGCTGAAAGCAATGTTTAAGGTAATATAACTTCCTCACCAGCTATTGCTCACATAGGTAGTACAGGTATCCCAATTAATGGGGGTGAGGGAAGCAAGAATAAAACAAAACACAATAAATAAGCAAACAAACAACAAAAGCCTGGGTAACCTGTATTTGAGGTTTACAGGGCCCAATGCTGAAAATTATAACTCTTGAACCCTCATACCTCCTTCCTCACCGACTAGACACATTACCTTAAGATGATTCAACAGAGCACTCTGTGTTCAATATTCTCAAACAGTGTGTCTTTCTTTCCTTCCAGATTTTGATGAACTCCAAAGCAGTTTTAATGTCGCATTTATCTTTGTAGCCCAGGGGCTTAACAGAGTGCCTTGCTCTTCACATGCTAATAGAAAGAATGGAAGCAAGGAGGAAAGAAGGATGCACGAAAGGAGGTGGGGAGGGAGAAAGGGCTGGAAGAAAGAGATGGGCACAATGGCCTACCTATTTCCCAAAGTGATTGTGAAGGTAAAATGATAAATTGAATGTGAAATGCCTGCAAAAAGAAAATGTTCTAGTAGAGGTCAATATTTATTAATGTTTGCTCTAAGCCAGACACTGTTTAAAATATGTATAACCTATTTAATTCTCACAATACCCTATGAAGTTGCATTATAACCTCCATTTTACAAGTGAGGAAACTGAGTCCCAGGTAGGAAAATAAACTTCCTAAGGTTACAGAGCTATGAAGTGGCAGATCTAAGATTTTAAACAAGTCTGTTTAACAAGAGAACACATTATTTTAATAGCTCCTCTAAAGATTATGGCTGTTGTTTGATTTAATTCTGAGAAAATTATATATCCAAATTAGTTCAACTGAAACTAAGTCATTACAACGGGAATTCATCAAATTTATTTCTGTTTTCCCTTCAAACTTTCTATGATTCAACAAGAAAGAAAAAAGGGGTGACAAAGAGAGAGGAGAAAGAGATAGAGAGATTTCCTGCCTTTGGAGTCCAATTTCATGAACTGTTTATGGCTTCAAATACTTTTTTTGATCATCACAATGTACTCGATACCAAGCCAGCATCATGAAATTAATAGCTACGTCATTGTTTTCTAGAGTATTACTCAAATTAATTCATTTGGTAGTAGGTAGTTTTTTGGAAGAGATCATTTTCAATGAACAAAAGAATGGTTTCAGCATACCCTAAAGAAACTGGAAATACATCACCAACACTAGATAGTTCTGTTCTCTTATTTAGCTATTATAGGTCATATTATTAAACATGATTGTGTAGACTTGTTAAGGTATAAGATGGAAATCTGTACTTAGGTCTCTAGTTCCCTCCTGCCCCCGTGGATGAGTATGAATGTGGTCTCTATAGAGGAGAGAGAAAAAAGCTATAGCTAGATTTTCTCCATCACATTTTAATTCACGACTCAAAAATCTCACTTTATGGATTGTCTACTTCTTATTTTACATGCAAACATTTGCTCTGTCGTGGATCATTACCAGTTCAATCAAAGTATGCATAAGAGCATATACTGTACAGACTCTGTACAGACATGAAGTTTGAAAACAAGTGATTCCAAATAGAACTAAAGCCAGTTTTGTGTCCCTGACCAACCTAATTCCCTACTCTCTATCCCCAAAATGGATAATTTAAGACTTATGTTTCCATTTTTAAAAATAAGTTTGAATATACTCATAATATATAGGACATATTTTTTGCTTTTTAAAAACATTTATATGATTTTATTGAATTAAATGTAGCCTTTTCCAATTATTTTTTTTCCATTCATCATTGTGGATCAATTCCACATTTTTTAAAGTATGATCAAAATTCTCCCATTAAGTAATTACTTAAATCTATAAATAAAACTTGGTCTACCATCTAAATTCAAAACTTAATAGTGTTCTCTAATGATAGGCTTTTAGGGAGATCTCTTTGAGTGGAAGACAGTTTGTATAGACTAGTATTTATTGCTGGCACCTTAAAACAAATGAGGCTCTTCGGTCTAAATCTCACATATTGGGTGAAATAAACCTGTTACCCAACCTCAAAATATTAGATCAAAAATCACTGTAAGAGTTTAACAAAGACTACAGGGACTGGATTTGGGGGCAGTCACTCCTCTGAGATGATTTGATGAAGAATGCTAAGAGTAAAAGTGTGAGGTAACTAAGTGGCTGTGCTAGCCAAGTTACCAACCCAGATTCTCTGTTTTGAAAACTAAAACCACTTGGTTAAAAGAGCAAAGTCACCAGTGCTCAGGTAAAGATATGGTTTTATTCAAAATGAGAAATAACTGTACTTTCATGAAAATGCAAAACTAGTGAGTGGTAGATTAACAACTGTGTGATTTTGGGAAAATTACACATCCTCTCAGAGCCTCAATTTCCTAACTGATAAAATGAAAATTAGAGTAGTACTTATTTGAGATATTGAGAGGGATTATTAAATTCAAGCATGTAAATGTTTAGCTCAGTGCTTAAATCATAATATACAATGAATAAATGTTCACTCATCAATATCTCAGTTTGGGAAGAACTCTGACCCATCTTCCCTGGGTAGAGAATTAAAATATCTTGCTTTCCTACATTGTTGCTTATCCTTAAAATAATCCAAGCAAATTATGGTATAGCTATGTCTTTTCTATGCAGTCTTAAAAAAGATCTTAATAAAAGGTAAAATATTAAAAATAAACAGGATTTTCTCTTTTATGCAAATGAAAGCATGCAGATAAACACATCTTTCAAAATAAACACACACACACACACCTCAAAAGTGTGATCCTATTCTTCCTTATGTGAGAGATTCCTTTTACCCTTAAATTTATTTCACGAAAAAACAAATTATGTCCTATTCCGTTTTGGTTGCTATAGCACTAAGTAAAAACAAATGAATATATAGACACCAAACATTGTAGATTCTGCAATAGCTGGGGCTCAGGTTTTCTTTAAAAAACAAAACAAGGGCTTCCCTGGTGGCGCAGTGGTTGAGAGTCCGCCTGCCGATGCAGGGGACGTGGGTTCATGCCCCGGTCCGGGAAGATCCCACATGCCGCGGAGCGGCTGGGCCCGTGGGCCATGGCCGCGGAGCCTGCGTGTCCGGAGCCTGTGCTCCACAATGGGAGAGGCCGCAGCGGTGAGAGGCCCGCGTACCACACAAATAAATAAATAAATGAATAACAAAACAAAATAAATAATAAAACCAATCAACCAAGCAAACATAAAAAAAAAAGAATCAATTTTTAATAGAGTACAAGTACCAAAGAATTTGCTGGAAATACCACAACACTTCCCAGATTTAGTTATATATATTGATAATGGTTATCTTTGCATGTGCGACTTAGAATAGATAATATTCCAAGGAATTCAATTTGTTGCAGAAGATTACTTTCTTAGGTCTTTCACGTTTTATTTATTAAATAAGCTCCCTATCACTAGGAACTGTCTCTAAAAGATCATCCCTTTGATGAGCAATATCTTTCAATATTCAGATAGAAATTCACAGATCATTTTATGTCTTCAATTTCTGAGCTCAGTTGCCTTGAATAATGGACACTCATAGCAAAACAACCTGCAATTATGCCAATAAAACAAACACTTCATATAATTATATTAACAGGTATGTCTATTTTAAGAGTGGCTTTTTAAATATTCACAATTTGATAATATGTATGTGTGTGAATGTGTAAAGGTACATATATATTCCTTCTGAATAAATATTATAAGTTTAGAAAAAATAAAAAGAATTTTATTAAATACCTTAAAAATATGCTTCTCTTTTAAAATAAGGACGATCTCAATAAGTCCACAACTAGTTAAGCAAAGAAGTCATCTCTCTTACATTTTTCACTGTATATATACTGTTACAGTAACTCTGTATTATGTGTTTTCTTTTCTACTAAACATCAGTACATTGAAGCAAGGGATTGTGTTCTATTCAATATTTGTGCCTGGTAAAGCATAGCTGACAGCCTTGTGACTAAGTTATGTACCTATTTATTTTCACTTAAGTGCAATTAAAATCAATTGGGGGAGTTTAAAAGTAAAGCCATAAAAACAGATTTAGTTCAGAGGTTTTATTTTTAGGAAAGGGGGGAAATCATACCAGAAAATATGATAAAAAGCATTCAGAACTGTGCTCCTCTAAGACAGATAATGAGTTAATGTATAGAAAAGAAATATTTTCTAGAATTTGAAGATGCATTTGTTATGTTGATTATTCTCTAATAATTTAAGAAACATATTGGTAAATGTATTTCATGTTAACTTTTCAAAAATATTCTACTTGCTTATAGCTGCTTATAACTTTAGTAAGTTATAAAAGTAAAATATTAATAAGTTATTTCCTGAAAGTAATTAAAGGGATGGTGGAAGGTGATTAGTATTCTCCAGCTTTCTGCTGAGCATATTTGATACGGAGCAAGTGTTGTATAATTTTGACAAATTACTTGTTAACATATTCTTTTAGAATTAGGCTCTTCTCAATTATCCACTTTTTCATGCCGACATTATGGCACGGCTATTTTCAGCATGTCAGTGATCGTTTTGAAATGAACACATAGTAAATTATATCTCTGTTCTGCTAAAAAAAAACCCTCCCACAAGTCTCCAGTTCACTCAGGGCCACTTCTGTGACCTCATGTCCTACTTCTCCTCCCATCACTTCCTGGGCCTCAATCACTGGATTCCTTTCACACCCTTGAATATGTCAATCATGCTTCCAACTCATAGCTTTTACATTATTTTTCCTGTGATTTCAATTTTTCTCCCTAATATATTTGAATCTTTAATTACCTCATCCAGATTTCCAAATTCTTTCTTATCTAAAATAGTACGCGAGTCCACCCTCACTATATTTCATGCCATTAAGCAGCTTTATTCTTCTCCATAGCACTTACTACTATTAACATACTATACATTGACTTCTTTTATGTTCTGTTTGTACCCAGTTAAATACCAACTCCATGAGGGCATGGATTTATTTCTCAGCTGTATTTGCAGCACCTAGGAAAGTTCCTGGCACAAAATAGGTGCAAAATAAATATTTGCTAAATGAATTGAGTGAATAAATAAATGAGAATATAGTCATTATGAATTTTCCAGAGTTAATACTTGAAAGAGAGTACAAATCTCTGGATAACAGGCAGATAGAATATGAAAATACTGATGAGTTTTACCCATTTAATATTTTAATCAAGATAGACAATAAGAAAATTGTACTGGGTAACAAATACTTCTGGGAATTTGATAATAGAGGTATAACATCTTTCACCATGAAGATGATAATTATGCATTAATTCTTTATCAGGTACTACATTAAATTATTTAAATACATTGTATAATTTCATAGTCTTGGTTCATTTTCTTGCTAAATTAAAATAAACGTTTTTCTTAAGAAACTGGATTATAATTTATATTATGTGAATATCACTCTAATATCAAATTAAACTTTTTTCCTTCCTATGTAAATGAGTCTCTTGGTGTAAAAGAGGAATTTTCAAATCATCACTAAAGACTAGAGAAGTGATCCCATGCCAAATATGCCAAAGTTGGAGGAGTTTTATTAGAAAATATTTTGGTTGAAAAAACCAGAGAGACTATGCTGACCAAAAACCATAGTCTCATACTTGAAAAACAAAATGGGGAAAGAGGAAAAGTAAAGGGGACTATTTTTATAACTTTCTCCCTCTCTCTTTCTCTCTGTCTCTCTCTCCTGATCTTTGTCTACACTGATTCATCACTGTATCTTGGATTTGGGTGATGGCCCCTGAAATCAATAGATAGACTCTGCTGGAACTGTAGAGAGCAGAAAACTGAAACACTATCTACTGGGTGGTAGATAGGGCTACAGGAATAAAGGATGATCTGATGAGAAGATGCTAACAGCAGTAAGAATGTTAGCGTATCTCCTAAAACTGGTTTCAGAAAAAGGTCTCTGTTTACTGGATTCACCTGGTAAGGCAGCCAAAATTAGGTTAAGTAAAAATAAATAAAGTAAAATCCCATGACCCATTATCTGCTTACAACCTTATCTCTGCTCTACATAAATAACGGTGTCTCTAGGATGCTGAAAATCACAATGAATGTAATCTCCTTCCTGTTGTTTTTTCTGTCATACTGAATAAAATGTGGAAGAATTCCACAATCATTGAAGGAGTCTTGCTTGACTTCTGTTATGGAATAAAGAGAGCCTCCTATAAATTTTAG
Source organism: Delphinus delphis (assembly GCF_949987515.2). NCBI lineage: Eukaryota > Metazoa > Chordata > Mammalia > Artiodactyla > Delphinidae > Delphinus > Delphinus delphis. Next base: position 33,704,314 of record NC_082686.1, read on the forward strand.
CACACAGAGACAATACAAATACAGACAGATATAAAAACTCTGCAGGTTTAAATATTAGAAATAATTAATAATAATTTATTCCACAGTTAATATTGACCAGATATTACTTTAAGCATTTTACAGTTATTGATTAATGTATTCATTTCCAAAATACAGATTCATTAAATTAATATTTTGTGTCAAAGTTAATTCAAATTTGTCTCTGTGTTTTAGCCACACACATAGATATGGACACATATGAAAAGATGTAGACAGAGTTACAAGTATATGGATAGAATTTTTTTTTTTTACTGGCAAGCAACAGTTAAAAAAGAAAATTATGCTAAACCTGATAAATTATGCCTAAATCATATTTAAAATGCTAATTTAAAAAGAAAAGCATAACTGTGGCAAATACAGGTAATCTTTTCCTCCAAAAATTAATCCAGGTTACAGAGACAAACAGAAAAGACTTGAGGCAGATTTTCCACTTTACAGATGAGAAAATTAATGCAGAGGAAGTTTAATAAGTTGCCCACTGTCAAAAGGTAGAAAGAGAATTCATACTCAACCAGTTTGGCTCCACATTAAACACTCTAAATAAAAATAAAAGAATCACAAAGCTATATTTAAAACAAATACCCCCCAAGCTCTCAAAACAAAATAGCTGCTAAAGGAAACTACAAAGTGATGCAAAGAGTATTAAAAATCCTATTTGCATTATCAGTGAAAATTTAAAGGATATTTAATTATTGGAAAATTAGCAATCTGGACACCAGAAAGAATCCTCAGAGATTAAAACTGTAATTTTTGAAGTATACTATAACAATTGCAACAACAGCAAAACTAGAGTCAAATTCTAAAAGTAAGATGTTGGAAAAAACCTGAGAAAATATGAGAAAGTAGGAGGATAGAGGTAATATATTAAAAATGAGGAAAATAAAATGGGACCCAGAGAAGCTGAAATACTCAACTTTTATTCAATATTTATTTTTTAATAAAAAATAAAATTCCTACCAACTGAAGAATGCTTTAATACTTCAAGATAAAAGGGTTCACAGAGTCCCAATCAGCTCTAATAAAAACAAAGAGCTGATTTCTATGTTTAGAAAGGCTGTGATATATGAAACTACTTTGGAAGTTAAAGAAAAGTCAGACTATTCAAAAGTGTAAATCCAGGTTTTCATAATTCTATCTTGTAGCGTAAAACCTAAAAGAAACTAAAGTGGCATGCCCATATTTGTGAAGGAAAATGTTGTGATGACATAATGTTATGCTTAGCCTTTTAAAGTAAAACTCTTATGTTAAGCCAAAAAAAAATCATTTTCTGAATCTACATTTCGAATGTGCTGCTTTTAAAACCCTCACTAAATAAACTTTATTAAAGGAACTGCACAGGAAAACAAAGAATCAAGATATATATCTCAAGAATAGATACACAATATATGCAAATTTGAGACTAATAATACAACAAAAGTGTAGTGTAGAGGAAGAAGGAAATAAAGCCTAATAAGTTTCTTGCTGTACTTGTTGGGAGATAATATGGAGTCTCTTCTTTATTCATTTATTTTTTACAGACATGCGTATGGCTATATATACATATATATATAGACAAATATAGGTGTATTTAGACACATAGGCACAGATATTTAGTTTATAAGTAACCAAAAATAATGTAGAAAAATGTGCTTATATTCTAAATCATAGGTAAGATTTAAAACAAAGAAATATGTTAACAGTAAAGAAAAATTTATAATTGTGACAAACATGGAAAATTGCAAAATAACATGACTTCAAGTAATAGAAAAAGTTATAGAAGATAAAAAAAAATCATGTTTGAGATTATTGCCTTGCTAGAAAACATCAACAATGGTATTCCAAAGAAAATTATAGACTAAATTCATTTATGAATATAAATAGAAAATCATTATATAAATGGAAAATAATTATAAAAATAATTATAAATTATCCTACATTATAAAATAAAAATATATGAGTTCCAAGTAAAGTTTATTCTAAGAATATATATTATGGTGTATATTAATATGCATAATTATATGATTTACTGGAGTAACAGTTTAAGGGAAGAAAATGGATGTAGATCATAACAATAGATGCTGAAATTGTATTTGATATAATCAAAAATGTGTTCCTGAGAAAAACAAAAGTAAGCTGGTGAATTAAGGGGTCTTAGAATTTACACCAAATCTGTCTGAAAACAGCAGCAGAGATAAACTACTAAACCTGACTTTTCAAACTCAGCTACCTACAAGTCAAGCAGGGAAATATAATATGTTAAACCAGTCATTTTACAGATAAGGTTTATAGAGAAATAGAGCATATATTACACATAAATAATATGTGTATAAACTAAAGAGTGTATTATTTTTATTTTATTTCACTTCATTTAAAAATCTGGTGGCCAAAAGATGCCTGTGTTGAGGTGGGGAGGGAATTACTATTCATTTATTTCAACCATCCATTTCTCTGTTCTCTAGAATGTCTATTTGTAGTGTTGGATTTCAAGGCTGAATTTCTCATAACTTCTGATTTTTTATTTCAAAGTGTGTGTCTCCCTTTATATTTTGGGAAATTTCCTCAGTTTTGTCTTCCAGTTCTTCTCTTCATTTTTTTTTTTTTTAGTTTTTTATTTTTAGCAATCAAATTTTTAATTTCCAATAACCCATTTTTACACACAAATCTCCTTCTGTCTCTTTTTTCAATAGCATTCTGTCATTATTTGACCCAAAGGTTTAAACACTCCTCTCTAAATTCAAATTCACATATGTGATAACCAAGTGAAAGCCCACAATCAAATGTAATCTAAGAGGCTTCTATCTCTGCCATCCATAAGCTGCTGTTCATCCTCCTGCACTAAATCCCAGACATCACGAGAGGAACTGATTCCTCTTTATTTCTTCTTTACAGTCCAGGCCTCTCATGGAACTCATAGCTCTTAAGTGATCTCTGCTTCCAACTGTATCCTATCCACTCCTCCCCATGGTCCTTCCATTCCTACCTGGGTACTCTAAACTATGGAGCCCCATTAGGCATCATCACTCTGTCATTTCATCTGTAAGATAGATAAACATTGGCATTTCTTTCCAGAGAATTTAGTTCAAGACTAAACAGTTTGCTTCCTTTTTGAGGTGGTTGTTTTTGTTTTGGTGGCATATTACTGAATACTCTTTTCTACCTGATTAATATAGGACTGGATTGTTGACACAAATTCCAGTGCTCTCTAAACAAAAGAAATTTCCAAATAATGGATGTCATTTACCCTTTCCAAAATAAGAACTGAAGCAAAAAAGAAAGAGGTGGGGAAAAGTATCAGAAAAAGGAGGGGATTCTTGCACAGTATAGAAGGGCATTTGGGAGCTTAAATGGATTTATGGCTTTGTCTAGTGGAGACCAGCACAGAGACAGGCAGCAGGCATTCAGAGCCAGAGGTGGCCTGGAGAAATACGGCACGCCCCGCCCCAGCCCCTGTGCATCAAGATTCCAGAGAGAACAGAAGGGAAAATAGTTTTCTTATAGTATGTAAAATGGGGTTCCATCAATTTTATGTGACTCTCAACAGACACGGTTACTCAAGATGATGACTGTGTTAATAAACATACCCTCCATTCTCCCAACACTCAAACATAATGAAAAATATAACTTCCTTGTATCTGCAATTCTGTGCTTCTTCCCTCATAGTATATTACAGGGTTTTTTTGTAATGTCAAATCTCACAAACAGGCAAAAATGAAAGAAAAGGAAAAAGAAAACCCTTCATTAATTTAAATGTTTGAGCTGCATAATACCCACACAGAAAAGCTATAAAAACAATGGGCCAATATTGCTTTTTTCTTTACATCCTCTATTGACATTGAGCTCAAGCAAAGCTCTGGAAAGATAGGTCTTACTGGCCAGCCAGATGCACCCCATCGATAATCAGAATTATATTACATCTCAATCTCTAAAATATCATTTCAGATCCAATCAGTTAAAAGGGAAGAGAAAATACCCCACTGGCAAGGCCCACACACTTCAGTGGTCTCCCTCTGCACCCAGTCTCTGCACTCTTTGTCAATAACTGCACCCATGACTTTTAGCTTTTTTCCTCTGATATTGCCACTAGATTGCAGTTTTGCAGTCACAAATCCTTGAGACCTGAGGACAAATTTCTTAAATACCTGGGACTCAGTTACTTACATATATGTTGTGGATTTTGTGTTACATACTCTTAGAATGTTAAAATGTAAACCCTAGTACCACCACACCAGTGATAAGAGACTACCTATGATTCTCCTCATTAATAACTAATAATAATCACATTCATTTATTAAGTTCTTGCTATATTGTTGACATTCTCTTAAGAACTTTATATAAATTATTACATTTAACATTCTTCCTACTATGTGTGTTAGGTATCATTTTACAGATAAGAATTTAAAGTTCAGAGGGTTGAAATCATTTAAGTCTCAAGCGAATGAGTTGGAAATCCTTCCTTTAAGCCTTCTTCTATTTGTCTCTAAAAAAATGGCTATTAACCATTAAGGAAACCTACTCACTTGTCTCTACTCAAGAAGGGCATGTGCGGTATTGTTCCCGATGGAAGGTGGAGAAGACAGTATTACCTGTTTCTTGGAGTATCCTTCTCTCTGGCACCATATAAATCTGATCATCAGTGGGCTCTAGTTAAAATATTAAATGGTTCTACGTTATCTTCAGGATAAAAAAAATGTATTTCTTAACACTGCTGTCAGGATCCAGGAAGATCTTGTCCTGGGCATTACTCTGGGTTCATCACTGCACATTCCACCATTACCCTTTACTTCTCTTTCTCTGTGGTGTGTTACTTTCATGCCCTAAACATGATTATGATGTATACCCTTACTTTAACGCTATTGCTGTATTGTATAATTTTTCCTGAAATGAGCATTGTCCTTTTGGATCCTGTGATTCTTTAGCAATTGAACCCTGTGTAACTGTCACCAATAGTGCAAATGTATAAACAGTTCTCAGCATTTATAGAAGGGAAACTGCTGCATCACAGGACATGGAATCTTTACCTCTGGTAAATATTTCTTAACTGATCTCCATTTTACTGTAACTTCCACAAGCTGTGTATGAGAGGTCTCATTTCTCTAGATATTGTTACACATTAAAACATTTGCCAAGCTAATGGTTAAAATCACACCTAATTGTTGCTTAATTTTCACTCTCTTGATTGCTATTGTGTTTGGACAATATTTCATATATTTATAGTCTATTTGTTTTTTATACTCAGACTTTGTGGAAATGTTCTTCCAAGTCTCTGCATTTCTTACTCATTCTCATCTATCAGTTATTAGCATCTATTAGCATCTATCTCTCATCTATTAGTTATTAGAATGAATCTCATTATTATTATTATTATTATGAATAATTATTTGCTACGTTTTGTCAGTACAAGCACAGACTTTCAGGTGATATACACAACAGCTTCCCATGTCTTAATATTCCAAATGTTTTTATCTAATAAGTATCATTAGTAAAGCAATTCTAATCAAATCTTGGTGAACTCTTATGAGCTCCAAGACGGTCTTCAAAAATCTGTGGAAAAGCAAACAAAAGTTAATCATTGTAATTATTAAAAGCTTGCTGTGAATATAAAATGAAGGGTGCTTATAAAACACTTGGACCAGTGCATGGCAGAAAATAAGCTCACACTAAATGATACTGTAATTTTGATTACTACTTTATCTTTCTGTTTGTAGAGAGGGTGATCAATAGAATGAGGATAAGAAACGATCAATCTGTAGAAAGCCCTCTTTTTATCCAAACCTATGCCCTTACCCATTGTTTAAAATGCCTTTATACATTTCAAGGTCTTGAATGGAGGACGCACTTAAATATATCAATAATTTCAAACTGTTAAAAACAAATGAACAACAACATCACCAAACAAGCTTAGTATTCCTTTTAGGGAAAGGAATTAACTTCTGAACAATGTGTACCAACTTTAATGTGTGCTTTGTAATTATATGTCTTGTCATAACAGAGACTAATTCATAATAATATAGCCATGTATAAGGCTAGCTTGTCAGTGTGATATGCCATCAAAGGGGAAAAATAACTACTTAGGGAGAAGTTGGGTAAAGAGCTCTTTAGGCTGACCTTTTGCTGATAAGTTGATGATGTTCTCATTAGCAGCAACCCTGCTGTTTGCCCTCAATAAAAGATAACATCCTGCTGTTAACGCAATTTCCATTTTTGTGATTTAATGACACAATTATATTAAAGTTACTTTTTCAAATGGATTAGGGCTTAAGTGAAGATAAAAATGTTTTTTATAAATTTTTATTCCGTTTCCCTGCAAATCGAATATCTTTCACATTGTGTGATTATATAGGATAAATATGACAAAAAAGGTTGCCTATATTCTAGTGACATTTTATAACATGCTTTGTTGCTAAACTCTCTATTATATAATACACACTTTACTATTTTTTTTTGTTTCAAGTAAAGCTAATGTTATTTCCCAGAGAAACACCAATTTAATTTCTTTCTACTATGAAAAATATTGCATCTCTTTTTTTTTTCTGAAACACAGGTAATTATTTTGTGATTAAGTTAAATTGCAGTTGTTGCAGGAGGTTGGCCATGAGATATCGTTTCTGAAGGGAAGCATCGTATCATTGTGGGAAGAGTAAAGACTTTGAAATCTAGCAGACCTATGTTTAAATTTTGGCTTCACCACTTATTAGATATGTGTGACCTTGAACAAGTTATATTCTCTCCAGGAACAATAATAGCTGTTTCATTCAATTAAGTAGTGAATGGAAAATTATATAATAAATATAAAGCACATGGTTCATGATAACTGTTGCCAAAGCATAGACTCTTTAACTTGGCACCTCTTTTAATGAAAGAGAACTCTAAGGAAGGAGTTTCTTTCCTTCTTGAGTCTCAGACTCCCACCTGTGGAATACTTAAAGAATGTATAAATTATGAAACATAATTTGTTTTCTGTGGCAAACACTTGTTTATTTTTCTTATGACTCAAATCTATGTCTATAAAATACTATCAAGATATTTCTTAATTGTATTGGTCAATTTGGTTTGTGAGAAAAGACTTTTTAAAGAAAATTCATAAAGAAAAATATGTAAATATTGATCACTTGTAAGAGCACTGGGCCCCTTCTAAATGATTCTAAAATAAAGAGGAAGCCATTATTGGCCTGCCTTCCCACCATACACACACACACACACACACACACACACACACACACACACAACACACACACTCACTTTCCCAAAGACGGGAACCTGGAGAAGTGACAGAAGTGTGCAGCTTAGTTGGGCAACTGCTGTGCTCAGACGAAGGACAGGAATCCCCTCCATGTCAGACACTCCACACTAGGAAGTTGTGTGCCCTGCAGACAGCGGGAGTTCTGGTAGAAACGGACACTTTTATGACCCAATGCGAAAAGGTCTCAGATTTTCCCAGAAATATCGGGAGACAGACTTGCAGAGATTCAAAAGTCCTTCACAACCAATTAGAGACAAGAAAGAGGGTAATCCTAGAAACATTTTTTTAAAGTGTGTAATTATCTAGATAAAAAGGCATATTATATAGGGGGCAATTTAATACTTTTTATAAAAATATTTATGTATGTCAAAAGATAAATCAACATCCCTCAAATTATGAATAAATCTGTAAAGCTATTTTTTATTGTTTTAAAGCTTTGCAATAGTATTTTACAAGAAAGTAACAACATAAATAATTCCGTTGTATGGGAGAGTAAAACAACAGATATGTAGAAAGTCATTTATTTCCTAGAGTTTCCTATCTGGTCAGAATCTTTATTATATCATCTATAATTATAAAATATTCAAATCCTGTAGGACTATAAATTATTTTATACTCCACCTACCCTATGAGTGAAATTCCCAGTTTTAGAGGAGAGGAGGGAAGTACCAAGACTATTACATGCATAGGTTCACCCACTTCTCCCCACTTTGTGTCTTATTTTTCTGTATTCTCTTGGAGAACTTTATATTTGTTTTGGCTACTCAGTTTCTAATTCATGAGCTCCATATCATCTATTTTTCAGGACCTGTCATTTGTGTATCATGAGTTCCTTTTAATACATGAACATGGTATAATTGTAACTTCTAGAGAATTAGACTCCATATTTATGCTATAAACAAACAATTGGTTCTTATCCTACATCTCTTCAACTTTATTAGTCTCCTATGAAATATGCACATGTGTGCGTGCACACACACACATACTCATATCCCAATTACATTGTCCCGACTCTCTGAGTTTTACTGTGTTCTATTTTTGTTTTGAGAGAACTGACTCCAGCACACTGGTGTGGACATGAAAGTTGGAAACACCATACTGACATGTGACAGAATATATAGGAAATCTAGGCAAGAGCAGATCAGCAATAGCACCTAAGAGCCAATCTTGATATCGAGTGGAAATAAAACTTGACTGTAAACTTTCTCTTGCAAATCCAATGTAAGTAAAGATAAGAGTCTCAACATGTGGATTATAATAGTATCTAACATTTTTAATGAAAATTAAAACACTTGGAAGTACAGTCTTGTCTTAACTGTAGGGAATCAAACTCATACTTAAGGCTACAGTTAGCTGTTATATTCTTTAAATGTTTTTCCAATACAATAACACCCAGCAGGGTAAAGGAAACCTATTATAATTTTAAAAAAAGGTGTATTTTGTTGAGAGATCAATAGGTAATTTTGTCCATTGACGCTTCCTCTTCTCTTTGCCCACAGGTGCATAAAGAGAAATGGTTATATGCTAAGGCAGTGGTTTCAAAATTTTATTTATCATTGCAAATCCCTCAATTCAGGCCTATGTATAGGCATTTGTCATATTATAACTAATGTATCTAGATATATAATTTTCTAAATTCTCTAAGTCACAAGAAGAAAATAAAGGCATATTTAGAGCCTCTTTTACTTTGTCAATTTTGATTTAACAAAATCTCACTCTTAAGATTATGAAGACTGAGTTTATCAGCAAAGAAGGGAATACTGATATATTTTGATTTAAAAGATATTTGGAGATTCCGACAAATTTCAAACATTTAGGCCACAGGTAATTTTTATTCTTATAAGTTAGTGCATGTAGTATGTAATGTCTAAATCACCTGTATGGCATCTGCAACAACAATTTTCTTATTAGGCACAACTTTATTTAAATATCTACTTGATACCTTGAAGACATGGTGATCCAGTCTTGGGATAAAAACCAGAGACACATAATAGTAAGGCAACATATGATCAAGGAGAGCAGGATGGTGTTCTGAGGAAGGCACATTCCAGAATAGCGTAAGAGGAAGGGATGAACACAACAGATAATCTGAGCCCACTTCTCAGTTTGGCCAAAGATAGACTGAGGGAGGCAGCACAAAGTTGTTTTTGGTGGTGGTGTTTGTTCTTTTTAATTACTAAATCAAACATCATTGGGGGAAAATTCTTCAAGGAACTATAAAAATTAATTTAAAAATAAATAAATTTTTTGTGGGATTGTTATTTGATGCTGTTTGAGAAACTTAAATTCTACCAGGAAAAGCTGAAATTCATTCTTTTTTTTTTCTTTAGATTCAAAATAAATGGAAATGACATACTGGAGAAGAAATACAAAATGAATGCCTTGGAAATCTTTTTATGAACTCAGGCTACTAGAGCCATGTAATAATCCTAATGTGTGGTAAATGAATTATGTCAAAACACAGTACTTCTCAAAAGGTAGTTTTTAATTGTTGAATGCTCATTATTTCAATAGAATTGACTTTTTTTTTTTTTTGACGCGCAGGCTCAGCGGCCATGGCTCATGGGCCCAGCCGCTCCGCGGCATGTGGGATCTTCCCGGACTGGGGCACGAACCCGTGTCCCCTGCATCGGCAGGTGGACTCTCAATCACTGTGCCGCCAGGGAAGCCCTGATTTTTTATTATTAATATAAAAATATCAAGAACCTCTTTTAGTATAGAAATTATACCATGTTTGGATAAACAATAGAAATGTTGGACAATTAAATTAACATGTAATTTAGAATTATTTTCTCAACAATTTAATAAATTAAATTAATTAAATATCCCAGAAAATTAGTTAAATATATTCCTCCAGGTCCTAGTCTAAGGCTATTATATCTCTCCATAATGGGAAGACTGTCAACATTTCTCATCTTACCTTCATTCTTTCAGTCTCCAAATTATAGCAGCTCTATTCCAGGCAAGAGCAGCTGAGAGGTTGGGGTCCCCTTCTCCACCCAGCACCTACTCATAGGGTGGAATATCTATCCCAGCAAGACAAGAACCCTGGTCTTCAATCACCCCTGCCATAGCTTGCTCATAAGGCATGAGCTGCATGACAGAAAGTGGAGAAGACCAGAGACTACTGCCCCCACCCAGTGACCCATGCATAAAAAAGGGCTGCCACTCTGAGATAAGTGGGTTACTGTCTCTGCTCTCAGCTTCAGAGTAGGAGGACAAAAGATTATCCCAGGAAGAAAGGCAAACTCATTGCTTTCTATAAAGGGAGTGACTTTTTGTATAAGAAACCATTAGAAAACTGAGCTTTAAGGTGCAGTTGAAAATAATGGAGATTTTTGTGGTAAGTGATTTTTTAGGAGTTGGTAGTTCCATGATAGCAACAAGCTAAATCATTCACCAGTTAGAAAATAAGAGAACTAGGGAAAGAAATGGCTAAGAAGAGCCCTGATTGGGTGAAAATAAGCCTTTAGACTGGACTCAAAGACTACTCCACAAGGGACCTGAATTCAACTGGACCAGACTATGGAGCTATTTATACCCAGGGAGTTGACAAAAGCACTAAAGTATTCAATGGGCAAATAGTGGAGGCTAACAGCTGGGTATGGTACCAACAGAGGTAGAGGAGTTAGAATGTAAGAGAAAGATCAGGGAAAGAGGCAGTCAAAGAGAGTCCTGCTAAACCACTTTTATCCCAGGATGACTGTGTGTCTGCCCATGTCTGCACTCTGTAAGGAAAGACATCAGAGGCTGCACATTGTGGGGAAAATAAATTTCACTTAAATAGTTCAGCCATATCACTATAAAAATCCATAAGACAACAACAAGCCCCAGATATAGGTTCAGAATCTAAAGTTGCTATATTATCTACCATGTGTACTTTTCAACAACATATTACGAGACATGCAAAGAAACAGAAAAGAGTATCCCACACACAGGAAAAAAGCGGGTAACAGAAACTTCCTTTGAGAAGGGTGAAGTGTCAACTCAGCAGACAAAGACTTAAAACAGCTATTGTAAATATGTTCAAAGAACCACAGAAACCATGTTTAAAGAAGTAAAGAAAGATATGATGACAATGTTTCCTCAAATCAAGAACACCAATAGATTAAAATTGTAACAAAACCACATGGAAATTCTTGAGTTGAAGAGTACAATAATGGAAAAGAAAAAAATCACTACAGCAGCTCAACAATAGTTATGAGCTGGCAGAAGGAAGAATCATCAAACTTGAAGACAGACTGATAGAGATTATACAATCTGAAGAACAGAGAGAACAAAGAGAATGAAGAAAAATTATCAAACCTCAGAGAAATGTAAGACAGCATTAAGTACATCAACACACCCATAAGGAGAGTAACAGAGAAGAGGAGAGAAAGAAAGGGATAGAAAGAAGTATGTGAATATATGATGGCTGAAACTTCACAAATGTGATTAAAAACATTGCTATATACAAACAAGAAGTTCAACAAACTCCCAGTAGCACAAATGCAAAGGGGTACTATGGATCAGTTATAGGATAGATAAAACATTGAAAGACAAGGAGAAAGTCTTCAAAGTAGGAAGAGAAAAGCAATTTGTCATACAATGGGACCAAAATAAGATTAAAAACTGGCTTCTCATCAGAAACACTGGAAGTCAAAAGGCAGTGAGATGACATTTCAAAGTGCTGATAGGAAAAAAACCAAAACAAAACTGTTGCTAGCAGAGCTTACAAGAAATACTTACAAGAAATACTAAAGACAGTTTTCCAGACTGAAAGCACATAATACCAGACAGTAATTCAAATCCACAAAAATAATGAATACCAGTAAAGGTAATTATTTAGATAATTATAAAGGACATTGCAATTGCATATTTCTTCTCATTTCTCCTAGTAATTGATTTTAAAAGCAGTTGTATAAAACAATAGGTGTATAATTGTATTGCTGGGCCTATAATATATAGAAATGTAATATATTTGATATTAGCACAAAGGATATAGGTGGGAACAGAGCTGTTTTGGAATAAGGAAATAACACTAGAAGTTAACTTGAACCCATGGGAACAAATGAGAACCAGGAATTGTAAATAAGAAAATTTATATTAAATAAAATTATAAGTATATATTGGCTCTCCCTTCTTTCAGTGTTTTTAAAAGACATAAAATTACACAATTTATATAAATATATTATACCTACCTAATTTTAACCATGTATTTTGGGGTGTTAATATATATGGGTACAATATGTATAATAATAAGTACAAAAAGGGGAAGAGGAAATAGGTCTTTATAGGAGTAATATTTCTATAGCTCACTGGAATTGTTAATATAAATATAGATTCTGATAACTAAGGTGCTCACTGTATTCTATAGAGTGACCATTAAGAAAATAAATTTCTTTTAAATACTGAAAAAATTATTAAAGGGATTGAAATGTTTCAATAGATAAACAGAGGGTACTCACAAAAGACTATATATTATATGAATCCATAAACATAAAATGTACAGATTAGGCAAATCTATATATACAGAAAGTAGATTTGTGGTTGCACAGGACTTGTGGGAATGGGCTTGAAGAATATAGGAGATACTCTTATGTGGTATGAAGTTCCTTTTGGGGGTGAATCAAATGTTCTAAAATTGTGGTAATTGTTGCACAACTCTGAAAATACACATAAAGCTATTGAATGATACACTTCAAATGGGTTAACTTCATGGTGTGAATTATATTTCACTAACACTACTAAAAAGAAATACAATTAGCATTTTTGTGTTCATAGGTCTTCTGTTTTGTAACTTCCTGAAGTCTTGTTAAAATTGACTTCATGAAATGCAGAAGCATAAAAAGGAAAATTTAAGCTATATTAAAGAAAAATGCACAATATAAAAACAAAATGTGACCTCCAATCACATACTAAGATATATTGGATTTCAGCACTTGTAATATTTTTTACTTTTTATAATAGTTGAGTATTAGCTTTACAAATAGTGTTTAACTTACTTATTCAAGATTAAGGAAATAAACATACATTAAATAATGGACAATACCAATCTTTGACTAAATGTAAAATTTGTTAGCAGCTGCAGGAAAAAATATAAGTGCATACTTATTAAAGTTCTTCTACTGGGCCCATTTTTATTTGGGTGAAAGAATAGAAAACAAAAATCAAAATTTCTAGACACCTCTCTTAAATTATGCTGTGGTGAAGTAATCTGGAGAAGGGGTTTACTAACTGTTAACAAATGAAGCTCTCACAAACTAGCTGCAAATCATCTATGTGTAGAGCTCTTTATGTTTCCTTTGGGGCCAACAAAGTTGAACACTATTGAGAGGTCAAGGAGAAATGAGTATTTCCAGACAAAGAGATTTGGGAACAGTGTCAAATGCTTTTGACCACAGTATAAGAAATAAAGAAGTGAGAAGTCATTAAATGCCTGGATGTAATCCCCTCATGAGACTACTTTTCTGGAGAAAAACAAATAAATGACTTTAAGGCTATTTGGCCCAAGTTATATAAAGCTCCTAAAATAATCCATCCTCCTATATATTAACTTAAAGAGCCCATTATTCTTCATGTGGGAATTCAACAGGATTCTGCATATTCCTTTGTCACTTGTCAATATACTTAGATAGATACAAATGAATAATAACAACAGGGATTTTAATAATAATGCCAATAAATTTAATGTTATATGCCTTTCAAAGAAGTTAATTTTCTCTAGCTAAGAATTTCATGTAGATTCTACTGAAAATGGATTAGAAATTATCATTGGGAGCCAATTGACTATTACAGTTTCTTTGTTTAAATATTTATGTTTAGGTTAATTAATGGTATATCAAATGCATGTTTTTCTCTTTCCAAAGTTTTGTTTTTCTATTTTGATGTCTGAATCAGTATTAATCAATTCAGTTAAAGCTATAAAATATATATTAGTAAAAATAAAAGACAGATCACTTACACTTCTATATTACAGACATAGATGGAGATAACCACATTTAATATTTTGGTATTTATCCATATAGCTAGTTAGTGATTTTAACCCAGTAGGATTCGTGTAATACTTCTAACCTACAGAACTGAAGAGAACAAATTTGTGTTGCATTTAAGCCACTACATTAATGGAAATTTGTTACAACAGCAATAGAAAACTGACATGCAGGTGCCAGATTTCTTTCTTCTACTAGGTTCAAGTGTCATCTCCCAACTGATGAGCAAGCAGTTCTGGAGAGGTGGTGCTCACTGCCCAATGTGCTCCCTGCTTGAGTTCCCAAGACAGAGGAGGAGTATGTTATCTGGAATGGATCTCACATGTGATCTAAAGATTAGAGGGTGGCTGTGACGACTCAATGTGAATTTCAACTTTTAACACATAGGCTTTACCAATTTTAGTTTTCTTAATGCCATTTAGATTTTAAATTTGCATTTGTGTCCAATTTAGTTTACCTGTGAGGAAAGATTTAAGTGACTGCAATAAGCAAATTCTTAACATTAAAACATCTTGATAGATCTAAATGCTTGGTAAAATCTCTTGAAATATATCAGAAAGGATCATGATATGTCAAAGATCACTGGACCTCCGACAAGGGAGGTAAGAAATAAGAATTTCTTCAGATCTCTTCAGATTCTCTGAATCTAGCATCTTAAACAAAGGTTTTAGGCCAGTCAAGAAAGAAAAATGTACTGGTAAGCATTTATGTTGACTGTATTGGTCCTAGTTCTCCAGAGAGAGAATCAATAGGATGAATATATATATAAAGAGATCTGTTTTAAAGAACTGGCTCATGCAATTGTAGATTCCTGGCAAATCCAAAATTTGATGGGAGAGGCTTACAGGCTGGAAACCCAGGAGAGAGTTGTAGTTGAGTTTAAAAGCAGTCTGCTGGAGAACCCCCTCTTGCTCAGGAAAGTTCAGTCTTTTGTTCTATTCAGGCCTTCAACTAATTGGATGAGGTCCATGCACATTACAGAGGGAAATCTATATTACTCAAAGTCCAACAATTTAAATATAAATCTCATCTTTAAAACACCCTCACAGAAACACCCAGAATAATGTTGGACCAAATATCTGGGCACTGTGGCCCAGACAAGTTGACACTTAAAATTAACCATCACAGTGATCAAATTACTTTATTGATGGTTCAAGAACAAAGGAATTAACAGCTGTGGGTTATTAAGTAGCACTGACTGTCACCTGACTGACAGTGCAATATTATCTATTGATTTTTATTTAATTTAGAAGTTCTCTTAGAACACACTTATTTCAGATTTTGTAAAGATATTTTTTTAAAAAAGGAATAAAATTCTATACCCAGATTTGCATAACTTGAAGATCACTGCATTGTTCCAAATCACATGATCAGAATCATTGCTCTCAATAAAATTTGTACTTTTGCCCTTTGCTGTTCCGATTATTTTCCACAGTGTTAATTCTTTTTTGCAGTGCATTGTCTTTCTTAGGAGCAACTGAGAATGCACCAAATTAATTACTTTTCTTTTCATTCTAGTCCACAATGAGTTTTTTTTAAATTTCTTTTAATAACCCCATGCTAATTTTCCACTTCAGTGAATGTAACACAAAATGAATCAATCCCTTTCAAATACGTAAAAAGTTAACCTAATATTTCTTTTCCCATTAAAAGACAAAACCACCCTCTTAAGTATTTTAAATTCTTATATATTACAAATTTAAATTTAAATTTCAGCCAGTAACAAAGGTTAACATTCCTCTAATATTCCCATTTATTTTAGGCCATCTGCTGTCATTTTAATGATTGTATTATTTTAAATATTCCAAAGTTATTAAATGCTAAGTCACTGCAGCTTGACAATGACAAGATAAAGGTAGTGGTTTAAAAGGCCAGTTATTGCCACCAAGGGCTTAATAGAGGTCAATTTCCTGGTGTGGTCACCATGCACCAGAATATACCTCCCTCCCCCACTGACTATGCTACAGATATAAAAACTTGATATTATCCAGATCCAGAGTGTTATTTGTTCTTTCACTCATTCAAGACATCAAAAATAGTGTCAGTTTGAACATTAAAGGAAAACATATACTTTCTTATAACCAGATTGCTTATGTTTGATAATAAATTCTTCTACTTCCTGAGATCAATAGACTTTGGAGCCAGAATTTTTCTTCACAATGTTAATTTGTAAACATAGAATCAGAGTGTGCTGAAAGACATTCCATACAGTTGGTGGTTAAACATGCCGAGCTACTCATGTATTACCACAGAATGTAACTCTGTGACTGTCAGAACATGTGTCTGCCAGATTCTAAATCTTTCTTCCCTGTGTAGACTTAGATGTCAGTTCCACATTTTTGTTCTTTGTTTTTCCCTTCTTTTTTTTTTTGGTCGGGGGGGGAGATCCAAGCTGATCATCCCTCTTCTCTGAAGGTAGTCCTTCCTCAGACTGGGTTTGATACAGCTGGCTAAGTAAGGATCATGCAAAATGAATAAAGGACTAATCTATACAAGAGAATCCAAATATAATTACAATATCACATTTCTATAAAATTGAGAGTTGTAGTATTGACCAAAGACTTTATCAGCAATAAGTTTAGATGCTTTGGAGAGCAATTTAATTATATCATGATCTACAAATCATAAGAATCTGATGCATTGGTAATCATTAACAAGTACAGAAGAAAGTAATTTATACATGAATTCTTACTTAGCAAGTGATGGTTCACTGTATTTTTCTATTTATTAATATTAATATATTGTGATTATAAAATACAGGGCCAATGAAATGTGGAGGAGAGTTAGCAAACTGAGTAGAGTCGGGATGTGATAGAGGGATAAGAAATAAGTGTAGTGATGATAAATCATGCAGAAAATTTGGCTTTTACTCTGTAAGTGAAACCCCATGGCAGGATTTGTCCATAATAGTGACTGTAGGATACTATATATGTACAAAAAAGAAAATAACAATTACAGATATTCTCAAATGCTCATTGATTTAGTATAATAAATATTGATAATTATGCATGTGCATAAAATATATTAATACAATTATATAAATATGTTTACAAATTATTTTCTAAAACTAATTCAAATTGTTATATAATCATAGTATTGAAAAGCGTTCATATTAGGCATAGATTTGTAGATAGTATAGTCACAGAGACATCTTGGGTAATAATACAAGATTTATATATCCAGGAGTCACAAAGAGAGTTCAGTGGAGTCAGGTTAATGAGCAGAATATCAAGAACATTACCCAAAGGAGTTATTACAAACTGCAGGAATTGTTATAGGTTAAATTGTCTCCCATCAAAAAAATTACGCTGGGGCTTCCCTGGTGGCGCAGTGGTTGAGAGTCTGCCTGCTGATGCAGGGGACACGGGTTCGTGCCCCAGTCCAGGAAGATCCCACATGCCGCGGAGCAGCTGGGCCTGTGAGCCATGGCTGCTGAGCCTGCGTGTCCAGAGCCTGTGCTCTGCAACGGGAGAGGCCACAAAAGTGAGAGCCCCGCGTACCGCAAAAAAAAAAAAAAAAAAAAAAAATTATGCTGAAGTCCTAACCCCTGGTACTTAAGAATGTGACTTTATCCAGAAATAGGGTCATTGTCAATGTAATTACCTAAGATGAGGTCATAATGTAGTAGGGTGGTCTCCTAATTCAATGCAACTTGTGTCCTTATAAAAAAGATGGCCATGTGGCCACATGGAGACAGAGAAACACAGTGAGAACTCCATGTGACAACAAAGGCAGTTGCAAGTCAAGGAACAGCAATATCCTTGACTTGCAACTGTCTACCTGTAAGCATAAATCTCTGAGGCAGTTGGTATATTGCTAAACGGCAATCTATACAAGAGGCTGTCTGTCACTGATTGTGCTTATATACTTGCTTACACATTGTTAACTTCATGACCAGCCTAAGTATTCTGGGGTTGTGGGGTATAATATTTCACAAATCATGATTCAGATTGTGCCATTACATGTTTCAGTGCAGCATGGTTATTAACACTCTGCCAGACTAATATTAAAATCAGGAAACTTAAAAAATATATATATATTTCGCCAGCCAACCACCAGAAGCAAGGAGGAAACAAGGAAGGATTTTCCTAAAGGTGTCTGAGGGAGCACAGACCCATGGACACTTTGATTTCAGACTTCCATACCCTGGAACTGTGAAATAATACATTTGTGTTTTTTTAAGCAACCCAGTCTGTGGTACTTTGTTTATGGCAGGTCTAGGATATTAATACAGAATCTAAAATGCTTTCTCCAAGGAGTGATTATTTATTCATGATAATATCTAGGTAAGTGAAGACTACATCAACTCTTCTGAAGAAGAATTGTTCCCCTCCAGGCCCAACTTTATCTCTTGAAGGCAGAAGTGGTGTAGCAAAAATATAATGTTACCTGGTGTGATATTCCTGCAGGGATGAGAGAAAGAACAAAGGCTAAGGAAATTCCATAAATATCTATCTATTAGATATATATATATATATATATAGAGAGAGAGAGAGAGAGAGAGAGAGTATATATATATATATATATATATATATATATATAGAGAGAGAGAGAGAGAGAGAGAGAGAGAGAGAGAGAGAGAGAGAAAGAAATTTAGAACTTGGTAAAAGAGGCATCTCAATATTGTGGAAAAAAGAAAGATTATATAATAACTAATATTTAGGCAACTGAGTAGTTATCTGGACAAATTAGATGCATATTTCATACCTTACACTAAAATAAATTCAAGCTGTATCATAAATTACAATGTTAAAAATCATATAAAACTATAATTTTTATTTAATGTCACAAAAACAGTCATATATGAGAGAAAATTTAAAAGCCATAAAAAACATATAAATCTGATGATATTGAAACAAAATCCATGGTAAACAGTCAAAGGAAATGATTAATAAAAAAGAGATAAGATAGTATGCAACTTAATTGACAAAAGTACAGAATATAATTCTCTTCTATATAAAAAGCTTATATAAGTCCATAAGAAAAAGACCAACATACTCACATAAAAATGAGCAAAGGATCATAACAATCAAATGATGGAAAATAAAATATAAATGTTTCAATCACATCAAAAGATGTCCAGTGTAACTTTGCATTTTAAATGCAAATTTAAAATTTAATGAGACACTATTTTCACGTGTCAGGTGGATAAAGATCAAATATTTGACAGTATACAATATATATTCAAAAGATCGGGTAAGAGGTACTGCAAAAGACTGAATATAAACACTAGTATTTTCTCTAAGAAGGGCGATTTGGCTGTACCTTCCAATTTAAAAATATACTTACTTACATTTTGACCCAACAATTGTATATACTACAGTATGCCCAGATTTGTACAGTGATGGTATATGTACAGGATTATTCACTGTAACATTATTTTTAATAGAAAGACATTTGAAACAAATTAAATATCTATCAATAGAAAACTGGTTAAAAAAGTATCATATACTTCAATAGAAATTGGTATACTCTATAGCCATAAGGAAAGTAAGAAACAAACAAATGAATCAAAGGGATGAAACTCTTTTAAAACTAATATGGAACCTTCCCCAAGTTATATTATTATCACCAAAGAAAAGCAAAGTGTGCTACAGTGCATATCCTATAAGCTACCATTTGTATAATAAGTATATACATGTACACAAACAATGAAATACAGACATGTATCTATTCATATGTACAAATATATGCACATTTATGTATATGTATTCATATATGTATATATACATATATATAATTAATTGCTTATATGTATCTGTGTGTATATGCATATGTATATCTAACAGAATACAAAATAAATTGGTTACTTTAGTTTCGTTCTTTCTAGAAGAGGATTTTACTTTCTGGACTGAGCAAAAACACAGAACTTACCATTGTGTAATTTTTTGGGTACATTTTGAATTTTGTAATACCCATATTATTATTAGGTATGCTAAAATTAAAAATTTTTAAAGGAAGTGGATAATGGTATAACCTTTCCCCAAATCCAGACCCAGATATTTTATGGTCCTCAAATGGTTGAGTTCTCCTACATCCCTTTAAGTGCACCTACAGGGGCTAGGAGACTTGGAACAAAAAAATAGACTGTGAGAAATATAAAGATAAAGCATGACTTTGCATAGAATGGGGGTAATGTGGGGTTGGAGAAAAACATCTAAGTGGAATTGAATTATCCAATGGCTTATGAAATACAGAATGGTATAATAAGCTTTTCTTGTAGGACTCTCATAGATTAGTGGATAAAGAGAATTCACCAACTACAATGATGCTACATATGGTCTAATTCCTATTTACATTACCTATCGTGGCTTGGAATAATTCATAAATGAGGTAGAGGATAAAGATATTTAAAAGCAAATGCTAATTAAAGGAGCAGAATTTAATCTTTGTCTGTCCACGAGAAATTCTTAGAAAAGAGGATGAAAATTTCATGTCTTAGATGAAAACTGGTACAAACCCTTTGCCACTCTTCCCATTAAGATGTGAGGTTTATTTCCCTTTCACTTGAATGTGGACTGGCCGTGTGGTTGCTTAATCAATGGAATGTGGTAGAAGTGCCAGTTTGTTAAGGGAACTGGCAGCCTTTGATTCCTCTGTCTTGGTATACATGTCTTGGGAAATCTAGCTTTTATGTAAGACATTTGAATACCCAGAGACCAGCAAGCTGTGAGGAAACATAAATTAGCCCCATGGAGAGACCACAGGGAAGGAAGGAGGGAGGCAGACAAGGAAGGAAGGAGAGAAGGAGGGAATGGGAGTGAGAGAGAAAGAGAGAGAGAGAAAGAGAGAGAGGTCCTTAGAACTTATATGTCCCAAGTATGCAGTCTGAGGTTCTAAGCATGTAAGTAAAGAACACATCTTGCTAATCCAGCTCTGACAATCTTACAAATGACTCCAGACACAGCTGCCATCCCTCTGTAATGACATGAGAGACCAAAAGTGTGAAGCATCCAGCTGAGTGAATGAGCCATCAGAAACACGAGAGATAATAAATTGTTGTTTTGAGCCACTAAGTTTTGGGGGTGGTTAGTTACATAGCAATAAATAATCAAAGAAGAATCTGATTTGTGAAAGTAGATTGCTGCTGTAAAACAAAATGTTTTTAAATGAAAACGTGTGGGATTGGCTTGGAAACAAGCAGCAGGCAGATATTAGAAGGGCCTTAGGGAAATTGTTAGTGAATACTGAAATGACAGGTAGGAATTTGCTATGAAGCTTGTTTTAAGACAAAAAAATGTGTTTCTTAGTGACAAAAATTTATGATATTCTCATGCATGGTAATGTGGAAATGGAACATATTTTTTACTGAATTTATGGATTTGGTTAACGATATGTCCTTATAATGGTCATCTAATTTGTTATTTAGCTCTATATGATAATGTGCAGGTAGAGAGAAATACTAAAGAAGGAACTATTCAGTCTCAAAGTAGAATCTAGAAGAAATTTGCTGAGGCAGCATTTGCTGTGTTCAAAAATAAGATATTTTCTCACCTCCATCTCTCCCAAGAAATACTTTGAAAGTAAGAAATTTCTTCAAGCGCAATGAATGAATTCAGGACACTGGTCATGTTTTCAAGAGTGAGGCTCTGAGACCTCAGTTAAACCCTCATAAACATGTAATGCAGTGGTTCATAAATGCTCCCAGTTAGATAATGTCATCCAAAGCTCTGAGGTACATTGCCCTCTTGTGTTCTGACTCTCAGCCCAACGTATTGTAAGAGGTCTGTGGGGGTGACTTGTCTACTAATGTGGGTTATAAATGTAAGTCCAAAGATTTTTAAAGTAATTTTACCTACTTAGACTAAAAGAGAGAGAGAGAGTTCAACATGTAAAGAGACATTCAGGTCCCCAACTTTTATGGGCAAGGAAACTACTTAGCTGAAAAGAAAGGAAGGAAGGAAGGAAAGAAGGAAGGAAGGAAGGAAGGAATGAAGGAAGGAAGGAAGGAGGAAGGAAGGAAAGAAAGAAAGAAAGAAAGAAAAAGAAAGAGAGAGAGGAAGAAAGGGAAGAAGGAGGGAGAAAAACAGGACCTTTTATTATGCAAAAGGAAATATGACTCAGAAAGTACAGCCAAGAGCTTAGAGGGTAGAGTCAAGATCCACAAAAAAAAAAATTCCCACAGAGAAGGATTGGGCTCTAACCAAGGAACTGGTGACATGTGATTGACGGTATTTCAGAATTGCTCTGTACCTGTGACTGTCCATACCTCCTGAGCTCTCCTTAGTCTGGAATAGGAGTGTCAAAAGCAGTTATCCTATGACTCTCCTCTTTTTATATCAGATGTAAGGAAGACAGATAAAGTGTTCTTTTAGCTCAAAGTCTTCAGATCAACAGGAATAATAATCCAGAACCAAAACTGAGTAATTGTGCCCAGAGTCTTATTTTCACCTGGAGCTGATTTTAAATGACAAGATCTTGGAACTAAAAACTGAATTTGGTATCATAATGTAATGAAATTGTAGGAATTTTAGGAGGGGTGAATGTATTCTGAATTTGTGAGAAATGGAAATAGCATATGTCCAGAGGCTGGATAAAGACAGACATTACTGGTTCCTTTCCCCACCAAGATCTGAATCTGGTCTTGACCTGTGACTACTTAACTATTA
Organism: Delphinus delphis; assembly: GCF_949987515.2. Classification (NCBI taxonomy): domain Eukaryota; kingdom Metazoa; phylum Chordata; class Mammalia; order Artiodactyla; family Delphinidae; genus Delphinus; species Delphinus delphis. Next base: position 33,727,152 of record NC_082686.1, read on the forward strand.
GAATGTGTCAGAGTGATTTATCAGTTGCAGTTCTAGTATTTAAAGTAAGAGAAACTTGTGTGTCCTGTTTTTAGAACACATGTTCTGGGGGTAGACAGCTGCCAGGTAAGAAGTCCTACTAACTCGAGAACAGTGTGCTGTGAGAGAGCCCAAGATCACTATATGGAATGGTCTTGTGTAGAAAGAGAAAGAAATCCAGCCAGACCTCAACTGTCCCACCCATCGCATTGATATTAATTTCTTATCACTACTGTAACAAATTCCCACAAACTTAATGGTTTAAAACTATGTAATGCATTATCTTACAGTTTTAGAGATCAAAAGGAAAACTTAGTAACAGCAGGCTAACGTCAAGGTGTCGGTAGGGCTGGTTCCTTCTGGAGTCTCTGAGGGGAGAATCTGTTTTCTTGTTTTTTGTAGCTTCGAAAAGCCACCTGCAATCCCTGGCTCCTGGCCACTTCTTCATGATGACCTCACTTCAACCTCTGCTTCCTTGTCACATCTCCTTTTCTTTCTCTGACTATCTTGCCTCCCTCTTTTAAGGACCTCTATGATTACATCAAGCCCCCCCAGGTAATCCAGGATATTCTCTTCCATCTCAAGATCCTCAAGTTAATCACATGTGCAAAGCCCCTTTTTTTTCACATATTCACATATTCCAGGGACAATTATAATGTAGACTCTTTTTTGGTGGAGAGGAGTGCTATTCCATGTATCATTCTACCTGAAGGGTGAGACATGTATGTTAGTAAGCTGCCTTGTCTAGCCCACTAAAGTGAGCCTTCATATAACTTCAGCTTTAGCCACTATCTGATGGCAATGACACTACAGATCATAAGAAAGAGATGTGCTGACTCCAGTCAATCCAGAGAAACATGAAAGATAATATTAAATGAAAGCTTGAGGATGTTTCCTATATAGCAATAGACAACTGTAGTTCTACATTTGAGAACAGGATTTTCCCACTAGGTATCCAGGAAGAGAAATGAGACCATATACTGGGTCCTAGGTGGGTTGGTAGTGGAGAGTAGTGTTCCCTTGAAATTCTGTATACTGGGGCTTAATATAGTTATTCTCAGACAGTGTGATAAGTCTCTCACGATTATGTAAGTAGAATGGTGGATGTGGTGAAAAAGGAAGCAATCCATAAAAAAATTGATAACATATATTCTAAGGATTATTGTTGTTATCCCAATAATAAAATACTATTGATGTCAATATAATGAATGAATATAAAGCCTTGCTACTTCTACCTAAATAAATAGGTTATAGATGTCTCCTTTGCCTATATTTAATTGGTCCTACTGAGTGGGAACATATCAAAGAGGCAAACTGTGGAAAATACAAAAGACTAAAGACTCCCTGGCATACTGCTAATTGTTCTTCAGTATCTGTTTTCCCACTTTTCTACAATAATATTTGAATGCTGGACATATACCTACTATGGACTACATTTTCTAGCATCTTTGATTGGGTGATAAATGCTGAATTGGCACATCATGCCACTTCTGAGTCTTGGCCATAACATGTGAGTGTTCTTCTTTCCTTTTGTCTTCCAATTGTAGGTGCACACAGATATGGATATGGACAACAGTGCCCACATGCTAGAAGTCTGTTGGATTATGTAACGAGAGGAACAGAGGACCCTAAAACTCTTTGCATTTGAGCTGACCTGCCAAAAAGAGGTGCTAACTTTCAGAGTACGAAGTGAGGGAAAAATTACTATCTTATTTAAAGTTACTAGGTTTGGGGGAATTCCCTGGTGGTCCAATGGTTAGGACTCTGGGCTTTCACTGCTGTGGGCCTGGATTCGATCCCTGGTTGGGGAACTAAGATACAGCAAGCTGCACAGTCCAGCCAAAATAATAATAATAATAAAATTTTAAAAAAATAAAGTTACTAGATTTTATAATCAATATTTTTTTTTAGTTTTGGTTAAAGCTAAATAGGGTAAAAGCATAGTAGTTAAGATAAAACCTAAGTTTACCCTAACTACTATAAACCTGGAAGAAGCTTCACTCTAATTATTGTGCTCCTGGAGAAAAATATATATTTAAAACTCTTATGGAAGAAATGGTGACTGTAGTATTATATCATGGCCTGAGTTAGCTAGTAAGCAAGAACAATGGGAAGAATTTACATAAAGAGAACAATAGTCATTCCTTCAGATATGATGACTGTGACTGTATTGGTCATTTATTGATGAGTAAGAAAGTATCCCACAGTTTAGCAGCTTAAAACAACAAACATCTCTTATCTCTGTTTCTGTGGTCAACAATCCAAGCACGACTTAAACTGGTGTCTCTGACTCAAGATCTCCCGTGAGACTGTAGTTTAAATGTTGACCAGGGAGGCAGTTGTCTTTTTGGTGAAAACCATAAACTCATATATGCAACAGGCTGAGCAAATCTGAAGCAAAATAAACCCAGAGAAATACACACCAAGAAATATGATAATTAAACTTCTGAAAATAAAGACAGAAAAAGTCTTGAAAGCAGCCATAGTGAAATGACATATTACTTACAAGGGAACATCAATTCTAATGACTATAGATTTCTCACCTAAAACAAGAAGAAACAGAATTCAACAACAGAATTCCCCCAAATAGGCTAGTAATCCATAGGGTGGCAAAAAAAAAGAGACACCTTTATTTAAAATAGTCAATAACTGGAAACAAACCAGATGTCCTTCAAGTGGTGAATTATTTAAAGACGGAAGTGTGTCCATACCATTCTCAGCAATAAAAAGGAACAAACTATGACACATGCAACAACTTAGATGAATCTACAGGGAATTATCCTGAAAGGAAAAAATCAATCCCAAAAGGTTACTTACTGTATGATTTCATGTATATGACATTATCAAAATGACAAAATTTTAGACATGGAGAACACGTTGATGGTTGCCAAGAGTTAGAGATGAGAGCAGAGCAGTGTATATGCCTATAAAATAGCAATGGGACGGATCCTTGTGGTGATGAAACTATTCTATATTTAGAATAAATCAATGCCATATTTTTGTGGTGATATTGTACTATAATTTTGCAAGATGGTATCGCTGGGAAAACCTAGGTAAAGGATATAGGCAGTCTTTGTATTATTTCTTGCAACTGAATATTTTACAATAATTAATGGAGTGATATATACAGTTTACCTCCACCTCCCATATTTTCATGAGCTCTTTAGTTATAACTTTCTGCTTTTACTTTAGATCTTCACAGTACCAACTGAACATTCTCAAACATCCTCTATGTGTGAAATAAAGATTGTTCTGAATTTGGGCATGGAACTGCAAAAGCTACTGATTTTCCGCAAAGAGCTTAGAGATGATATCACAAATCCCTGTGGAAAAGATGCATGCAGGGTAGGACCTTCAAGATGCTGGAGGAGTAAGACGTGGAGATCACCTTCCTCCCCACAAATACATCAAAAATACATCTACATGAGGAACAACTCCTACAGAACACCTACTGAACACTGGCAGAAGACCTCAGACTTCCCAAAAGGCAAGAAACTCCCCACGTACCTGGGTACGGCAAAAGAAAAAAGAAAAAAACAAAGACAAAAAAATAGGGATGGGACCTGCACCTCTGGGAGGGAGCTGTGAAGGAGGAAAAATTTCCACACACTAGGAAACCCCTTCACTGGTGGAGATGGGGGATGGGCAGGGTGTAAGTTTTGGAGCCACAGAGGAGAGCACAGCAATAGGGGTGCAGAGGGCAAAGCAGAGAGATTCCCACACAGAGGATCGGTGCCGACCAGCACTCATGGGCCCGAGACGCTTGTCTGATTACCCGCACAGGAGTCTGGGGGCTGGGAGCTGAGGCTTTGGCTTTGGTCAGATCCCAGGGAGAGGACTGGGGTTGGCTGTGTGAACACAGCATGAAGGGGGCTAGTGAACCACAGCTAGCCAGGAGGGAGTTCGGGAAAAACTCTGGACCTGCCGAAGAGGCAAGAGACCATTGTTTCAGGATGCGCTAGGAGAGGGGATTCAGAGCACTGCCTAAATGAGCTCCAGAGATGGGCGTGAGCCGTGGCTATCAGCGTGGACAAGAGAGATGGGCAGGAAATGCTAAGGCTGCTCCTGCAGCCACCAAGAAGCCTGTATTCAAGCACAGGTTACTATCCACACCTCCCCTCCTGGGAGCTTGTGCAGTCCGCCACTGCCAGGGTCCCATGATTCAGGGACAACTTCCCTGACAGAACACATAGTGCACCTCAGGCTGTTGCAACATCACGTTGGCTTCTGCCACCGCAGGCTCGACTCGCATTCTGCACCCCACCCTCCCCCTGGCCTGAGTGAGCTATAGCCCCCTAATCAGCTGCTACTTTAACCCCATCCTGTCTGAGCGATGAACAGATGCCCTCAGGCGACCTACATGCAGAGGAAGGCTAAATCCAAAGCAGAAACCCAGGAGCTGTGTGAACAAAGAAGAGAAAAGGGAAATTTCTCCCAGCAGCCTCAGGAACAGCAGATTAAATCTCCACAATCAATTTGATGTACCCTGCATCTGTGGAATACCTGAATAGACAACGAATCATGCCAAAATTGAGGCAGTGGACTTTCAGAGCAACTGTAGATTTGGGGTTTGCTTTCTATATCTAATTTGTTGCTGGTTCTATGTTTATCTTAGATTAGTATTTAGAACTTATTATCATTGGTAGATTTCTTTATTGATTTGGTTGCTCTCTTCCTTCTATTTTAAATATATATATACATTTTTCATTTTTCTCTTTTTGTGAGTGTGTATATGTATGTTTCTTTGTGTGATTTTGTCTGTATAGCTTTGCTTTTACAATTTGTCCTAGGGTTCAGGCTATTTTTATTTTTGTTTGGTATAGTTCTTAGCACTTGTTAAATTGGTGGATTTGTTTATCGGTTTGGTTGCTCTCTTCTTTCTTTCTTTCTATTTTTAAATTACTTTTTCATTTTTAATAAATGTTTTTATATTTTTATTTTAATAACTTTATTTTATTTTGCTCTTTTTTCTTTCTTCCTTTTCTTCTGAGCCGTGTGGCTGACAGGGTCTCGGTGCTCCAGCTGGGTGTCGGACCTGAGCCTGTTATTTGGGAGAGCTGACTTCAGGACGCTGGTCCACCAGACACCTCCTGGCCCCAAGTAATAGCAAATGGTGAAAGCTCTCCAAGAGATCTCAACTCAATGCTAAGAACCAGATCCACTCAATAAACAGCAAGCTACAGTGCTGGACACCCCATACCAAACAACTAGCAAGACAGGAACACAACCCCACCCATTTGCAGAGAGGCTGCCTAAAATCATACTAACTTCACAGACACTCCAAAATAAACCACCAGACACTGTCCTGCCCACCAGAAAGGCAAGATACACCCTCATCCACTAGAACACAGGCAGCAGGCCCTCCACCAGGAAGCCTACACAACCCACTGAAACAACCTCACCCACTGGGGGCAGACAACAAAAACAAAAGGAACTATGAACCTGCAGCCTGCGAAAAGGAGACCCCAAATGCAGTAAGTTAAGCAAAATGAGAAGACAGAGAAATATACAACAAATGAAGGAGCAAGGTAAAAACCCACCAGACCAAACAAATGAAGAGGAAATAGGCAGTCTACCTGAAAAAGAATTCAGAGCAATGATAGTAAAGATGATCCAAAATCTTGGAAACAGAATGGAGAAAATACAAGAAACATTTAAAAAGGATATAGAACTAAAGAGCAAACAAACAATGATGAACAACACAATACATGAAATTAAAAATTTTCTAGAAGGAATCAATACCAGGATAACTGGGGCAGAAGAATGGATAAGTGGCCTGAAAGATAAAATAGTGGAAATGACAACCACACAGCAGAATAAAAAAAAAGGATGAAAAGAATTGAGGACAGTCTCAGAGAGTTCTGGGACAATATTAAACAAACCAGCATTCAAATTATAGGGGTTCCAGAAGAAGAAGAGAAAAAGAAAGGGCTTGAGAAAATATTTGAAGAGATTATAGTTGAAAACTTCCCTAATATGGGACAGAAAGTAGTCAGTCAAGTCCAGGAAGCACAGACAGTCACATACAGGATAAATCCTAGGAGAAAAACGCCAAGACACATATTAATCAAACTGTCAAAAATTAAATATAAAGAAAAAATATTAAAAGCAGCAATGGAAAAGCAACAAATAACATACAAGGGAATTACCATAAGGTTAACAGCTGATCTTTCAGCAGGAATTCAGCAAGCCAGAAGGAACTGGCAGGACATAATCAAAGTGATGAAAGGGAAAAACCTACAACAAAGATTAATCTACCAGCAAGGATCTCATTCAGATTCAATGGAGAAAACAAAACATTTACAAACAAGCAAATTTTGAGAAAATTCAGCACCACCGAATGAGCTTTACAACAAATGCTAAGGGAACTTCTCTAGGCAGGAAACACAAGAAAATGAAAACACTTACAATAGCAAACCCAAAACAATTAAGAAAATGGTGATAGGGACATACATATTGATAATTACCTTAAATGTAAATAGACTAAATTCTCCAACCAAAAGACATAGACTGGCTGAATGGATATAAAACAAGACCCATATATATGCTATGTACAAGAGACCCACTCAGACCTAGGGACACATACAGATTGAAAGTGAGGGGATGGAAAAAGATATTCCATGCAAATGGAAATCAAACGAAAGCTGGAGTGACAATTCTCATATCAAACAAAATAGACTTTAAAATAAAAACTATTACAACAGACAAAGAAGGACACTACATAATAATCAAGGGATCAATCCAAGAAGAAAATATAACAATTCTAAATATTTATGCACCCAACATTGAACACCCCATAACATAAGGCAAATGCTAACAGCCATGAAAGAGGAAATGGCCAGTAACACAATAATAATTGGGGACTTTAACCCCTCACTTTCACCAATGGACAGATCAACCAAAATGAAAATAAATAAGGAAACACAAGCTTTAAATGATACATTAAACAAGATGGACTTAACTGATATTTATAGGATATTCCATCCAAAAACAACAGAATACACTTTGTTCTCAAGTGCTCATGGAACATTCTCCAGGATAGATCATATCTTGGGTCACAAATCAAACCTTGGTAAATTTAAGAAAATTGAAATCGTATCAAGTATCTATTCCAACCACAATGCTATGAGACAAGATATCAATTACAGGAAAAAATCTGTAAAAAATACAAACACATGGAAGCTAGAAAAATACACTATTAAATAACCAAGAGATCACTGAAGAAATCAAAGAGGAAATCAAAAAATACCTAGAAACAAATGACAACGAAAATACGATGACCCAAAACCTATTGGATGCAACAAAAGCAGTTCTGAGAGGGAAAGTTATAGCAATAGAATACTACCTCAAGAAACAAGAAACATCTCAAATAAACAATCTAACCTTACACTTAAAGCAATTAGAGAAAGAGGAACAAAAAACTCCAAAGTTAGCAGAAGGAAATAAATCATAAAGATTAGATCTGAAAAACATGAAAAAGAAATGAAGGAAATGATAGCAAAGATCAATAAAACTAAAAGCTGGTTCTTTGAGAAGGTAAAAAAATTGATAACCCATTAGCCAGACTCATTAAGGAAAAAAGGGAGAAGACTCAAATCAACAGAATTAGAAATTTAAAAGGAGAAGTAGCAACTGACACTGTGGAAATACAAAGGATCTTGTAGAGATTACTACAAGCAACTATATGCCAATAAAATGGACAATCTAGGAAAAATGAACAATTCTTAGAGAAGCAGAACCTTCCAAGACTGAACGAGGAAAAAATAGAAAATATAAACAGACCAATCACAAGCACTGAAATTGAAACTGTGATTAGAAATCTTCCAACAAACAAAAGCCCAGGACCAGATGGATTCACAGGTGACTTCTATCAAACAGAGAAGAGCCAACACCTATCCTTCTCAAATTCTGCCAAAATAATGCAGGGGGAGAAACACCCCCAAACTCATTCTATGAGGCCACCATCACCCTGATACCAAAAACAGACAAAGAGGTCACAGAAAAAGAAAACTACAGGCCAATATCACTGATGAACATAGATGCAAAAATCCTCAACAAAATACTAGCAGACAGAATCCAACAGCACATTAAAAGGATCATACACCATGATCAAGTGGGGTTTATCCCAGGAATGCAAGGATTCATCAATATATGCAAATCAAGCAATGTGATACACCATATTAACAAATTGAAGGAGAAAAACTATATGATCATCTCAATAGATGCAGAAAAAGCTTTCAACAAAATTCAACACTGATTTATGATAAAAATCCTACAGAAAGTAGGCATAGAGAGAACTTACGTCAACATATAAGAAACCCACAGCTAATATCGTGCTGAATGGTGAAAAATTGAAACTATTTCCACTAAGATCAGGAACAAGACAAGGTTGCCCACTCTCACCACTATTATTCAACATAGTTTTGGAAGTTTTAGCCACAGCATTCAGAGAAGAAAAAGAAATAAAAGGAATCCAAATCGGAAAAGAAGAAGTAAAGCTGTCACTGTTTGCAGATGACATGATACTGTACATAGAGAATCCTAAAGATGCTACCAGAAAACTACTAGAACTAATCAATGAATTTGATAAAGTAGCAGGATACAAAATTAATGCACAGAAATCTCTTGCATTCCTCTACACTAATGATGAAAAATATGAAAAAGATATTAAGGAAACGCTCCCATTTACCATTGCAACAAAAGGAATAAAATACCTAGGAATAAACCTACCTAAGGAGTCAAAAGACCTGCATGCAGAAAACTATAAGACACTGATGAAAGAAATTAAAGATGATACAAACAAATGGTGAGATATACCATGTTCTTGGATTGGAAGAATCAATGTTGTGAAAATGACTACATTATTCAAAGCAATCTACAGATTCAGTGCAATCCTTATCAAAGTACCAATGGCATTTTTCACAGAACTAGAACAAAAAATTTCACAATTTGTATGGAAACACAAAAGACCCCGAATAGCCAAAGCAATCTTGAGGAAGAAAAACGCAGCTGGAGGAATCAGGCTCCCTGACTTCAGAATATACTACAAAGCTCAAGACAGTATGGTACTGGCACTAAAACAGAAATATAGATCAAAAGAAGAGGATAGAAATCCCAGAGATAAACCCATGCATATATGGTCACCTTATCTTTGATAAAGGAGGCAAGAGTACACAATGGAGAAAAGACATCCTCTTCAATAAGTGGTGCTCGGAAAACTGGACAGCTACATGTAAAAGAATGAAATTAGAATACTCCCTAACACCATACACAAAAATAAACTCAAAATGGATTAAAGACCTAAATGTAAGGCCAGAAACTATCAAACTCTTAGAGGAAAATATAGGCAGAACACTCTATTACATAAATCACTGCAAGATCCTTTTTGACTCATCTCTTAGAGAAATGGAAATAAAAACAAAATTAAACAAATGGGACCTAATGAAACTTAAAGACTTTTGCACAGCAAAGGAAACCATAAACATGATGAAAAGCCATCCCTCAGAATGGGAGAAAATATTTGCAAATGAAGCAACTGACAAAGGATTAATCTCCAAAATATACAAGCAGCTCATGCAGCTCAATATCAAAAAAACAAACAACCCAATCCAAAATTGGACAGAAGACCTAATTAGACATTTCTCCAAAGAAGATATACAGATTGCCAACAAACACATGAAAGGATGCTCAACGTCACTAATCATTAGAGAAATGCAAATCAAAACTACAATGAGGTACCACCTCACACCAGTCAGAATGGCCATCATCACAATATCTACAAAGAATAAATGCTGGAGAAGGTGTGGAGAAAAGGGAGCCCTCTTGCCCTGTTGGTGGGAATGTAAATCGATACAGCCACTATGGAGAACAGTATGGAGGTCCCTTAAAAAACTAAAAACAGAACTACCATATCACCCAGCAATCCCACTACTGGGCATATACCCAAGGAAACCATAATTCAAAAATTGTCACGTACCACAATGTTCATTGCAACTCTATTTACAATATCTAGGACATGGAAGCAACCTAAGTGTCCATTGACAGATGAATGGATAAAGAAGATGTGGCACATATATACAATGGAATATTACTCAGCCATAAAGAGAAACGAAATTGAGGTATTTGTAGTGAGGTGGATGGACCTAGAGTCTGTCATACAGAGTGAAGTAAGTCAGAAAGTGAAAAACAAATACCGTATGCTAACACATATATATGGAACTTTAAAAAAATAAAAATAAATAGTTCTTAAGAACCTAGGGGCAGGACAGGAATAAAGACGCAGATGAAGAGAATGGACTTGAGGACACAGGGAGGGGGAAGGGTAAGCTGGAACGAAGTGAGAGAGTAGCATTGATATATGTACACTACCAAATGTAAAATAGATAGCTAGTGGGAAGCAGCCACATAGCACAGGGAGATCAGCTCCGTGCTTTGTATCCACCTAGAGGCATGGGATAGGGAGGGTGGGAGGGAGACCCAAGAGGGAGGAGATACGGGGATATGTATATGTATAGCTGATTCCCTTTGTTATACAGCAGAAACTAACACACCATTGTAAAGCAATTATACTCCAATAAAGATGTTAAAAAAAAAACAGGGAAATAATTTTTACTCTACTTTTAAAAAATTATAATGCAATATATATTATTCCAAATTGATAATTCTTCCCCCATGACTACCTACCTAAATTGATTTGAAATGAATGGTAGAAGAAATGTAAAGGCCTTTTTTTTTTTTCAGAAACTTAGAGAGATGCAGCTCTTCTAGCTAGAGTAAATGATTACAAATTAATAGTGTCAATCAAGGATGGGATTTCCATCTCCTGATTAAATCTATACAAAAGATCTTCAAACACACAGTTCAGCTGCCACCAAGTGACAAATCAATCAAGAAAGACAAGTGAGGGATTAGGCTGTAGGCAAAAGACAATGGTTTCTTGGTGGCATTTTCCCTCTCATTTAAAGCCTTGTTTTTAATCAGAAAATTGGGGTGACTGTTTATTGCATTTATTTGTATTTAAACATTAAAAGATTTCAATATGAGCATTCTGTACCCTACTAACTTTGAAAGAACAAAGGAAAATGCTTCAGTGGCTTTTAAATATGTTTGCCTAAGAAAAAATATATTTTAGGTCTACTGGGAAGCATTCAATAAGTGTGGGTGGGTCACATTTGCTTTAAAGCAAAAAAACCAAAACAGAAACTACACATCACTTAATTAAACAACAAAATGTTTTTATGTTTTCAAGATTTTTTCACATTTTCTAGACTGATTTACAGTCTTATCAAGCTGTTTGTCATGTCCAATGGGGTTTGATTTCCATCACTAAAGTCAGAAGACTTCAGGCAGCAAGACAAATGAAATCAGAAAAATGCTAGCAGCAATGAATTCATCACTCAAAGAGAAACTGATTTTAGGAAATTAAGCATGCATTGTTTTGATTCTTAGTAATAAATAGTTTTGAGAAGTCATTACCCCTCAAACATATTTACGTTTAACAGCATTTATGCTTGAAAATTTTTTGAATATGTATTATGTCAAAAATTCAACCAGTTTTAGTGTAGTGAATTTTATATCTATTACCTATACATCCATTATGTAATCTCAATATTTAATAACTATTTTAAAATAGAATAAATATTTTGAAATCTCATTTTGAGAGTGACTTAAAACTGTCTTCAGAAAAAGATTGCTAATATATCAGTATGCAAAATATTTTAAAAAGTAATTATCAAACTGATAATTTCTATTCAAATTCATGACTGCAAACTAAAATTGCTTTTTAAAAAGGTAGACACTGTGATTTTATGCATAAAATATATTGAGGTCTTAGTCAATATTTATAAAAGTACATTTTAGAACATGTATGAACTAAAAATCTACTAAATAAAAATTAATAAAATTTATCAATTGTATTAATAAATAAAATAATTGATTTTATTGATTATTAATTATTATTAAAATCATTGATTAATTTTATTAATCTAATAAAAACCACTACTACTAGGAATAGCTAAGAATTGTATTACATATTTACTTATGCTAACTCATATTAACACTTCAACATAAATCATTTTTCACGTTTCATATATGAGATGCCTGAGGTGCAATTATTTACATAGTCACACAGCTAATTAGTAACTAGTGATAGTTTTTCAAATTATCCATATGTCTATTTTTAACCTTTAAAGAGTTCATAGTGGTTTCTCTAGAAATATGAGAAGTAAGCGATACCTGAGAACACTTGAGGAAATTTAATTGTATTTTTCCTGAGAGTTAGAAAATGACAACAGTAACCTCATGCTATTTTGCAGTCTCTTTCCCACCTACATTTTTTTAATTGGTCTGATCAGAGATCAGCCAATCCATCTACCACTGACCTATATAACTATTTTCACACTCTTTTTTCCTGTTTTGTATATAATAAGAAATGCATTTTTAAAATCCCAAATACTCATCATTTTTCAATGTCACTATTTTGGTACTCTTAATATTTTTCTCCTAGAGTAATCACTAGGAAGTAGCACTAATGTGAACTTCCAGGTTTTATACACCTAGAATACATATAAATCTTGAATACGTGTGTGTGTGTGCATGCACTTGTGTTTTTGCACACAGGTTTTGAAAAAGTGGGTGTGGATTTTCCACAGAATAACTGCCCTGCTAATCAACATTTTAATTTATTTCAATTTTATTCACATATTTTATTTAAAACTCTAAACAATTTATTTTTATATAGAATGTCCTCACTACTAACTCTACCAGGGACTTATACTTCACGTGAAGATGGATCTTAACCTACAGATTTTGTGATTCCACCATACCCAACCTATCAGTAATGGACACAGAGCAGGGACAGATATTAGCTTATTATTAAATTACCAATTAACCTTTAAAAAAACCTTGTAATCAAAATAGTTTTACCCTCTGTACCAATTCCTTTACACCAATAATTTTCCATGTGTTGAATTAAATAGCTTTGTAAATCTAATGGGCTTTTATATGCACCATATATTATACAGAAAAAATATTTTCACTCAACTATTTTGTTTTAAAAAATAAGCATTAAAAGGGATCACTCAGGATCTAAATTAGGCTATTGTGGTATGTTTTATGGTTGTGAAATATTCCCTTCCTTTTTTTTTAATTAGATGCATCATCTCATTGATGTCAAACCTGGTCACAAAATGTGGTCTGTGTCCATATGCCAAGTCTGAACAGAAACTTTCAGATCTGTTGCTTAGTTCCTATAAGTTCTATTTTCTCTGAGCTATGACACATATAATGCCTCAGACAGGGGCTATTCTTTAGTTTCAGCATTCAAATGGCGAAATGCTGTAGGAAGAGCTTTTTTGTTGGAAGCCCTTGAGGTTTGTAGTTGTTTGTGACCATATGACCCTAGCATAAACTGACTGATACAGTAAAAAGAGACAACATTTTATCTGAGTCCTTATTTTCCCTAGTTCCATGAATTTTACATTGTCTTAATAAAATAGCGTTTGGTTACATACACCATTACAACAATACATATTTGAGTGCCTAAAACAATTAGATTAAAAATTTAAGTTATACAAAATCTATAAGCAGCCATAGTTGCATACAGGCCTTAACATTGTGGTTTATGTGACAAAGAAGGAACATGAATTATAAGAAGTGTCACAAGGCAATGAATGATGCCTTGCAAACTGAGTTCAGAAAAGGGAGAGTCCTAATGGGCTGGAGAGTTGTTTAGCAAATATTCCTGAACAATGTGGAAAGTCAGCAGGACCTTAACTGATGGTAAATTTTAGATGGGAAGCGGCTAACAAAGTGAAGAAAGGCACAGATATAAGAAAGAGGTATGATCAGGATTAAACTTGAGGGTTCTTTGGGACAGTAGTTGAATATAAGATTGAAAACTTAATCTTTTGGATCTTTGTTTCCTGAAATATTCTACCACAGAATACTATTCAACAGAATAAATGAACCCCATAATTTGGATTCTACGATCAAATTAGGGTGGGAAATCTTGAAGTAAGGAAACAATGAACAGTTTTATTCATGCTGAGTTTCTCAAAGAATTTAATATACTGATACACATTGTGAATCTTCACTATGAGATAAAATTTTTAGTTTTTCCTAAAATTATATGGCCACAAAACAAATCTTTTACATCACATCTCTATTAATAATTGAAACTACACTATTTGAAACTCAACTTAGGAAACGATTGTAGCACAGCTGTAAATACCATACTAAGTAAGGGTAATTAAGTGCCTAATTCTCTACAGTGCTGGACTGCAAACTTTTCAAGTATGAGTATTTTTTAATAACAACATTTCATGAACCCCCATAAAATAGTAACTGTACTAGATATGTGAGTTAAAGTATTCATTGTTGAGTTGAAATTCCTGGCTTCAAATTCCAATTTACTGTTTACTTACAAGACATGTGACTGTACAAATTATTTAACCTCTCTTAATTTCACCTTCTCAGTTACAAACTGAAGATAGCAATTATATGTCTCATTCTTGTGTGTGTTTGTGTGTCAGGGAGCATGTGTTTGAGTGGGTGTATGTGTGGGTATGTATGTGTGTGTGAGACAGGAATAAATTGGGTTAATCTATGGAAAGCTGACTGGCACAAAATATTTTGACTGGCTCAAAAATATTAGTGTGGGTTACTGAGAAATATGTGAAGTTCCCAACAGTAAAAAATTGAGTAGTATTTGAAATTTATATTTAATTAACAGCATCATGTACATTTGGAAAATAGTAGTACCTATTTGTGTAGATCTGTATTTAGTGTAACCTCCATACGTGGTGCCTACATGGATTTACAATTCCTTGTAACACTCTGGAGAGTGACTGCTCCTGGCACTGCAGAATGACTGAAGGCTTTTGAAAGAGGAATGACAGAAAGAAATGTGTGTTTAAGAAGATAAATTTTGTGGAAAGAATGTAGAAAGGATCCAGGCTATGAGAGAATGGTGGCAACAAGATCAGTGAAAAGACTACACTATTCCCCAGGCGTTGTTGTGCATGTAAGCATTATTTCACTGCAAAGTCAATAAATGAATTTCAGGCAAGGATTTTATCATATGCTTTAAAAATGCTCAAATGTTTTCAGCATAAATGGAATAAATCAAATTAGAGAAAGTTCTATAAAAGAACACAAATGGAGAGAGAGAAGTTATGAGGTGTATGATTCTTGACATCTGAAGCTAATGCTGAAACTATTCTTCATTGCTACCATTGCAGTCCTGTTATTGCTGGAGTCCTGTGGTCATGCTTGGCCCATATCAGGCTAATGACATAAACTTTGACATGGAATGAAAGATGAGGAAAGGTGTATAAGTCCCAGATTGATAAGAGCTAGCACAGTTTCCCCACTGATCACTTGTATAAACTGCAATCCAAGTCATAGAAATAGTATTTATATTCAAACAGCGATTGAGACACAGGGTATGTATACCATACCTGCATTTATTTAGTATTTTCTCAAAGCATCTTCTAAAGCAGATGACTTGGTGCAATACCAACTTTCATTTGGAGATAAAGAAAAGTCTATGGTTGATCTTGTATGCATTTTTTGCTGAATTAAGCATTGGAATCAGAGAATATGTAGAAATTCAAAGGAATTCATAGTAAATGAGATTTAGATAAATAATGTAAAAATTGTAACAACTTCTCAGAGAAGAGGCAACATAATGGTTACTGTAGTATTGCTAAACCTCAGGTTTGTTGATTATCAGATAAAGCAGTCTATTTTAATTGCATCTTATTAAGGTAATTTAAACTCCAGGGTATTCTCAGTTGTTGAAAAAGAAAGGAAAGTAAGAGTGAAGAATAGCATTAGGGAAGAGAGGTCTCTTTGTATTTGCAGACACTTGTTAAACTAATAATCATAAATTTTAAATTAAAGAATTAAATCTAAATTATAAAATATTTGGAAGAATTATAATTGTATCCTAAATTCTTATTCTGAAACATAAATACATCTGCTACCCATATGTTATTTTAATGCATTAAAATTTATTTTATAACATTTTAAATTATTTCTATTATATCAAAATAACAGTCTTTGTTAACAGTGCATCACACTGAAGTAAAATATAGGATTTGTTTTAGGGACTCTTGTGTGTGTAAGCCATAAATTTTCTTGAGTTACCTCAGGTTGAAGGACTAGAACTAGGATTTATTGAAAATGAAGGTGTTCTGGAATACAATACAAAGGAAAAGTAGAGGCCCATTTTCAATAGATCTCTTCACCATTCATGTACTAATGGTGTTATCTTACAAATGATTTCTCATAAATTTATTCTTCCTCATCAGTCCTTTTCACATATTTGTCCACATTATATTATCAAGTATATTTTCAAGTATTCAGACAGACACATACATATACATACATATGTATATATATATATACATTTTGTTTAGAACTAAGTGAGTTTGTAGTATAACATGTGCACATGCACAAAAAGCACAGACTTTTTGCCCAAGTCTGCACAACTAGCTCAAGAGTAGTTGTGGTAGAGCAAAATTCCCTAAATGGAGTTGTAATTATTGCATATTCCATAACTGCCATGTATATGATTTTAGCAAGGTGATAAAAAGACAATCTGTTCCTTATTATAAAATACTTCCAATACACCCTGACATTTTAAAACACTTCATTAGAGGATCTTTCTTTCCATTAGAAATGTAGCTGCTAAAAACTAGCATCACATTTTCTTTAGTATTCCCTTTTTATTATGAGAGAAACCCAAGAGACAAATTATTTCATTAAGAAATTTCAGCGTAGAGGAGATTGGTTCAAGATGGCGGAATAGAAGGACGTGCGCTCACTGCCTCTTGCGAGAGCACCGGAGTCACAACTAACTGCTGAACAATCATGGACAGGAAGACACTGGAACTCACCAAAAATGATACCCCACATCCAGAGACAAAGGAGAAGCTGCATTGAGATGGTAGGAGGGATGCAATCACAATAAAATCAAATCCCATAACTGCTAGGTGGGTGACTCACAAACTGGAGAACAATGTTACCACAGAAGTCCACCCACTGGAGTGAAGGATCTGAGCCCCACCTCAGGCTTCCCAACATGTAGGTCCAGCAACAGGAGGTGGAATTGCCAGAGAATCAGACTTTGAAGGCTAGCGGGACTTGATTGCAGGACTTTGAGAAGACTGGGGGAAAGAGAGACTCCACTCCTGGAAGGCACACACAAAGTAGTGTGTGCAATGGGACCCAGGGGAAGGAGCAGTGACCCTATAGGAGACTGAACCAGACCTACCTGCTGGTGTTGGGGGGTCTCCTGCAGAGGTGGAGGGGCAGATGTGGCTCACCATGGGGACAAGGACAGTGGCAGCAGAAGTTCTGGGAAGCACTCCTTGGCATGAGCCCTTCCAAAGTCCACCATTAGGCCCACCAGAGAGCCTGTAGCCTCCAGTGCTGGGTTGTCTCAGGCCAAACAACCAACAGGGAGGGAACTCAGCCCCACCCATCAGCAGATTAACGTTTTACTGAGCTCTGCCCACCAGAGAAATACCCAGCTCTACCCACCACCAGTCCCTCCCATCAGGGAGCTGCACAAGCCTCTTAGATAGCCTCATCCACCAGACAGCAGACAGCAGAAGCAAGGAGAACTACAATCCTGCAGCCTGTGGAATGAGAACCACATTCACAGAAAGACAAGATGAAAAGGCAGAGAACTATGTACCAGATGAAGGAACAAGATAAAATCCCAGAAAAACAACTAAATGAAGTGGAGATAGGCAACCTTCCAGAAAAAGAATTTAGAATAATGATAGTGAAGATGATCCAGGACCTCGGAAAAAGAATGGAGGCAAAGTTCAAGAAGATGCAAGAAACGTTTAACAAAGAAAGAACAGATGTTGGTTCTTTTATTTTTAGCTCTAGAAACAGGAAAAGCTCTCAGAATATCAAATATGGTTTCTTTAATTCTGGGCATAAAGAAATAGAAAAAGAGTCCTGTAAGCCTTTTTCATAAGGTGTTCTACTACTTTTAAACTAGTAACAACCTGCAAATGTTAAAAAAAAAACAAAACTCGTTTGACTTCTTCCTAACCTATTAAATTCACACACAAAAAACTAAATGACCATAATCATCAGCTAAAGAATGGCAATGGTAGCAAGAGCAGAGTTCATTAAATGCTATTTTGATATATTGCTTTAATCAGCTTCATTCAAAAATAGTTATGCATCACCTATTTTGTTCCAGACACTGAGCCTAGCATTTGGTGTATGTTATCATTTTCAAGTCTCACAACAACCTTTGAGGTAGTTAGTTTTCTCATTCATAGATGAGGAAACTAAGACTCAGGCATGTCTCACTTGCCAATATCATGAACTGGTTGGTGTGTGGAGCCACGATTCAATGTAGAGCCTATCGGCAAAGCTGATTAGCTCTCCCCATCATAACTTATTATTCCTAAGTAAAGCTTGTAGAGATAGTGAGGAATTTATAAACTTAAGGGCTTTGTCCTAATTTGTAGGCATTTACTATGTACTTAAGAAGTAAGAAGAGTGCTCAAAATAACAAACCAGTATATCTCACATGAAAAACCACAGTAGGAAATATGTGCTCTGAATCTAAAGATCAGAGATAGATGTTTAAGGTGGTTTAAGGGAAGTTTAATGAATAAAATTATTGTTTCTTTTTATTTTCTTTTTGCCCAAGTCTACACATCAAATAAAAATGTTCGTGGCTTTCAGGAAGTACTGTTTATAGATCTTATTGTTAAGAGTTAGTTGACTTTAATTGCCTAATAAAAAGAACCAGGTAATCCTAGCAGCTGTAAGATCATTCCATGGACATTTACTTTTTACTGAGAAATCTTCTCTCTGCTCCATCCTGTACTCCACACACATATGAAATATACATTGCATAACATATAATAAGTATGCAACAACCCTCACAGTAGTGCAGACTCTGGGAAATTCTGAGAATTGAGGGGAGGCTGAAAGAGGAGGAAATTCCACTGTCAATCATTCTTTAAAAACAGGGAATGGAAGGTCAGATAATGGTACTTAACAAATACTGTGTCTTTCAGAGCCTTTTTAAAAGTGCACAGTAATATTTTTCCAATATCATATAAATGCTATTCCTCATGAGGAATCAGAGAAAGATGGGCCAGTGGGCTTCAGAAAGTGTGGTAGGGAATATTAGTGCAGCATGTTATACTGTTATTGCACAATATTCTATGTGTGAAATGCTTGTTTTGATTTCTTTGTCTTCTGTAAATACTTGACTCAACCGAGCTCTGTGGAATTAAGATTGGTTCTTGTGGATACAGGGTCTAGAACTTTATAGAGGAAGTAATACTCTCATCACCAGTCCCCACACGAGACAACAAGGTGTTGCAGTGGCAATTGCAAGAGGTTCCCAGGAGAGGGTGGCTTGAAATTAAAGTTAGTTTTGAAATTTCAACAACCAATTCCAATAGGGAGTTCTCCTTTCACTGGCAAATTTAGGAACACTTTTGTCAAGGAAGGTAGCAATGTCTTTACTCTTAAAAATGACCAGTGTTTTCTAGAAGATCAGAGTTTCACAAAATTAATTTTTTTGGATATGCTTTTTATCAAAGTCAATTCCAAATTTTCATTAATAAAGGAGATATATTATGCAATATTTTCAGTGTTGTATTATAATAAAAGTAAATTATTTTTTTGAAAAAACTTATTATCATTGCAGTGCTTTTTCTTTAAAAGATAATACTTCAAAGTATTTTTGAAAAGCCTAGAGATGATAACCTTGCACACAGACCTTCTTTTTTAAGTCAGATTTTAAATGGAGTTATCTAAAATGAATATGTGGCTCATTCAATGTCACTCCAGGGTCGAGAAATATCAAAGAAAAGTTATTTGCTCAATAGGGCTCTCCCTAAAGTTTTTGGTATCAAAGTAAGATACTTAGTGAGCTCCTGTCTATGGAATTCACTTCCAAGTTTTGTTATGCAGATTTAGATTTGCTCTGAAGCAGCAGCTGGAGGTTTTGCTTTTGCAGATAAGGAAACTAGACAGACCTGACTTTGGAAGTAGCTATTGACTTTCTGTATCCTAGGCAGTTTCATATTGATCTTGAGGCAACTCAATTACCCACACCTGGAAGAGGCAATGAATTTGAATAGTGTTCTGGCTTTCTTTATACGTCTTTTTTCCCCTTCTGTGAAGGGCAATTACTTACGTGTTGCAAAATGAACCAGCAAGGGGATACTCTTGTTCTCTTCAGAAAAGAATCTTTAAGATAAAGCATTCACTAGTCCAGTGTGGAGATTATTTATGAATACTTATTCTATTTAACTTTCATAGCCTAGGTGATTAAAGCATTTTCATTTTTTTAAAGAATTCTAGACTATTTAAATGTTAAACCTCAAATAATTGAGATTTTTAAGGAGAAATCAAGGTCTCTTTTTCCAAAATTAATAAGAAAAACATTATATCCAGAGGAGAGGGGAGACGTTGCGACTCCACTAGATACTATCAATGTGATGGCTGGTAAATTACTTGACACTATGATTCAAGTAACTCCAGGGCTTCTGGAATAAATGTGGATAACTACCACAAAATCTCATAGGGGTTGTTATGAAGAGTAAATTATATAATATATACAATTGCCTTATCCTAGTGCCTGGGATAAATTAAATGATCAAACATGTAATTTACAAGTTCAACTCCATTATTTAACAGGTAAGGTGAGGCACAGAAATGTTATATTACTTAATTAAGGTAACAAAGCTAATAAAACAGCAAAACTGGGATTAAGAGTACTACTTCTAGCATTTTGAAATTTATCTTTTTAAATAGAAGTATGTTTAGTTCTCATATTCATGTCTCTAGATACTTTTCAAGTTAAGTGCCATGCATATTTACTGAGCCCCTTTTCTGTTCAAAGCATTGACTTAAATATATTCATAAATCAGCATTCTCATGGAGCTTATCATTTAATAGAAAAATATAAGACGAGGATTATAAAATAGGCACAACAGGAAAGATCACTTCCAGTTAAAGGCAGTTGGAAAAGATTCCCTACGTGAATTGTTACTGAGATGTATTTTAAACATGGGTTTATCATCTCCTTGACAAAAGCTTATTATAACTTATTGGGCTACTTGAACTTCCCCCTAAGAATAGGTTACTCTTAAACTGCTATGCTTCCACTCATGCTATCCCTTATGCCTTTCTCTTGCTGCCATAAATATTTTATTTCATGCTGAAGATATAATCACTCAAGAGTTTCAGTGTTTAAAAGCTACAATCACACCATGCTTTAAAAATATTAAAAACTGGGGCTTCCCTGGTGGCGCAGTGGTTGAGAGTCCGGCTGCCGATGCAGGGGATACGGGTTCGTGCCCCTGTCCGGGAAGATCCCACATGCCGCGGAGCGGCTAGGCCCGTGAGCCATGGCCGCTGGGCCTGCGCGTCCGGAGCCTGTGCTCCGCAACGGGAGAGGCCACAACAGTGAGAGGCCCACGTACCACAGAAATAAATAAATAAATAAATAAAAACTAATAATAAAATTGCATGGTTTCAGAAGTTTTTCTAGTCTTTTGTTTGATTATATTTATTTTTGCACCACTATCATAAAATCCATAACCTTTCCTTTATCTCTAATTATTGCTCTTTATATATGAATAATTCCATATTTCATTTAAAAATAATTTTAAAAAATAGAAGCCTTGTCATAGTGTTTAACTTTTTTGTTTTGTTTTTGTTTTTTAAATTTAAGTATAGTTCATTTACAATGTGCTAGTTTCAAGTGTACAGCAAAGTGATTCAGTTACACATATGTGTATATTCTTTTTCAGGTTCTTTTCCATTATAGGTTATCACAATATACTGAGTATAGTTTCCTGTGCTATACAGTAAGTCCTTGTTGTTTACCTATTTTATATATAGTAGTGTGTATATGTTAATCCCAAACTCCTAATTTATCTTTTTAATTGTTGTTTACATCTTAGCTCAGCTTTAACCATCTGTCCATATCACCCTACTCTTTATAGTTGGTAGGGACACATCTGAGGAGTTCTCTCAGCCCTTTGGGTCACGGTTCTTGTCACAATGAATGGCCATGATATGTATTCCCATGTTCTTTCTATGAGAAAGTGAGCTCTTGAAAGGCTGAATCTGAGTCCTTTACCGCTGACATGTAATAAATATTTTCTGAATGGATCAATCAAATAGACCTCTTTTACAAGAAGGAGAATTTACCCTCTATAGTTGGAGTCCAAAGGAGATTTTTAAAAAATCAGGAGTAAACAAGAAGACAATTTATATATTATTTTGAGAAAGACCATAGAAAAATACATAGAGTAGGGATTGTCCTGAGGTAGGGGAAAAAAGAAGGCCAAAAAATATGAAGGAATTTAAGGTGCTAGTAAGAAGCACATTAAAACGGCTTGCTTTAATTTTCTCATTAATCATAATATTCCTGTTTGTTCAATATACTCAGGTGAATAATATTGTTTGAGTGTGTTTTATAAATATTAAAGCAAAAGCTGAGTAATAATTATGAAGAGAAAAATTTTTAAAAATAAAACTCACTTTAAAAGGAAATTGCTAAAGAAGCTTTGGATAAAAGCTATGATGCCCTCTGGTGTGCATACATTTTAAAGCTAGTCTAATACATAATTTTCATACATATCTTCTAAGCACTCATTGCTATAAACATTCCATTAGTAAGTGCAAAAATTCACAACATATTTAATTTCAGAAGACCTTTAAGTAACATAGAGATACTTAATGAATTTTTTAAATATAAATGCAAATCAGCCCAGTCTTTTTGCTTGTGAATGAGGGTAGAAATTTCTGACTAAAATGCGGAAGGCTTAAATTCTCTATAAGCTTGTCTGCAACTCATCATAGGATTATGAATAAACATGACTGGTGAAGTATGCAGATTTCCTAATAGAAAAGCCATGAATGTTTTAACACCCAGGGGTCCAAATTATAATAAAGGGATAGCACCTGTCACTGGAGGCAAACTACAAGATCACCTTTGCAATCCCTGGAGCAATTAAATCACCAACAATTTAGTCTTCTTCTGGCAAGTAGAATCTCCAAAGACACCCATGTACTTATATATCTCAGAGGGCCACGGCAGGACAGCTGCCTTGTATTACACTTATTCACTTTTTAAGCACTATTTTCCAAATATCTTATCAAAGTTTTTTTCAAAGAAGCTTAGGGTGATTTCCTATATTTTATTAAATTGTGAGAGGAGAGATTGCATGGGCCTTTCTAATCATTACTGTTCATCGCTAATATGGTATGACCTTTCTATTTCAATAAAATATCACTCTATGTAGTATGTATAAAGATGTAATTTTTGCATCACTGTTTTTTGTAAAAATATCTCAATTCATTTATCTAATGCTAAGCTGTAACAGGAAAAATACAGAGAAATGTTATACTGAATGCTTTAGAAGAACTATGCAGTGTTTACTGGTTATGTTTATGCATTTGAGAAAGTGCATAAAGCACGGTCATGCTTCCAGCCCCATTCTGAGAGATTGCTCATGCAGAGCCTCCTGTGTTTCCAACATCAATATGCCCCCCACTCTGACCACAACCTCTGACTCTAGGGATGCATGGTGCAGGAGGAGCTCCCTGTGATGCAGGCTGGTACCCGGGTAAATAATGGAAGAAACAGAAGTTAAAGATATAAGAATCCAGAAGTCAGCAGGGACCTGAGGGAGAAAAGAGGAGATGCAGTAAGGCAAAGACACATGTAGCTTAAACATCTCAATGGGGGCCACTGTAGTAAAGAGGGGAAGTCCCTTCTTCGGAGGACAATCTCTACAGTTGCAGTAGGCAGCCGAGCTTCTACTGTTCCATTCAGAGCAACTTCTACTCTCTGAGTCCTAGCTGGGTGGCAATGCAGATAGTTTTCTGTCCTTAACTGAAGTTACCTTAGCAAGTATCCATTCTTTATAGCCTAAAATGTCTCATTCGAATACTGCACTGTACTCTAGTGACTTTGCTATTTGCACATCATATGTCTAATAGTGTCATTTCCAAAGATGTTCCATTACAATGAAGGCGAAATAAGAAGAGTTAAGAGACAAGAAAATTATTTCACGGAGTTTGATATTGAGAAGATAAAATTTTAAAACCTGCGGTGCTGCTAACCTTACTGGATAAATGATGGAAGTAAAGACTAGCAATCAGGAATTAGTCCATATATTCCATAAAAAAAAAAAAACCTTTAAGCTCCTCTTATAACCAAGCTCTTTGTATTAGCTACTGGAAATTGAAACATTATATGATGATATTCTACATTTAAAAATACACATATTAGTAGAACAAGACATAGAAGAATATAACTGTAAAAATATTAGTGAATATAACAAAGGCATAACAGAAAAAGATCTTGAGGTCAAATTTGAAAAAGTAAAGCTGTGGGTGCAGAAGTATAAGAGGAATATAAGAATATGCCTTTCAAATAACCTGAGAAAGCAGTCTGCCAAGTTCCCATATACAAAAAGGGAAAGAAATAGTTATATAATTGTATATATAATATGTTAATAATTATATATATTTTTTAATTTTGGCCAAATCTGTATAGGCATTTATCTTCCTAAAAATATAGACAAACAGGCACAAATTCCTCTGGCTATTACCTTGTTAACTATTACCATACAAGATAGCCGCACTGCATTAACATTAAAGAATGCCAATCTTCAAGAAAATTAGCTAAAATGTAAAGAAAGAGACCTATTGACAAGAAAAAAAAGAGTTGAGTAGTATTTTAAATTAACATTAACTCTTCTCTCATTTAATTGTAATTTGGTGTGCAAGGCACTTCATTAATCGTCAACTGTTAATGTAGTGAATATTCTCATATTCTGCATTTTATATAGTAATTCCCATTTTTTAAAAAATGGAAGCTTTTTTATACTAAGTTGTGAGAGGCTAGTGATTTTAAATAATTGCTCCATTTAAAAATTATCATTTAAAAGGAGAATAAAGCCTTTATTTAGAAAAAGAAAAGCATTATGCGGTGTGTATGAATGTGTGTGTGTTTGTGTTTATGCAGCAATAAAAGTTTCACATTCAGTCACAAATTAGTAAGAAATGAAAGAGTTTGTTACCTAGAAATAGTAGTTATGTTGAAAATATTTAGCCATTATGTTTGTAAAACTTAAAGACACACCTTGTCATGTATGTTACCAATTGTCCAGTCAGAATGAGGAGTGTTGTTATATATATCAACTATACTGTTGTTTAAAAAAAGGCTATTTAGAGTCTAATTTCCTAGGTTTCTGGGTCATTATAAATTCCTAAGATTTCTACAAAAATTTCTTATTTCTGGTCTCTACTTCGGATGTATTGAACAAAACTTTTCTGAGAAGTGATTGTGATTTTGTATTTGTAATAATTTTCCCAGGTAAGTCTTAAGCTCAGATAAATTTAGGAAACATTTTTCTAAGGAACAGCAATACATAATGATTACTTTTATTGTTGTTTCTTTGGTTGCTAATAATTAGAAAGGTTTTGGATGAGAAGGGCAATGTGCGTTAACTCATTGCTTCTGAAATCAGCCTGCTCATCTGGTAACCTTTTAAAACACAGATTTTAGGACCCTGCTGCTGATGTATTTGCTTAAGAAACTTTAGGAATCTTCACTTTTTAAAAGCTTCCTAGATAAAAATTTTGTTAGCATTATCTGGTGACCTTCATCCACTCTGAGATTCTTTTGGAGAGCTGAAGGGGAAAAAAGATACTCTGGTAAACAAATAACTAAATTTGCATTGCTTAGCTCTCTAAGAGTTTTTAATTTATTCTCATCTCTTTTTTTTTTTTTTTTTTTTTTTGCGGGCCTCTCACTGCTGTGGCCTCTCCCATGGCGGAGCACAGGCTCCGGATGTGCAGGCCCAGCGGCCACGGCTCACTGGCCCAGCTGCTCTGCGGCACGTGGGATCGGCCAGGACCGGGGCATGAACCCGTGCCCTCCACATCGGCAGGCGGACTCCCAACCACTGTGCCACCAGGGAAGCCCAAAAATGTTGTAACTATTTTGATAATTATTATGCAATAATCATAAAAGCCAAATCAAACTATTTTAAATTTATTTATAAGCATTTTTCTTAATATAAAATTTCTTCTTATATAAAATCTGGTTTGCAATATAAATGATGTGGGAATTTTTATTTTTACTTCAATTGCCAGATTAGAAAGCTCCTTTTTTTTCTTTCACTTTCTAGTGTTTTACATAATATCGATAAAGAATTCTTCATTTTAAAACATTATAAAAGTATTTGCTATAACAGACTCAGTTGAGAAAAATATAAATATTTTAAACTATCTTATAAGAGAGAAAGTACTTGATTCAGATATTAATTCTGAAATATCACTGATAAAATTGATATTCCAATAATGAAAAACTGATATTTTTAATGAAAAGTTTTACATAATTTTGTGTTTTAATTGTTTTAATTTTATTAGCTACCATTAGTTCTAAGCATGTAAAAACTCGTAAAGTATAAACTATTATTTTGATATTTTATTTGATGCTGTGGATACCAAAGAATTGAGTAGGTCATGGTCCTTTCCCTTAAGTCAAAAAGATTGTAACATCGTAGCAGAAAACATTTAAATTATGTAATATTTTTCATTCATTGTTCATTTATACTAGGTGCTAGAAATACAAAAATGAGAAAACAATATCTGCCCATGGAAAAGGTAGATTCTCAGGAAGGAACAATTACTAGTACTTAGAAGGTGTAGAGTTTTATCAAGATTTTTTAGGACAGTTACATAATTATTCATATATAATAAGAATATGCATTTATGTTAAGTATGATAAGAAATATTAGAAATGATAGATATTGATATGTGAGTTGAAATATGGGATATATATAAAATAAAGAATATTATATATATATATGAATATATACATGGTATATATAAACATGAAAGAGATATTTCTGGGAGATTTTTGGCATGTTTCATGAATGAGATGGCATTTGATTTGGGACTTAGAGGACAGAGAGTATTCTTATAAACCTAAGTAAAAGAAAGAGATCTTCCAAAAAGAAGAAATAGAGTAATCAAAGCAATGAAGGTGAGGAGAAAAAAATGGGTCAAATTTGGGGCAAGGTGATCAGTTCAACTTTGTTTGTGTCAAGTCTCAAGTTATATAGTATGGAGTCAGGATAGAGCTGATTAAAGGTACTTCCTGAAACAAATTTGCACTTCATTCAATATGGGATGGCAATTCTTAAAGCTTCTGGGACAGCATTTAATAGGACGGGTTACAGGCTGAGAGAAACCAGAGATAGAGAAATAATTATGAAACAAGATACACATTGGATTAAATTAGTGATGAAAAAAGAACAGAGAAGCACTGATGGATGGAAGAGAACTGTGCTGATAGAATCCCCCAAGTACAGTACTGCATAATGGCTAAAACCACCTCAGAGGAAGATAGGCTGGCATTCAAGTCCTTGCTTTTCATTTATTCTCCATGTGAACTTTAAATTTCATTTTTCTCATCTGAGACCAAGAACTAGTAAAGAAACCTACCTCATAGACTTGGGAGAATGAAATGAGATGTGTGAAAAGTGCCTGGTACAATGTCATTTAGAGGGTGGCAGTGAAAATATTAGTAGAGTACCTGATGCCAGATTAATTGAATGGGACAGGCAAAAGAAAGAATAAATTGAATGTGATTGAGGTTTCTATTCTGTGAATGAGTTATTAACAGAAACAGAAAAACCTGGAAGAGAAAGAGGGTGATAAAGCATAGAGTTAACCAGAGAACTAAAAATCTACACCTATTCTTCAGATATCATGCATTATTAGTTCTTACTATTTATCAACTATCTTTATTGCACTTTGCTAATTTTTCCTAATTAAATTATTTTATTCTATGACACAACTGTTTTTATTAAAACCTTCTGATATTTTATCCCACTTTTGCTACCATAAAGAGCAGTTGCCTTGCTTCTGTCCCCACAGGTTTCCTTATCATTCGTTGCCTTCTGCTCTATTGATTAAATGACTTTTTGTGAATTTGTATTCAATCCAACACCTCCTTTTCTAAAAGGTAAGGCCCAGACAAAAGATGCAGTTTCTGGGGCCAAATAGATTGTGGCACAGCTGATGCTTTGTTCAAAATCTATACTGATTGCAATAACTGGATCCATCATGTAGCCATCTGCATTGATTGGTAAGACTGCTGACAAGTTGAATTGACTGTCATTTTGCCTTGAAACCATTGCCAAAACCTCTATGATAAAAATCAACTTTCTTTTAAATAGAGGGCAAAAGGAAAATAAAAACAAATCAGGGAAGAAAAAGGATCATAACTATGAACAAGAAAAATAATGCCACTGTTTTACCAACATTACTATGTCCACTACACACATTTTCATTTCTGAGTCTATGGCACCGTTCAAGGAACTTGAATAAAATATATTTAAATGAGAGTTTTGAAAATATAGGGATATATAAAAATTAATAATAATGAAAGGTATTTAGAAAGAGTTCTACAGAAAATGTAGAGTGAAATATATACAGGTAAGACTTGTTAATTATGAAACCTAAAATGTTTAATAAAATTGTTGAAGAAAATATTGCAGCTGTGCTTGTGTCTTTTTGCTTACAAATATTAAACTCATGTTCTACCTAAAAACATGTATAAATATGTCTCAATTTTAATATCCAAAAAATAACTTTTCTCTATGATAATACTGTGAAGTTGAAAACTAAATTTTCAGAAAACTTGGGTTCAACAATACAAATTATTTTCTTTGATTTTATTAACCCATCTCTATTCATTAAAGTAAATAATTAAAATACTAAATCTTTCACTTATTTACTTCTAAAAAAATTTTCACTGTTTTGATTGACTTGTCAGCAACATTTTAGCAAATAGATGGAATAAATTAACTATATATTTAAATCTTCTGCATGTTTCAGATATCAGTGTCAAAAAACTCTATGTTTGAAAACTATCCAAAGTCATTTAATCATCAATATTTTAACTGAAAGGAAATGAAAACCATAAATGCTATTACTATAACCATAACTGAGAAATAGAAAACGTTATTCCTAGCTTATACATTTTATTAAATTTGAAAAATTGAAACACTCAACATACAAAAACTTAGTGGAAATGAGTAAAATAAAATGTTGGTATACAATACTAATATCTAATTATTGATTTCTATTTAAATTTGTGTATATTTTCCTTTTCTATTTTTCTTATGGAACTAGATTTAGTGAATAAGTTAAAAATTAAATCTTAAAGAAATTTTCAATTAAAACCAATTTGGGTTGTTTTGTAGAGATCTTTGTATTCATTTAGATCTTTGTATTAATTTAATCCCTTAAATGTCATCTTTTTCTAGATTAAATCTATTACTTATAACATTTACTTTTAGTTAATATTTAAATCTTAAACTTTAAAGGAAAACACACTCAAACATTTATATTTCCAGTTATAGATTACATACGACTGTCTCTAAAGGTGAATTTACTTTATTTAAAAATCATCATGAAACATAGAAATGAGTATTATAAGACGGCTTCCTCATTGTTGCTAAAACTGACAGAGAAGGTCCAACTTCTACATTCATTCATTCTTTCATGTGATCTGTTATGAACAAAGAACGTGAAATGCTCTAATTTATATTCTTCTGATGAACATGTATTACTCTGAAGTCTAATGAATAGATAAAACATCTTTTTTTAATTAATATTTATTAAAATAATATTCTCTACACTCACTAATTAGGGCACAATTTTATCACAGAAAGAAAACAGGACAAATTTCAAAACCCTAAGAAACTGAAATAATTCACATGATATAAGCCTTATAGTTGTCAGATCAATAACATTCATATCTGTTCTTTATTAGATAAATAAATTTTTTTAAAAATATAACATAAACTGAAAATAGTTATTTAAAGCTAAAATAAATACACAAATCTTTATCAAATTCCATGTTAAATTCATAATTTGATTTTAGTGATTTGCTGAAAAGTCATTATTTACATTAAAGGCTCTATTCCTTTCCTTTAAATATATTTTTAGAAAAATATGATGATATCAAACCATCAAAAATGGTTTACATCCTCCAAATTCTCTCCCCATTCCTCTCTCTCTCTCTCACACACACACACACATATCACACACCACAAACACACACATGCATACACACATACATAACTTTAGCTGGGCAAAATAGATAAGTGTAATTATTAAAGTTAAAGCAAGTCATTGTCATGCTATTCAGTTATGTATGCTATTACATAGCATACATTCAGTTATGCTATGTAATTACAAAGATTGTTATCAATAATCATACACAGGAGATAAATATTGTGATAAATAAAAGTAGCTACAGATACACAAATATACATATAGATAGATGATCATTGATAGATAAATTATTGATGATAGAAAGATGATAGCAAGATAGCTATACAGATAATAGAAAGGATTTTAACATAGATTTTTAAACTATTTGCTTGTTTTTAACTTATGAGAGTTTAATTTTCTTTAAAAATTAATTCCATCTCAAATATTTCTCATTTCAGTTTCTGCTTTGGGAGAGAAAATCACATTCTTTTTCTTTTCTAAATAAACTGACAAAGCAATACACGATTATGGAAAAATGTACACAGGGAATTAGTTCAGGTTTCTTCACAGCAAGAAATTGGTGCCCTCTGCTGTCTATTTGTAGATTATTTTAGACTGTATTTTCCTACTATCTCTGAAAATAATAGAACTGTAAAATTCCAGCCTTGTATCATGGAATGGCATGATATTATATATATGATATATAAGTAATACATAATATTTAATTTATAGAATTGATAACTTTTTCAATAACAAGACTTGGTACTTAATGTGAGAAGAACAAGCTGAGGAGTTGGATGGAGAGGTTGTTAATTGTCTGTTGTTATTTACACAACAGTAAGCAAAAAAAGGTGCAAGCACAAAGCTTTTAAATGAATGAAAAAGCAAAACTTGAGTTTTAAATGAGTATTAAATTAATTTTTAAAATAATTCTTAATTTTTTACTCTGATCAGCACTTAAATATCACATAGCACAAAGAGTATTCTTTTTTACTGAGTAGTTTATCAAAATAAGAAAAGAAATATTATCAGAGCTAACATAATTTTTAAAATATTTTTCCTGATTCTTTCCCCACCTGCATAAAAATACTTTTAATAAAGCATTGTGAATGTTATGCAATAGGTTGTAAACGTAATGAAAACATTTTTCTCATCATCTAATTTTCAGATTTTACAATTTACTCCCAGGTTTTCTATTTCCTTCAAATTATATTATAAAGTAGGAAATATAATAAGTCATTATATAAAAAAAACTTATATTTACAGAAAAATTATAGAAAGTATTTGAGTACATTTAAAACAATTTTCTCCTAATTATAATTTTTTGTGTATTAATATATTCATTCAATAATTCTTTAATATCTATCTATAAGCCAATCACTCAGCTAAACCTAAACAAAACCATGAGTTAAGTAAGTATATTGGTTTCAATGAGCAGTTATTACTATCATATAGTTTATTTATACTACTTAAATGTCACCAGCCATTATATGTAAAAGATCAGAATATATTTTTTAATAAGGGTCATTCCAAAATTTTTATTTTTTTCTCCCCTAAATTACCTCCAATCCATGTCAAAACTCACTAAAGATATATAGATAAATAGATATCTGTGTGTATGTTTACATGTATAGATAGATAGTTATCAACTTAAATGAACACTTGCACAAATCCCAGTCAAGTATTCCCCAAATTCATCATAGATGACTACCTCAATGTCTCATGAGTCTGTCAAACCCAAAATAGTCCAAACCACATTTATTTTGATACCCCAACACACAGGCGCATATATATATACATATATATATAGAGAGAGAGAGAGAGAGAGAGAGAGAGGGAGAGAGAGAGAGAGAGAGAGAGATGAAGAAGTTATTTTTTAATATAACTTTCTGGCAGAATTATACCCATTATCTTGTAATAACCTATAATGAAGTATAATCTGCAAAAACACTCACTATGCTGTACACCTGAAACTAACACAATATTTAAATAAGATATACTTCAATTTAAAAAAAAATCAGAAATTAAAAATAAGAGATAATATATTAGCATAGTATTAGTCCACAGAATTAAATAATATGAATCTTCTTCCACTGTTACATTTATGTACAAATTATAAAGAAATATTCTCTTCCCACTATTGATAAAAAATAATTTGACGTACTTTCTAATAATTAAAAATAACAGATGATATCTTTGATAATTTATTTATTTTTGAGGTTTTTCTGAGACATTTTTCTCCAAATTAAGAAAAACTATGTTTCAAACATGACCATACCCAACTCTCTTCCTTTTTATATGTACAAAGAAAGATGTCCTCAGTACCACTGCCCATTTATTTTGATGTATCTTTAGGTATATTAGACCCACTAACCTGCTTTGATGCAGTGAATAATTCATATAAGAATTATGGACTCTGAAATAAGTGGCTTTTTAAATTTGTTATACACCTTTTTATTGGTTCTTATTAATACTCTGTTCCTTGAACATTAATCAAGAAAAAAACAGAAAAAAAGGAGAATTATATTTTACCTTTCTAATGAATTATTTCATTAAAACAAAGTAAGTATCCTTTAAGGAAATATTGTCTTAATGTAACAGCTCATGCATATAATTATTACTTTCTATGGAAGTAGGAGCTAGAAGTAGAACACTATTCCAATTGCTGTTCTTTCACATATTTTCACTTTTTTCAAAAGTCAATATATAATGGCTTAAAGTGCATTATTTTTCATATAGGAAAGGAATAATAAATTTTACTTAATATGTCTATTCAAGAATCTCATACATGCACTATTATTTCTAAATATGATTGACATTTAAGTAACTACATTAGTTTTCCCTCTCAGGTCTTACCTTTGACCAGTCTTCTGACCTTCAACAGTCTTGTATTAGTGTCTGGTGGTCAAGATGACTACCTATGCATCCTTATCACTCAAAATGCAAAATGGTGTAATCTAGATAAGAGAGAGAGGCAGTGTCATTGGGAAGCAGAGGATCTCTGTTTAGCTGTTATATACCGTAAATGCAGAAACAAAACAAAGGACTTTTGAATAACTGTCAATACAAACTGTCTCAGCATGGCATCCTAGTGCTCTGGCCTTATCTCCTCACTCACTCCCTCCACCCTCAACTACATTCTCATTGTCCTGAAATTAAATAGCTGTCCTTAGAAAGCCAACTATAGATCACACATTTGGAGAGCTATGGTAAATTTTATATACAATTTTGACATCCATAGCAATATAGTGATGTTGTTATAGCTTGGGTCAAGAGTCAGGCTGCCTGCTTTAGAATCTTAGCTCTAATTTTATTTATAGGTAATTCCAATACCCTCCAGGTTCTAACAGTTACAACTTTTCTTATCTGATACTATATAACTACAATGTTCTAAGACTGGGATATTGAGAAGTGAAAATCACTTCCTCTCTATTATGTCACAATTTGTCCCCAAGTCTCTGGGGTATTACTGTTTGAACCCAGAAACTCAATCTTCCATGAATACATAACCTTTTTCAGGTCCTAACAAAAATGTTCAGACACATTAGGTCTTCAAACACTTATTCATTACATAATGAAAACATTACAATGTTTCTGGGTCTCTGCCATGCTCTGGTTAAACAATACGAAACAAAACACAATAACAACCCTCCCTGTTGATATAGAACTAGCCCTTGAGAGGTGAAAACCAATGTTAAATAATAATGCTGAAATTAATGTATTTATTCCCTCAGTTTGCTCAATAAATATTTATTCATCTCTTCCGATACATATTTATTTGGATCTTGTTCCACATACCGCCTATAGAGATGCAAATAAAACAGAAATTCCCTACTTAAGTGGAGTTCAAATTCTGTTATAAAAGAAGACAGCAATAAACTAACAAATAACAAAGTATTTTAAATGAAAAATAAAGAGTATTTTGAAAGAAAAGAGAATGACAAAGAAAATTTACTCAATAGGGGGAGAAACCAGTCTATTTTTTCCATTAACATTCAGATCATGAATCCCTGCTAACCATTGTTTTTCATTTTATCTCTGTGACTATATTTTTAAAAAGATACATAGAACTTCATAGAATTCTATTTGATACCATGGGGAACTGTGTGGGCTACACACAATAAGTGGACATTTGAGTGCAGCACTACTAGCTAGGTAATATGTTGCAAACTCCCACTTTTCCAGTGAAGATTTCTTGTTCTCGTCCTTGTTCTAATGTGTTTTAGGATGAATTGAGACACCTCCACGCGTCCCTCATGTCTAGCTACAGCTCAGCACTCAGACTCAGATTCAGGTGCTCTCTAGGCTATCCCACTTCTCATTCCAAGCTATTTATCTGAACTAAATTTCTAATTACTTCTTTGGATTTACACTTTTGTTTCCCTAATGCAAATGTGGCTCTATCCTTAACAAAAGTTGGTTCTTACTAATAATAAATGAGATTGTCCATGTGATAATAAATCTGAAAAGACTTGTATTCTGTGGTCAAATTTTATCTGCATTTGCTGAAGAAGCCAACCCACCTTTCATCTCCTTTAATTATTCTCATTTATTCAACATTATCTTCTCCTCCTATCTGGCTTGAAGGTAGAGTCTGTATTCACCAGTTAAATTCCAGACATTCAGTGCGTGACTATCTAGGAGAAGATCTGTGTTCCAACTGCATTTAACACAAAATTCTATTTGATTCTTCATTGCAGTACATTATAATTATTAGGTTCCAAGTTTAAAGGCAGGGATAATTACATCTGCAGTAATAGGTGAGAGATAAGTGCTTTTTAAGTTAATAAATGGATAAATCAATGCACAGAAGAAAATAACTCCCTTCAAAATTACCTGCTCTGTAGTTCAAAATATTATCTGAAATAACTTATTCCACACTGTTAAAATATCCCCACTCCAAAAGTCCTCTCTTGTTATGGCTTACTATTTAGTGTATTTCTGTGCCTTTATCAATAAAGTTTAGCAATAAGTTAAGAGAGTATGAGGATATGCCCCGGCCTGGGGGGTGCAAGCTTAGCTGTCAGAGTTCTGGAGATCCAGAGTGGGACATGAAAGCTGAAAGAGGGTCACAACTGCATTTTGACTTTTAATCAATTGCTCTTACATGACACCCGCCCTCCCCTGTTCTCTCACCACATAGGAAGGCTGCCTGCTTAAGCTAAATCAGAGAAGATATTTTTCCTATCTGGCCAGTGTGGTTAAGGGAGCAGGCTGCACGGGGTAAATGTGAAAATGTGGAATTCTAACTGGTATTCAAACCACATTCAACCAATCTGTCTATTTTCATATCCTCTCCCTTCAGAAATCAATCTCTCTCTCTCTCTCTCCCTCTCTCTCTCTCTCTCTCTATCTATCTATATCTCCTATTGGTTCGGTTTCTGTAGAGAACCCTGATTAATATACTCCTTCTTGCAGGGCCTAGAGAGAGAAACTTGATAGAGATACTCTTGTAGAGCTACCAGTTAGGTAAATGTTTCAAACTAATATAAACACCAAATCCATTGCTTCTGTCTCTTCTTCCTCCCTCCTGGAAATTTCAGGCCATTTTGAACCAAGAGAAATAGACAGTGTCCTTCATTATCTTTTAAAGTATCCAAAATGTAATTTTTTTTATTGTTTAGGTAGATGTAAAATTAATGTTAAAGATGTAAGTATTCAGGTCATGTTGGTATACTATGTCTGTTTCATTATGCATATGACTACTATATTAAAAAACATATTCCAGCTCAGAGCATAGTTCTGACTTATTAACTCTAATACAAAAAGGAAGAAGATTTACAGAATGACATCCCTGTTGATGCTTCCACAAAAAATATAATTTATTTATTTATTTATATTAGTTAAAATGTATCTTATTTCTGGAGAGACTTAACAACAAAGCACATAATAAGGGTCGCTGCTTGTACCATTCCTATATGTCACAGCATGCTAACTGGTCCACTTTTTAAATTTTTTTTTTATTTTGGCCATGCCGTGCAGGACTTTTGCAGCATGTGGGACCGTAGTTATTAGTTCTCAGACCAAGGATCGAACCCAGGCAGCCTGCATTGGGAGCATGGAATCTTAACCACTAGACTGCCAGGGAAGTGTCCATAGCATGCTAAGTGAATATTTACATTTTTATAAATTTGTATATTTTATAGTTTTAAGTTACTTCAATTTTAATTCTCCATAGAATTTATTTTTTGCCTAGTTTACCTCAGCTGAATAATTTTACAGCCTACTTAAGAAATTATTTTTGTAATTAGCATTTATAATACTACCTGCAGACCTATGAATTTCAAAAACGGCAAATCAATTTTTTTGAGAATAACATGTACATGTAGGTTTTCTTACATGCACAGTTAAATTTCACATTAAATATTTGAGGTATGAGATATTGTGTTATACTAAGAGAATTTGAAAATTACTGGTGTTCAAAAATTTTAGTTTGTTATTATGTTCAGAGTAACAGCATAATGGTTTCATTCCTGTGTTACAAAACATATTTTCTGAATATGTCGAACATAAAATGAGCCAGTAACAAAGGAAGAAATCAGCAGTAGTTTGGGCTATCGGTCATGGTTCTAGAAACTGCTGGTTCATGAAAAACTAAAATTATCCAATAATATAATTTTATCCATATCTCTAGTTTTGTTCATAAAATGAATATTGTTTCAGCATTGGTTATGATCATTTGAAACTCAATTCAGATACCAAACAGTGTAAAATTTTACACTGGTAGAATTTGTATTCTTTAAAATAGTAATGATTCTTCTATAGAGGTGACCATACACCTTATTCTGTCCATTATTGTTGTAGAATATATCAATAATTTCAATAATTAAGGTTCTTTTAAAATCCATCCTCCACTTCCAAATGTATAACAGGATGAGAAATTGAACTATCTCCTTCATAAGATATATTTTCAGATGCCCTTTTCCCTTTTTTTCCCAATACTTTGTCACATTTTCTTCTATTTTCTAATAGTATCTCTTGAATTTTAGTTTATCCACCATGTGGTTTTAAAATAAAATCTGCCTTAGAATGCCTGTGTTGCTCCTGAAAAATGAGAGCATGGGAGGCTTGTGAGGAGCTCCTATAGGGTCATTTCCCACTTGCCTCTCTATCTCCTCTGGGAGGGCACTTTTCTCTCCCTGCAGGTTCTCATGAGGTATGAGGCTTTCTGCCTCATTCCCTTAAGGTAGTGCTAGCTACAGGCTATAAAACTGCTTAGCTGCAGCATGTCCATGGGTTTTTCAGTAACAGAGTGTCCTATCATTTGTTGCGGTCATCAGGCCCCTTTGTTTTGGTGTTACCCTGTGCATGAGCTTAGGGAGCTGTAATCTTTGGTGGATCCTTTTTTTTTCTGTCTAAGTAAGTAAAAAACAATCTGAATCTAAAAAAATAAAATAAAATCTGCCTTAAGCGATGAAGATATTTTTATTTCAAATTTTCTTTCTATAAATAAATATGTATCTAACAATAAACACATATAGATCCAAACTGATGTGCTAGTGTTTTATGTAGTAAAATTAAAAGTTATAATTGAGAGGAGAAGCTGTGAGGGTTATATTGAAAATCTGGCATGATCAAAACTCTGAAAAAGATTGAAATTGAGAGAAAGCTATAGTGTGATATGGGAAGAGAGGATGTGAAAATTTTGTTCTATTTTATGGATTTGGTAAATACTCACCACATTCATTAGTATATCTGGCTTTGACTTGGGGGTCACCACATATTTCTGGGCTTTGTGTATTAACCCCTCAATCTTTTAAAGTTTGTATGGGCATTTAAAATAATGTATGTAGAGCACTGAGTTCAGTTAGACACCTAATACATACCAACTGTTCTAATTATTTTTGATTAATGAATGCAATCATAATTTAAATTGCTTTTATGCAAATCAAACCCAACTATTTCTATGCTAGTACACATATGTGCAAAATTGAAAGAATATAAAGAACACAGGAATAACCTAGGGCAGCAAGTTTCAAACTTTAACATACAAGGAAAATTAATCTAGGAAGCTACTGAAATGTACATACCTGGACCCTTATATATAGATTTTGTTCATTATTTCTGAGAAATTTTCTAGGAATTTGCCTTTTGAAGAAGAGGTAAAGTGTTTTTGATGTTGGTAGTATATGGAACAAATTTTGACCAAAAAATACACACTGTGCGTAGTATATTGAAATGTATTCATTATTAATTTAATGTGAATACATAAATTTAATTCAGTTTTTCAAGTTTGAAACTACCTGGAGTTTATTTATATACATATATATTTATAAATAAAACATCTTAACTAGAGAAAAGCATAACATTATCAATTATAATGTATCTTGCTGCACTACTTATATTCTTTTCATGAGTACAATTTCTCCCCACTTATAGACTCAAATAGAATTAATGTGTAACTTATTCATTCCAAGTAACATACATAAGGTTTAATTGTCAAAATCTATAATTTAACACTTATGTAAAGAAATGTTAGCATCTCTCATATTATGAAGTGCAATAATTTATATCATTATAATTCTACATCTGTATCTGTAGGTACCTAACAAATCTATTTCAGGTTTTATTTTAATATATCATTATGGAAATTTAAAATTGTTAATTTATAAGATATTAGGGTTACTCTACTTATACTAATCAGGCCTTTCATAGTGGTATAAGTGAGGCAGATGTTTGGTAAGTCTTTGAATAATAAAACACTACCTAGCTGACTAGCATCAGAGAAAACTTACTACCTTTAATAGAAATTAACTCTTTACAATGTCATTCATCATTGATATGTGTTAGTGTTTACAGAAAATTTTACAATAAGATCAGCAATTTTCAGTCACTGTTCCTGTTTTTCTTTGTATAAGTAAAACCATTTTGACTTCAAATTATAAGTAAAATGGCTCAATATAAAATATTTTAAGTATAATCTTAAATGATGATAATAAATTAAATTTTACTTATGAATAACATAGAGATGCAAAGTAAGATTCCCCCAAGAATCTGCAAATGAATTTAAACCAACAGAATCAACTAGAACTCTAAACAAAAGTATAGAAAATAATTAATCTATAAATAAATCAAACCAAATACTAATACACAGAGAAAAAAGAAAAAGGAGGCAATGTTTTGAATGTATTTTTTTGATGCAATCAACAACTTGCATACAGCAAATATTTGTCACCTATGCCTTATTTGAGACACTCTGGTAAGATCGTTGGATATAAGCCTTAATGTCATAGTTTTTAGTTAGGAAGAGTTTGAAAAACAAACCTCTAAAGGAACCTATTCTATGGCGGACAATGCTATTGACAATATATGTCATTCACGTATAAATCTGGGTTTCCTTAGTGACATTTGATAACAGGTTTATGATATATCCATGCTCACTAATTCCTGTTTGTTCCTAACCTATTTTTCCAATGCCAGCAACATTCAGTTGCAGATTCTATAGGTAATCCTCTTGAATAGGGATTCAAACTTTCTTATACACTGTCACAGATTTGTCAAATAAAGAAAAGTATGAGAACTAAGAAATGTTTGCTGCTGGTGATTCTTTTCTCTACAATTCAAATGAGATGATTAAGAATGTTGACTAGCATATTCATTATGACAAAATGAAGACAGAATGAAGCCTGATACTAGAGTTTGGTAATAAATTTCCTTAGTGTGGTTGACTTTGAGGGAGAGATGGTACACTGAGAATATTTCCAAGTAAAACAATACCTAGAAAATCAAGGCTGTAGCTTGCATATATCCTTGCAGAGTATAGACTATCTTTGCATAGGATAGTATGTGACTTCTTTTTATATAAGATTATACTCAACATTGCTTGAAATTCAATTTTTAATTTTAACCCACAAATCCTAAAATAAACTTGCAAAATTATGCTAAAGTCCTCCAAACATAGAAAATAAAGACTTTTATGGAACCTATTTTCATTGAACAAAGTTATAAGAGAGAGAGAATATTTGTGGTGTACAATGACAGATTTGAATAAGGAGGAATATAATTATTTTAATATAGAGAAGCAACCAAGAATAGCTTAAAATAAGTTCCTCAAATCTGTGTCAAAGTGTCACATTAAACTATTACCTTCTGAAGAGTAATCTACAGATGATGCAGTATAAGAAAAGTACGTTGCTTAAAAATCAGAACACAGTTATTATTAACTTTACAAAGTATCACATTGCTTTAGCAACAAAATTTATGACAAAGTACCTTTTGACATGAGGATCCATGGAGTAAGGCTGAATTAGTTGTACTAAAAGAGAAAAAAAAAGGGGGGGGGAATGCATCAGATTCTGATTGTGATTGATTAAAAACACTTGATAATAACAGAAAAAACTGTGAAGAGGGAATGGATACACGTTAAGCAGAAGTTACAGAGGGATATAGAAGTTTATTTTGGATGAAAGATGGCATTTATTAATAGGTTGTTACATCTCTGAAAGCTACTGATATTAAATATTTGCCTGATTATATTTAATGATTAAAACTGCAAGGAGAAATGGTATAAATTTTGCAAAGAATTTACAAATAATTTCACTTGCAAGCAATTTCGCTTCTAAAATAGCTTAATTTCTTTGTCTCTTTCAGTCAGTGCTCTTCGCTAAATGCCTCTTTCATGGCTTGAAAAAATGTTTTCTTGGCTTACTGCAGAAATGAAATTTCATGCTATAGCTGATATAGAAGAGTATGATATGCTAGTCTTTGCAGTAAAAATTAATTTGAACTTTGAAATGAAATGTAAATCAAAATTTTAAATAACTCCTTTAATAGTTATGATTCTAATTATTATGAGGTTATATTCAATATATTTAATTGACTGCAGGTTCAATATTACTGCTTATAATTTCTCTTTTACAATATCGTCCATTCCTATTTTTCTCTCTATTTAACATTTGACTAACATTGGTCATAAATTTATTTTAATAAAGTTATAGTTTTATCATAATTTTTAGGTTTCTGGAAAGTACCTTTAAGAACCTAGCCAGGACAAATCTCTATTCTTGTTGTGCAGGAGTCAAATATTTCAAAATCTGACCTCCCCTTCCCATAATAACAGAAGCAGGAGAAACTGGCAGACTGCTTTTCTTTCCTTTAAATTCAACAAAATAAGGTTAATTGTTAAAGTAATAAAACTAGGAGATGGGGTGAAGAGGAGCAATAATAGAAAACCTCCTAGAGATTATCTATTTAAAAGATGATTTGTAAATTACAAAATCTTTCATTATCAAATGCATTCACCCTACATCCTGTGGCATGCTGTTTGAAAGCAGTTGCCTTTGAGTGTTTGCCCTGTTGGCTT
This sequence comes from Delphinus delphis, assembly GCF_949987515.2. NCBI lineage: Eukaryota > Metazoa > Chordata > Mammalia > Artiodactyla > Delphinidae > Delphinus > Delphinus delphis. The sequence continues at coordinate 33,768,565 of NC_082686.1, forward strand.
CATTCATTCCCTGCAATAAAACAAAAACAAAAACAAAACAAAACAAAAAAACCTTCCATGATTAAGAACACTAAATATAATTTTCTTCCATGAGTTCTTTTTGAAAAACAAATACATATATTGAAAGAATTGCGTGTGAATATTCAAGAGGGAACAATGATGCTGAAGGGTTAGACAGAGAGGAAGAATTTGAGAATGAGAATACTAATTAAGGACTTTTTAATTTGCATATTCTGCAAATAACTCTACCCACAAGATCAACCCAAAGTGTTATTACTTGCAGAACTCTGATTGCCTGGTTCTGGCATCACCACTCTCATTTGTACACAGATGGCCTGGGAAAATGTTATAACCAACTGCTCATATGACTCTAGCCACTACTGGTCTCCATTAGTCAGAGGAGTGGTGTAATTAAGATAATGCCCCTCCAGGCTTCCCTCGTGGCGCAGTGGTTGAGAGTCTGCCTGCCGATACAGGGGACACGGGTTTGTGCCCTGGTCCGGGAAGAACCCACATGCCGTGGAGTGGCTGGGCCCGTGAGCCATGGCCGCTGAGCCTGCGGGTCTGGAGCCTGTGCTCCACGACGGGAGAGGCCACAACAGCGAGAGGCCCGCGTACCGCAAAAACAAACAAACAAAAAAATGCCCCTCCTGCATGACCAGCTGCTGCCTGGCAAAATTTATCTAATGTTTCTATTTTCACAAATTAAGTGATGTAGAAAGAAAACTAAAATATTGTTTAAAAGATAACTTAAGGAGAGAGGGATATATGCTAGGATTGAAGAGTCCTAGTACTCCCTTCTGGGCCCAAGTCTTCCTGAATATCTATATCCTTATGTCCATATCTATCTATCTATACACATACACACACATCTATTGTACCTTTCTGAGCATCAGTTTCTACAAAGTAAAAAGCATACTGTAATTACTTTCCAGCCCACAGCCTGTGTGAGGAGGTCATATTAGCTAAAATGTGTAACAATACCATTCAAAAGTAATGTGTTATCTCTGGAGGCATTTTCTTCAAGTTCTACAAATAAGAAATTATCAACCATTGTGGATTTGTTGCAGGTGTATTTTCTAGTTAAGAACAGGGAAAAATTATTTCTCAAAACCCCTTTTTAGCATATTTATTAATTCATGCATTCATTCATTCCTTTACTAAATAATTAATGAGTGATTTCTGTGCTTTGGCCAGTGTGATTGGTCCTGGGATACAGAAAAGGTCTGTGTCCTCATGGAACTTACACTCTAGTGGCAGAGAGAGACAATAAACACAGTTACAAGTATATACTAAAGTGTTTGATAGTGATAACTATTAAGAAGAAAAATAAAGCAAGGTGAAAGAGTAGTAATAAACTAGAATAAGATTGAGGGTGTTTATCTGAATGGTTGTTCAGGAAATACATCTCTGAGGAGAAAACATTGGGCTCAGTAAGTTTGCGTCACTTCCCCAAGGTCAAATTCCAAGAAAGGTTAAACCTGAGTAGAAGTCAGATCCCTACCACTGAGAGAATGACCTACCGTTATGTGATATTGTTCCCCAAAACAATATTTATAAAATACAGTGTTTAAATATTTAAATATAAAATACTTAAATATAAAAAATAAATGGTCATGTTAATATTTTTTATAATATTGGAATATTCTAGAATAAGAAAAATAAGGGTATTTCTTTATCATTGCATTTCCCCTGCTATCCACTGATGGCTTATTTTATCAGATATTAGGAAATATCATACTTAGAATGTGATCTATTTATTAATATATTTTCTTGAATACTATTTTAATACTAAGCACTAACAAAAATGCATGAACCTAAATACAATGATGCAGAACCAGTACAATCTTATTTATGAGCACATAAATAGGATTTATATATTGCAATAGAATTTGAAGAATATTAATTTCAGTAGTAATTTATGAGAAAGTCCTCCAAATAACAATTACTAATGCTCATTGACAACTTTAAGTGTGATTAGCAATATGTTAAAGGCAAGACCTACTGGTAATTTCAATATTTTCAAATGAGGACATATAAAAGAGTAATATAAAGTTTAAATGGATGGAAGGAAGTGCAAATTCTTTTTTTTTTCTTTAAAATGCTGAATGAAAGTAACTAGAAGCATCTATATAATACTTTTATTAAACAACATAATCTATCAAATAAAATGTGAAACATATAATAATAGTAAGTATAAGTGAATTTAAAAGTCAAGTGATTAAAATAATGACATCTTAAGAGCTATGAACTTGTTATTAAATGATTTATTTTTCCATAAAATAAGAATAGAAACTAGGGATTTTAAAATATTGGAAAAACAGGAATTTTCTAAAGAAAATATCGGTATTTCAATGTTATCAAAAAATAAACTAGATCTGATTTAAGGATAAATAAATAATAAAGATTTCCTTTATCTACTGCAACTTGGCAAAAACAGCATTCAAATTTCACAAAAGAAACTAAATCAATCACTATTTCTTTTTCATATAAATAAATGTTATAGTTGGGACAAAATTTTAGGCGTTGGGAAATAAAAAATCAATTCAATATTAATGTTTATCTGAAGCCCTGAAATATAGTATGTGAGTATGTGCATACACACACTCACATACACAAAGTGAAGAGCTGCAAATAATCTGTATTCATTCAAATCACTATGCTGACTTTCATCAATAAACTGCATGGCTGAGTCTCCAATAACTTTGTGAGAAATAGGCAGTTCTAGCTGCAACTCTTTCATAATTGACTTTTGCTATGCTCAACTTCACCTGATGGAGAAGTCTATTAGAACATTTTAAACCCTTCACAGTATTCTTTGGCCTTTATTATGATTATGATTATTATAGTGGCTTCTTAGATTGTAACCGCTTATGGATCAGAGAATATATTGCGTCGATATATAAAGTCAAAGCTTTAATTGCTTTCTCAGAAACTTTTCCTGTAACAACATCTCGATAGATTAAGTGGGTCACATGAATTCTTAAGAGAATTTTCACTATTAAATGACAAAAAGTATATAGGTCTATGCCCAAGGACACAGCTGCAGAATTTAGACAAACTTCGTCCTCATTTTTCAACATTTTTGGGTGAAAGAGAAGATCAGGAAAAACTCATCTATTTTGATATGGTCTTACTGTTGAATTCTATGGTTGGTTTAAATTGATTTTTGTTGCTGTTATTCGAAAAGTACCAAGTAAAGAAACAATAACGGAACTGCTGAAATGTACCACTGCTTTTGCTGATACTCTGAAGCATTTTATTTAACAATCATTGTTAACTGTAAATTTTAAATGCATACATTGGCTTTTGTACAAAAATTTTAATTACATTAATACCATATTGAAATTAGTTTTAGCAGTTCTACCTAAGGATTTGCATGAGATGCCAGTTTGAAGCACAGTAGATATACTCTCCTCTATACCTTCTAAAGGAGATGTTTGAAGTTTCAGGTGAGTATACGTTCCAAAACTTGAGTGAATCTTAAAAGACTTATGTAGAAAAGCCTTCGCTCTGCTTTGAAATACTTATGTTCCACTTTTGTGCAGAGAATACAATTAAAAATTAATGTTTTCATTATTAATATCTCATAATATACAAAAGATAATGCAAACATTGACTAAAAATAATTATAACATTGCTATTATCTATTGCATTTGTTGGAAACAGCACATTCCCAAGACCCCAGTGGACTCAATATTCTTGCCAATGACAATCCCTTCTCCCCACCCTAAAGTAGCCACTTTCCTGGCTTTATGAATATAATTGTTTGTTGTTTTCTTAATTGGCAACCGTATTTCTATTTCTAAATAGTAGGATTTAGTATTTTTTTTTGGGGAACTCCATATAAGTGGACACATATGATTTGTACTGGGGCAGACGGAGTTGTTCTATCTGTTCAACACTAATCTTTTAAGATTTCACACTTTGTTTTATGTAATTAGAGTATATTCATTTTCATTCTGAATAGTATTTGAAACTTTAATTGTATAGAAAAATAATAACTTGGTCAACCTTGTGACTAATGTGTAAAGTATACACTTTTACTTTTCAATCATCTGTTTGGAATGCTATATTACCTACTAACACCCCTAAGCTCAGCTAAAAACTTTACATTAAAATTGTATAAGTGACATGCTTTCCCTTTATTTCTCTAAGTTTCATATATTATTACTATATCAACTCAGGGCATCAGAAATTTACATGCCTGGAATATAATATGCCAGTTTCCCTGCATTCCCAAAATACAATTTGATATTCTTAAAAGTTTATTGAGAGTTAAAACTTAAAATGGTAATAATAGTGTTTTATCATTTCTATAAAATTACTCTAATTTTTCATTTTCTTACTGTATGTTTGACAATAGAATTTAATAAAGAAAAATAAAAATTTAATTGTATTATCTGCACAAAAGTAGGATAACTACTTTTAAGTATATATTTTATAGGTCCTTTAATTGATTTGCACATTTTACGTTAAATAATTAGAATTTTTTTATACTTTGGCAGTCAGGAATATCTGAAATAAGTTTTATGTTTATTTGCAGAAACAATTTACGTGGATTTTCTGGTGCTTCTTTTTACTACCTTGTTATTCATTTTTTGTCTCTATTTGTTTTGATGTTATCTTAAAGTTTATTTTATGTGTGTATGTATATGCAAACTATATATATTTATATAAAATTTTTATATGTGTATATATATCTTACATACAAATGCACTATGTATATTTATATATATGCATATACATATAAATAATTTGTGTTTATATGTGCTCACTATGTCTCATCAAATCCTATATTTTGAATTGTAGAGAGTATAAGTTTAGAAATTTAGACGTATAATTGGATATTTGAGCTCAACATTTTCTCTTTGAATTTCCACATCAACTGCTTATACGTATGTTAACATAGATTGCCTAGAAAAAAAATTAGGCATAATAGAAAACAATTTTTTCAGCTAACATATCTACATTGGCAATTTATATCCATAATCTATGTGTTCCTACTTATCTTCACATTTTGTTACAAAAACTAAAGAAAAACTTCTCATTGGTCAATTGTTTTCCAAAAATTTACATATCTCTCTAGATATTTTATTTCTGTGCACCACAATAATTTTAAATTTTCTGGTTTAAACATACCAAAATTCCCACGAGGTGTTTTTCATATATTAGGAACTATCTCAACTTGAGATGTTATAGGATTAATAAACTTTCAAAACATGTTCCCATTGGTCTTACTTCACTTTTCATTTTAATGGACTCTTTCCCATCAGTTTAACACTGTTCACCATCTCTCATATCTCACAATTCTCTCCTCAATTAGTTTTCATGTTTTTCTTCTTTATCACCTCTAATACCTCTCAGCCATCCTTCCTTGGAAATGTTTATGGGTGAAAAATAACACAGTGGCTATCTCACCACATGTCCTATTTCAGTTATTTTGCTTCATCTTCCACCACTGCTTGTCCACTGTCTCAATTTTATTCAGTTCTCAGTAACAGTTACTATTGTTACTATAATATTGCCACCTTTAATGCATTTATATATTTTTATTTTTGTCCTTCTGACTGTATTTTAAACTTCTTGGTGGCAAAAAGTGTTCTTTATTTTTTCATCTTTATTACCTATCACAGTAAAAAAATGCAAGTCAGGTACTAAATTTTTTTTAAACAATTAAGGCAGGGCTTACTGCCTCAAAATTAGCAAGTGATTACTATTGAACCTCACAATTCACACTCAGTAATTTTTTCTTGTTATAAAACAGAAAAACCTTGATTAGAATAGTTGATTTATTTCTAATCCAACTTATAGTTTGCATGAAGTGTAAGTAAGTATAATCAGGAAAATTCCAGGCTCCCCTAGAATAACTGATTGACTTAAGCCTTTTAAAATTTAACAGGACTATTGCCTTTCCTTATCTTAAAATGGGGAAAAGAACACTTTTTAAATTGATAAGATAGACTTTATTCTATTTTTGTAAGTAATCCCTAATAATGAAATCTTAAAAATCACAAATTAGGATTCAGTTAACTGAAAAGTTTTAGTTTTCTAGATGAAATATTAATATAAAAGCTATTGCCATTCCTGAAATAATTAAATAACACTTGTCAAGGAAGAGAGGAGAAATTAAGAGAGCAGATAACCAACTTAAACAGAAAAAGTTAAAGCTCTCCAAAAATGTTTCCTCTTCATGACTAATTCATTTTTATGGGAGGTTTTATAAAAGAGTCTCAGGACTAATTTATGGCTAACCATATAACTTTGCTACTCCTTGCAATGCAGGGTTACAAAAGTTTGGTTCTCACTGTGGTGGTGAATATAGATATTAATGAAATTTACAGTTAAAGGTCTTTTATTTCAGACCTTGGTCAGGATTCAGTGGGGGGGAAGAAACCACAACTGATATTTCAATTAAGAGAATATAATCATAGGAATTTGTTAAGCAGGGGATGGAAAGCTGAAAAAGACCAGAAAGGAAGACTGAATTTACAGTTAGTAACTGCAAAAAGCATCTATTTCGCATAGGTCTGGGAGAACAAATGAGTTGAGGTTGTGTTATCTGAACTGGGAAGATTGAAGAAGGGACCCTCTATGGTTAGAAATCAGTCTTCCAAGAAGGGGTGCTGCATGACTGTCTCTGGAAGTGGCTCACAGATCTGGGACTGAGGCCTCTAAGTGGCAGTACTGTAGATCTGCTGCTGGTGCCTCTGGGGAGTGCCAGGAGCTAGCTCTGTGAGAGAGGAAAGAAGCTGGACATTGGGACAAACTATTGCTGGCAGAGAGAAGTTTTTTTTTTTTTTTTTTTTTTTTTTTTTTAGGTAATGAGAGCAGGAACAGAAGACACAAGGAAGAAGCAACTTTCCTGTCACTCTTTCAGCCTTCCAGTCTCACTCCCTGCCCTCTACTGGCAGACCCTAATAGGAAGCCCACTGACAAGAAATGTTATTTGTAGCCTCCAGTGTCAGCATGACAAAGCAGAGTAGAGAAAGATATATCTGGAGTTGGGAAATCATGGCTTAATAACTAACATAAAATGTTTAATTGTACAATGATGCCTGGGTGCTCAACTGATGTGAGGCTGAGAATCACCAGGGTTGATAGAGACTGTGATCACAGGTAAGAATAAATTTGAACTATGAAAATATGAGTACATAATGATAGAGTATAAAATTTCAAGTAGGAACAATATGGTATGCATACTTCCAATCAAGTAGATTTTTCAGTTCTTTTATGTACTAACTTCAAAGAAGAATTTAATCACAAATTTTAATTATACTTGTGAGTTATAGAATTTTGTGCTAATAAAGAGTAAAATTTACACAAACAGAAGAATAATTTTGTTTATTTTACATCTATTAATTAATACAAAATCATTGTATCTGAAGAAGCAAACTTCATATATGAGTTTTTGAGATCATGTGAAATACTAAGAAATAATTCTACATTCTATATGTTGCTGGAGTCCCAAAGAGACTAAAATCTTTTTTCTTTTTCCAAAAGATGCTTCCAGATGTGCCTTTGTTTATGTGAATGAAACTTCCCTAGAATGTTCTTTTATAATTCTCTGAAAAGCAACTTTTAATTTTGCAAAGATAAGGTTAGTGGTTGTCATACATTCCCGAGGGAAAGAAGTACCAGAACTTCCTGTAAAGTTAGCAGTTACAATCCATCATATGCAGAGCTGTTTACTGAGATAGGGATGAGCCAATTTCATAGGGTCTGAGAAGCTATCTCCAAGGAATGATTAGGATCATTTCCTTGTTAAACTTTAATATTTTTACCGCAAACTGATGAGTTGTGATAGTTCCAACCTATGAGTGTTAGCAAGAAAGAGTCAAAAAATTCCAAAATGGATCGTACCAAGAAAGAAGATTGTCTATATTGACTTTAGACACTATTCTAAGATTAGAGGCTTATAGGGAAGAGCTGGTTCCAGCCCACATGTTGTTGAGGTGGGAAAACTTCAATGTCCCTAGGTACTGTCATTGAATTTGTGGTTTGGGAATACAGGCTGAGCATGAGTGTATAAATTAAGAAGACTTCAAACTTTGGGATCCCAGAGACCTGAGCAAGGATGGAGAGGAGCAAGAGGGAGTCTGAGGTTATGAGGGACCTGTTTTCAACAGCAGAAGATGACAGCAACATAAATATGAAAGCATGTAAAAATCAGGACCAAATTTGTCAATAAAACTTTACTCTCTCCATTTGGAAATTAGAAACTGGACTAACACTATTGTCAAAGGAAGTTCCAGTATTTTGAGACAATTTTAGACTGTGAGGACTCTTAATAAGATTATATGGTAAGGACTGAGTGGCCAATAGAGAGACAGAATTGTATTTGGATTTCAATCTAATAGAGTATGACCTAATGGCTCGTATACATGTGTCTCTCATACTAATTTCAGCATTACACGTTTTGCTGCTTGTAGTTACCTAAGAAATAAAGAATCCCTTTATTTTTCAAGTATGTAAGTAGATACATGAAGGTTAAAAGTCTGGCAAAGAATCCAATACTTAGTCAGGGGCAGATGTGGGCTGAAAAAAAAAAAAGCTGATGTCATCTACAGTTTATTCCAGAACAGTCACTCAGGACCCAATATATTCAGTTGAAGCACATAGCTTAAAACTGCCATTCACTGCCATCAAGAAAAAGAGCCATGATGTAATACCAACTTAATATTTTATATGCATTAAAGTGAGGGCTACATCTCATTTATCTTCTGATGTTATACATGTTTAGTATGTAGAAAGTAAGAAGTAAATATTGTGGAAGGAAGAAAGGGAAGGGAAAAGAAAAGAAAGGTCAAGTTGCAAGTTTATCACTATCACTTGAGGATCAATCCACAAACCAAAAAAAAAAAAAAAAAGTGTAATTAAGAATTGCTCCCTAAGTTTACACCTAACTAGAAGCACTAAATCCTTCTGCGTTATACTCATGTGCACCAAATTTCATTTTAAAACTACTTATCACCTTTATTACACATTGAGTAGCTGAGGAAATGGCACCAAAGACATATATCATAAAGGAAAAAGCTGATGTGCTTTATTATATGAAAATTGAAAGTTTTGTTCATAAAATTTTAAATACCATGAAGTAAAATTAAAGATGAAAATTACAAACTGAATAACAATAATTGTGAGAGATATGATGCATGACAAGATAAAGCATTCATATATAAATAACTTTTTCAATTAATTAAGAGACAAAAGAAACAAAGGCAAGGGTGTGTGATAGATATAGATAATAGTCAAATCTTCAGGACTTGTAAAGACAGCTATGATATACTAAGTAAAAAAAAAAAGAGATTATTGAGCAGTACGTACAACATCACACACATATATAGACTCACAATAATCTCTGGAAAGATTAAATGTCAAGGCTGGGTGAGCAAACTTAAGGCTGTTCTATTTTATGATGATGATGATGCTTATTATCTCTTCCTCTTTCCACCTCCTCTGTGTCCTAGCAAGTCTTTCTTTACTAGTGAAAAAAAGTAATAATAAAATGGAAACTTTAGGGAAGAAAAATAACTGAATAATGTAGGACTTCTAGAATGCAGACATTTATTGGAATTGAATAAATACTTATAACTCAAAGAATGGAATAGACATAAAGAAGGAGAGCTACATATTACAGAAACATTGTACTCTAATTTCAAAGAACAATTGATATAGCGTTAAATAAAACTGGATTCAAAACATATTTTTGCTTTGCTTAATTATACAGACATTAATACATCACCTAAAGGCCCTGTTATTAAGTGTCACTATAGTCTCTAAGCTTTAGTATTTGTATGTGGTAGGAAGGGAAGAGTTGGGGGTAGGGATGCTATAGTCAACATTTGGTGTTTTCTTCTGTTCTTTACATTTATTGTGTTTACTTAAAGTTGTTTTGATTTTTTTTTTATTTTTTTTAATTATATTTTTTCTGGTCTCTGCCATCTATAAGATTTTCAATACATGGCAGTAAAATCTACCCACTATTTCCTTGATGATTTAATTGGCTTTTACCTTTTTTGTTATTGTTATTTGTTGTTTTTAAAAAGTCTTTCCAGGTTAAAAAATAGAAAAATAGTTGCAAAATATTGTCAGGTTTTCACTTTTTACATTTCCCTCCGGTACAAATGAAACATTTTCTTTCATGGTAAAGAACCGGACTGTCCCTTGTTTAAACAGAGAAATTATTTCCCAGCAGCAACTTTAAACTAATCTTAGTAATTTCAAAATGTCATCTAGCAAAGAAGAAAATAATGTATATCTTTTAGGGCATAAGGATTAAATAAGATAATGTATGTAGAGTACACATCCAAGTGCCTGGTTCATAATGTTGTTCAGTTAATTATTGTCATATATGAATGACTTTAATAATTTTATAATAATCAGTTCATTGTCTTTGAGGATTAACAAAATGTTCTATATTTAGTATCTACATCTTTGGGAAAAGAGTAGATTAAGTTTTAGTCTGTTATTCTTTTGTGGCACGTGGGCCTCCCACCGCTGCGGCCTCTCCTGTTGCAGAGCACACGCTCCGGATGCGCAGGCCCAGTGGCCATGGCTCACGGGCCCAGCAGCTCCGCGGCATGTGGGATCTTCCGGACAGGGGCACGAACCCATGTCCCCTGCATCGGCAGGCGGACTCTCAACCACTGCGCCACCAGGGAAGCCCCCTAGTCTGTTATTCTTTAGCTATAAGATAATGCCTAAATTCCTCTAAGGTTCCTTTGAGCTTCAGAATCTACAATTTTATAATTGTTTTGAATCACTAAGACTTTGACATATTCTGAGATATTTTTAATGATTTTACATTTATATATACTTATAATGATCCAAAATGCACCAGCTATATATTGCTAGTTTGTGTAACTATTCATAACCATTTATATGTGGCCAGGTACCTGAATGCACTCTCTAACAAACACCGGTGAGGTAAATCTTTTCAATGACATTCTTGTTTATGTTGAAATAAAAGAGGCAAAAAGCTAATAAATGAGTTTAACTTTTCTGGATAATACAGTGGTCTCAAATCATGAAACCTAATAAATTCTCTTATCTATATTTAGATTTTATAGCATGCACATTTCACCTTATTTTATTCAACGGAATTTCTGCTAAAGCTTATAGCTTGAAATGAGTCTCTTGGTATATCCTACCAAGATGAAGAGAGTCACAAATTCTTTGCCATTTTTTTTCCACAGAAAAAAGTGACCTTCGTCCCCTCTTTGAATTTGGATAACATATAACTGTTACATTCAATAGTGTGATAAAAGAGACACAGGGTCAGTTTGGGGCTAGACTTTGAAAGGACTGGAAGCTTCTTCAGTGGTATCTTGGAACCCTAATCTGTCATGTATAAGACAAAATGGAGAGACTTGGAGATGGCATTGAAATGGAAAAGTGCTCTGTTGAGTCCAACCTTTGAATCATGTCCACCAAAGCACTAAATATAAGTGAGGGAAAATACCATCATGGAAATGGATCTTTCACTCCCAGGCACTCCAGTTTATGACACATAACTTAGACACAAACTTTCCAACCAAGGCTTATCTGACTTCCTGACTCAAAAAATTGTGAGTGGGCTTCCCTGGTGGCACAGTGGTTAAGAGTCCGCCTGCCAATGCAGGGGACACGGGTTTGTGCCCCGGTCCGGGAAGATCCCACATGCCGCGGAGCGGCTGGGCCCGTGAGCCATGGCCGCTGAGCCTGCGCGTCCGGAGCCTGTGCTCTGCAACGGGAGAGGCCACAACAGTGAGAGGCCTGCGTACCGCAAAAAAAACAAAACAAAACAAAACAAAACAAAAAAAATTGTGAGTACATTTGTCCAAACCCATAGACTGTACAACACCAAGAGTGAACCCTGATGTAAACCATGGACTTTGGGTGATTATGACATGTCAACATAGGTTCATCAATTCAACAAATATACCTCTCTGGTGGGAGATGTTGATAAAGGGAGGAGGCTATGTATGTGAGGAGGCAGGGGGTATATGAATATATATATACAGGGAGGATATGTACCTTCCTTTCAATTTTGCTGTGAACCCAAAACTGTGTTTAAAAAAATAACACCTTAATTTAAAAATTGTGAGAAAAATAAAATGATTCTGAAACCAAATATCTAAAGTGTGTATGATTTTAAGATAGTTTATTCTTGTTAAAACATGCTAAAGAATTAAATTTTGAGAATAAAAACTAAGTGAGAACCTGGTTTTGATATAAAGGGGACTTTTGAGTGTTTGAAGCCTTTTTTAATTCAAAACCTGAAATTCATAGATTACTTTGAACACCTAGAATATTTTATTCTTATAATATAATACAAAAATTAGACATAATATTATATATAATGAGTTTATCTAGTTTAATTGTGTATATGTACTATCACACAACTAGTAAGTAAAGTCAGACGTACAAATCATTATCAAATAAACCTATAGGGCTTCCCTGGTGGCGCAGTGGTTGAGAGTCCGCCTGATGATGCCGGGGACACGGGTTCGTGCCCCCGCCCGGGAAGATCCCACATGCCACGAGTGGCTGGGCCCATGAGCCATGGCCGCTGAGCCTGCGCGTCCAGAGCCTGTGCTCCGCAATGGGAGAGGCCACAACAGTGAGAGGTCTGTGTACCACAAAAAAAAAAAAAAAAAAAACACACAAAAAAACCCTATAAAATATACACCACTGCAAGTAATATCAATATCGTAGTTCCCAAACTGTGTGTGGAATCTAGCTTGAGAAACTCTGTTTCAACTAATTTAGTTGGTTTACAAAGTTAAATTATTGTTACTATGTAATATTTTTCTAGTATGAAGAATCTAAGCTTTTATAATGCAACATGAAAACTGAAATGCTTCCAGGCAGTCAACTATACACACTGGACAAAATGTCTCATTAAAGTATTTCATTTTTCCTCCTGTTACTGATAATGTAACTGTAATTGCTGAAGGCAAATGTTTATTACCATGTACAATGCATGTAAACTGACTGTCAAAAAGCAGAGCTTGAGAATGTGGTCCACAGAGAAGTGACTCCATGAGTGTAAAAGTCAGTAGAGATCCATAGGTGTCTGACCACTCTGAAAAGAATGGGGTGGGTTTGGTAGCAGGGAAACAATGAAAGAAATGCAAAGTGTTACTCTGAAAGGCTGTCACTATCCTGGCAAGTGAATTAATATTTCTGTGTAGTTGAATTTTACATGAATATTTACCTCAAAAAATTGTATTTTCAAAGCACTGGGAAATCCAAAATCTCAAAATTTTGTATAAAAAATTTATCTTTGTATTGTTTTATTAGGATGAATTTTCCTGAGTAATGAAGTAGAATTGTTTTCATCAAGTCTTTTCCATCTTAAATAATACAAAGATCACAATATAATTTTAACTGTATTATCAATATGACTAAGGATCATAATCATACAGTCTCTCAATTTGCATAAGTACCTAATTAACTTCTTTCTAATGTGACATGATACATTTGACAAAAGTAATTGGACTAAAGATTTTATTATTTATTTTTTGCTGAAGAAACCATTTAATTTGCTTTCACCACATATGGTGCTGATATTAAATTAGTAATGTAAATGATCAATGTGGGTCTCCTCAATTTGAGTTATTATTTTTAAGAAGTCATATTCTAAGTACTTTGGCAAATGTATTTCTCCCTTCAGTTTTCTTGGGAACAGCTAACAAAACACAGTTAACCACAAATTATTCTTGCAAGCATTATGTATCTATTCGTATGGTAAAGCAACCTGCAGAAAAGAGATACATATTATAATAAGGTGTTTAGATTATATTCCCATTGCATACATGCAAGTGTTTGCCAAAGTAAATTAAGCTGGGAAGCTATCATTTTCTTGTTACTGATAGAGTTCATCTATATTCACTTGCATTTCCTTTTTAATATACATTTTACTATCAAATTTTTTCAACCTCTTTCCTTCATTGGGACTAATCTTCTCTTACTCTCTCTCATTATGATGGTCTTAGAGAGTAAAGCATATCTTATGAACACTTACAAGGGTGTGGAGCAAGACAATTCTTTGATTTTTTTTGTTCCTAAACATTAATACCCATTTTAATAAACATAAACTAAACATTGTATTTTATTGCCTTTAAATTATCTAATATTCCCTAATCTTCCAGGGTGTCCAATTAATGTCTGACATCAAGAGCACCTAATTTTGTATAAAGCTTTATAGGCATAAAAAAAAGTAAGTGAACTGGGCAAAGTACTGTGTACATAATATAGTTATAATAATTATCACATTGTTTTCAAATTATTCACTTGTGTGTCATACATATCTACTACCTGTGACCTCTCCAGTGAAAAGAACATATGTTATTCATAATTGGTATCACCAGGGCAAATCTCAGTGTCTGCTACAAAGGGAGTTCTACAAAAATTATGGCTGAATATGTGGGTGGGTGGATGAGTAGACTGTTGAACGACTATAATAATGCATTAAATCCCCCCAAAAAGAAAATTATGATGGAAAACTAGATTCCAGATGTAAAAATGCTTTATAGCCATATATATTGTTAGAGAAATAAAGTGTCATAATACTTAGCATAAATTTGGCCCACTTTTGTTCAGCATAAGCAGAACTAATTATATATAAAAAGGTATTTGAAATAATTCTGAAAGACAATCTAGAATAAAATCTTTAAATCCACTGATGTCGTCTCTCAAAAAGCAGCACTTAGACATGCACGCAATTATGCAAGTCAATCATTTACACAGAGAAGCATAAAAGCTTACTGCAGAGGCAGAAAATTAATGAGAATCAATAATTAACCTTATTTCATCTATTCAAACATCTTAGAATTTGAAATATAAGTTATTACACTACACAATATCCTTTGGAATTTAGAGTGATGGCACCAAGGAAAAAGAACCATTATTCTCTCCTTTCAAAGCTACTGAAAGCAAGAGCAAAAATCAGAGTTAAATAGAGTTTTAAAACGCATTGCCACACAACACATTTCAGCTGACTGCTCAGCAGTCTTTCCACACGCCATGTTGTGTGGCTCTCTTGTTCACTTTCACCTGTATTTTGTTCTTCCTCACAACATGATCCTCAGGTAGAGCTGCATTCTACCCTTATAAATGCTCATTAGTGATGAATCTGGCATTCACTGCATGTGTGATTTCTCCAGATTTTACCATTAAAGTGCCCACCTTGCCAAGTTGTTCAATTTATATCCAAGGAGAACACCTAGTCCTACTTTTACGCCAAATTGTACCTTAAATTAACATTGTTTAGCTTCCATATCTCACAGTAGACTCTCACCCCCCACACATAATTTATTGATTTTCTTCACACAGATTCTTCTCTCTAGGGGTTGTACAAAGTTCTACAAAGCTTGGCTGGATTATTAACGAGAAAGAAGTTACTGAGAAAGACTGAGGGATCCTTTGTCAGTTACCCACAGACGAAACAACCTAATCATCCTCTCTCAGCTGTAAAGTTCTTATGCAACTTGATTCATGGGAGGCCTCATCACCAACTAAATTGATATTTACATTTATTGAACAAATATTTAATGTACTAGGCACTGTGTAAGGCACATGGAACACAACAGGAAAGACAATGTTGTTGTTTCCTGGAGCTTACATTATTGTGACTGAGTGAAGGTCAGATTGAGAGCTAAATTAATATACAAAGAAAATATCAAATAGTGAGCAATACATGGAAGAAGGGAAACGAGACTAGAATATCTTTGAGAGAGACAATACTGTGGACTAGAAAATGTAAGATATTTGCACTCTATTCCTAAAGGAAAGGCCATTCTCACACATGTTCAACCTTTAGGAATGTATTTCACATGGAGAAACAGTGTCCAATACAGAGAAAATGAGAAAGAAATGCTTGTTTGTAGGGGAAAAAACCCAGTATTGTTGCCATAATTTGAGTATCCTCAGCCACAAGAATGGAGAAAACATTTGTCTAAAGAAATAGAGGGGGAGTTACCAGCAAAGAACATGGGCCTCGGGGGGCCAGCAAACTTCTGTGGAATTACAAATATTCATATGAATGAAAGAAGAATATTTATGCTGAGAAATGAAAGACTGAAAAAAGAAGTTACATCTTCAGAAAAAGAAATAAAAAAAGACCTTTCAGTAGAGAAAGAGTAATACAAGGACCCTAAGTGGGAATAAATCTAGTGGATTCCAGGAACATAAAGACCAGTGTGTCTACAGTGTGATGCTTAAGAATGGAGTGGTATTACAAGAGGAAAGAGAGTTAGAATAGGTCCAGATATATCAGGATAAGGGTGTGTGGTTTGATTTTAGAATGATTGAAATCTACTGGATAATTTTAAGTAAGGTTGTGACATAACCTGTCATAACATTAAATAATAATAAAGGTCATTTAGGATTCTACACAAGAAATGGACCAGCACAGACACAAGAATGAAACAAGATGAATTAGGAGGCTACTGTGGAAGTTCAGGTAGGAAATAATTATGGCTTATGCCAGGGAAATTAAAAAGAATGGACACATTTTGGAGGTAACTTTATAGAACTTGATAATTTAGTTAGATATTGGATGGTAGGAAGGGGTAGAGTCATGGATAACTCTCAAATATTCAGCTTTCACAACTGACAAAATGGTTGTCTCATTTTCTGAGACAAGGAGGCCTGGGGGGAAGAGAGTATTTTGGTCATGTTAAATTTAACTTGTGTATTAGGCATTAAAGGTGAGGTGTAAACAGGATAGTTGGATACTGTATATGAGGTTAAATTCAGTAAAAGATAAGAGCTGCAAAAAGTTCAACTTCATGTAAATGGAATGAATAGTTATGATAACTGAGGCAATCACTAAGGGAGATGTGTAGCCAGAAAAAGAAGAGGACCCTGGGATGACTCATAGGGTGATATAATGTTAGGCTAATTGCATAAGTTTCTTATTGTAGCTATAAGATATCACTACAAACTTTAAGGCTTAGTACAACACAAATATATTTTCTTAAAACTTTGGAGATGAGAAGTTTAAAATGTGTTAGTAGGGCTTCTGGAGTCTTAGGAGAGAACTCATTTCTTTTTTCCAGCTTCCAGAAGCTGCTCACATCCCTTGGCTTTTGACTGTGCACAACTCCTTCCTCTGCATACAACATCATGTCTCCTTTTCTGACTCTCCCACCTCTCTTTTTCTCTTATAATGTTCCTTTTGATTACATTGGGCTCACCTGGATAAACAGCATAATCTCCCCATCTTGAGATCCTTAACTTGATCACATCTCCAAAGTTCATTTTGCCGTATAACTTATTCACAGGTTCTGGAAATTAAGACATGAACATCTTTGGAGTTCATTATTCTAACGAACCACAGACATGTAGTAGAGTCTGGGTTCAGCTACATGGATTGTGACTTCAGAGTCCACATACTAGAATCTTTCTGGGTATCAGTTACCCTTGGAATTACTGTGGAGAGAGGTGCAATTTGGGGAAGAAACTGTACTAGGCTCGAACCATATATTTATAGGATTTTTAAGATGAAGGGAAAATTAAAGATCACCTAATTCCCCCAATTCTTATACAGATAAGAAAAATAACACTAGGGATAATTAAATGGGGTTAGGTCTCACTGATGAGTGGTAAAACTAGAACTTAAATCCAGGTCATTTTACATGCAGTTTCTAACATGTCCCTCACCACAGTGTATCCTGGTTTTTAATAAACTCATGTTGGATTGTAGACTACCATTTGCCCGACTGCTTGGGTTTGAATTCTGGCTCCACCAATTAAAAGGTATATGATCTTGGTTATCTCTGACCCTAGTTTCTACATTTGCAAAACCAAGACAATAATAACATCTGCCTATTAGTGTGTTTATCTAGTGTGTTTACCTGTTAGCCCAGGTTTCATCAAAAGAACAGAATCAATAGGAGTGGTATCTAATATGGGATTTCTTATATGGATTCAGACTATAAAATTGTGGGAGATGCTGGGGAAATGAAGGATCAGAAAGGGGAGTATGAATATCCAAGCAGGTGTTACCAGTCATTCTGGGAAGATATTCATTTCCAGCAGCGGAAGTGGGGCTGGGGATTAGATTTTGTGGGGAGGTCTTTGGGAAACTATTGTGTGTAGGTAGTTTTGGCCTCAGTGGGTCCATAGCAAAGCCTCTGACAGTGGGCCTAGAAATGCTGCTCGGCAGTAGATCCAATAGTTGGGATGACAGCCTCCCAGCAGAGTGGAGGACAGAAAAGACATTCTAAAGCCCACCAGGCAATTATGTGTCTTGTCTTGGCATCCAAAGACCTCCTGAAAGTAATTCACTTCACTTCTGCATTTAAACTCTCACAAGTTTCTATTGTGGCCAAGTTTAACTCAAAATTATATTAAGAAAGGAGATTCTTAGAAATATATTCTCTAGCTTAATCAAGTTGACACAGTTAATAAGCACTTACCATTTTCATTGACACACATACACATTATTTTACAAGTGAGAGTCTAATAAATTTGATGCAAAAATCTAATATTTAAAAATTGATCTAAATTGTCAATAGATGAGATTCTTTAAAATTCAAAAGACCACTTAGAAATAAATCATATAAAAAGAACAAATACATATGTATCTGATGATATGAAAAAGTTTCCCTGAAGAAAATTAAAGGAGAAAACTTATTTATATATAAACTGCATTGTTTAAGACATGTTTCATACTTTTGGGGGATGTGCACTTATGTGTAACTATACCATTTTTGTTTAATGTCTGTCTTAAAACACACTTTTTGTCACCAGCTAAAATATTTTCGAAATTTCAGTTACCAGCGACACAGAAATGCTCATTTATGCTCAGTATGGTGATCCAGCATTCTCTATAATTTCTTTAAATATTAGTCATTGATTTGCAATTCACCTCTCTAAATACAGAATGAAATTGGATTGCTGCAATTTTTCTCCAAGGACCTAGTTCTGATCTGAGGTACTTTGATTTTTTCTGCAGAATAAGAATAATATATGAATGTTCTATTACTGAGGTGCAGTTTTAATGGCCTTATTGTTTTCTTGTGAACTTTTCTAACCATAGATCTAGAATTCTTTCCAAAAGTTTATCAAAACTTTAATGAAAATAGTTATCTATTCTTGTACCAAAGTTAGATTATTGCAAATGAAAATTATTACTTTGGAATTTCAAAATTAGATAGCTGTTTAGACTCTGAAACTTTGGGAAGTTTTTTTTATATACAACATTGATTTTTAGTATAATTGTTCTTACTACAACTTTCCGATTTCACAAGTCTGGAATATGTTCCCAGTCAGTACCATTTTTGCTCAGAAGAAAACATCATTTCTAAAATTCTCTTTACATAGAATAATTGTATATACAATTTATTTATTTATATTTTATATAAAATATAAATAAATTTTAAATATATATTTAAATAAATATATTTTATATATTTAAATATACAAATATATATTTATTTATATTTTTATGGTGAATTATATTTTCATAATTGAAATAAAACTTTTTGGTTTTTTTTACAAATATTGAAACCGAAGATAAGAATGTTCAAGTCTCAGTTTGAAGAGTAAATCTTGGAATAAAAATATAAAACATACGGTTGCTTACAAGTATAGTATCTTTTATATTGTGCCAAGTGTATTTCTGTAAAATTGGATCATATTTTTCAATGAATGCTTTACCTCCATCATAGTTACATTGTTCTTTCAACTTACAGAAAAATAACATTTCTTACAGACATTTTTACATATAGAGCTTCAGGTTCCATTTCTCAGTATTTGTGTACTTTTATGAGAAATATTCACAGCTAACTGAGCAGCCAAGTGTTCTCCTATATTTCCTGGCCTCACTTGCAGTATTAAGAAGTGTTTTAAGAAGATGTTTAATATAATGAAATACTAATTAGTATACTATTAACTGTGAAATTGGTTGCATTTAGCTGATAATATTGTGGTTCCACAAACATGAATCTTAAAATTTATCATTTGGGTACTTTTGGAAAGAGATGGAAAAAGAGAGAGGGAATAAAATCATAGTTAAGTAAAAATAAAGAACATATTAAATGTTCTTTATTGCAAGAATAATGTATAAGGCCCAAATTCATAGCTGCTTTTTCAGTACTTTTTCCCTTAGAAAATTTTGTTATAGAATATAAAGAAAGGAAACTAAGTATCCTCAATTACAGTGTGGGGAATTCTATTTTGCATTTCTCTCTGCCATAATATTTCATTTTACTTCTTCTCATACTATAGAGCTAGAATTACCCTGGAAGAATTTTCTATGTGGAAATATAGAAACCAAAATTGAAGAGTACTTTTAAAATCATGTGGGAGAGCATCCTTGCTATTCGAAGCCAACATGCTCAGTATAGCATTGCTACCAAGTGGCTATCCAGCATATATTTGAGTATTTCAGAGACAGGAAACTCACTGGCTACAGAAAAAGACTTTTCTCCCTTTGGTCAGACAAATCATTAGAAATTCTCCATTATTCAGAGTCTGAGTTACTTTTCCCTGTGTCCATAGGTCTTGTTTGTACCGTTGCAGATATACAGAACAAGTTAATTCTTCTTCCTCATGATTACTTGTAGCAGAAATGAAATAATATGTGTATATGTTTCTCATAATATAAACTAGTCCCAATATGTAATCATGGCTTCCTGTAATCTCATCTAGTCTTAATAGAAAGTTCCAAACAAAATTTCAATTAGTCTTATTTACCATCTGGTTAGACAGGCAGATTTGTAATGGTAATCTTCCACTAATAGAACTGCAATAGCAACTGTCTGTTAGGAAATATGAAAGGATAGAGCACTCTGCCTTTTCAAATGCTATATCCACCAAACTACACCAATAAAAAATGAATAAATAAGACTTTAAAAAGATAGAACTGAGTTAGAGAACTGTAAATAGGATGAATTCGTGAATTCACTTACGCCTTTGGCTAAAATACATTACTCTTTGAGTCAGTTTGAAGCTGTTTACACAGTAGGGTGTTTCACCTACTAATGATATCGCAGCTGTCACGTGCATGCCATCAATGTTTATTGGCATCCTCAATGTCAGTTATTTTTAAGAAGCTCTCTTCCAAGCCTCTGAATAAATTATCTATCAAGTGCAGCAGTGCATGACAACACCCACATTACAATTTGCAGTCTTGCACAGGCTCTCATTATTTGGTGTAAATGAAATCCCAAGTCATTAAACTTCTTAAAAAATGAAGGTACCTTGTATTAAAAATATGAGCAATTGAAAGACCTAAGTCATTCTTTCAGTCCATCATATGCATAACAATGATCCTAGAAATAGGTTCAATCCCTCAGCAATTGTTTACTTTCCTTTGAAAGACAAAAGTTTCTGTCAAACACATCATAGAAAAAGTTCAAGCAGGCTAGTTTCATCTATTCCACTGGGAATACGCTTAGAAAATTGATCTAGAGAAAAGACAACACAAGCAATGATGATAAGAAATAACATACTCTGAAATTTACAAAGTTATAAGTTATAAGTCAACAAATAGTGTAGGGTGTCTGCAGAATAACTATCAGTGGTTCATACTTCTATGTGTTGGCAAGATTTCCCCCCCACATATGCTGTAACATTTATTAAAAAAAAAAAAAAAAGAGGGAGCTGGAAAGAGCTTTTCCTTAACCTGGTTATATGGGTCTTATCAATTTCAGGCAAGATGGCAATACTTTCTTAACAATGATTTTAAACATATCTGCAGTCTCTCCTGCTATGTTTACTATGAATTTTGATGATGCTTTATATGAGCCTCAAAACTATTTGACGTTGATATGCTTTTAATCCATGAAGTGAGGTCATAGCCCATTAAATAAAACATTTAATCGCAAACCAGTATGGAGTAAATGTATCTACCACAGCTTGCTTTGTTGTTGGTTTACCTATGCAGTAAACACATACGATACAGTGTAACATCTTAATAATGTGAACGTTGAGGAAAAACATTAAACACTTATAAACTAACCAAGTTTAGGAGTGATTTCACTCTGCATTACCAATATGTTTTAGACATAATTTAACCCCTATGGTATATCTGAATCTGTAGAACTTAAAAAACAAAAAGAAAAAGAAGGAAAAGGCTATAACAGCTTTATCCAGAAAAATCTAAATGCAATTAAACATTTGATTAATATGGTTCTTTCCTACTATTGTTAAGTTCCACGAATGCAAACACTTTCATTTTTTTCTTCTCCAGTGTATTTTCCTTACTTGACATGTTCCTAACATGGTAGACTCAGCCAGTATTTGTTAAATGAATGAATAAATAATGAAAGTAACTGTCTTGTTCAAATTCTTGAGTATTATTGCTTTCAAATGACACTGTTATGGCAGGGGTTGCTTTGGAAATGTGTTTCACAAATAAATACAAAATTTTTTGGTGTTCCAAGTGATGATAAATTTATTAGAAAAATTCTAGCACTGAAAGAAATTGAGCTGAATCTTAAAAACCAAGTTCAAATGGCATGTTTTTTTGCAGATGAGGACATAAGTGGTAGAGATAAAGTAAAGGATTTTCTTATGGACACAGATCCAGTTCCCAGCTGAGCTGGAACAAAGTGTTCTTTTCATTATCCTGTGCTGTTTATAGTTCTCTGTGGATTCTCTGCCATTCTATAACTCCCACAGCTCTGGCAACATCTTCAGTCATCATTATTATCTTCATTAGCGAACAAAAGCTTACTCAGCTAAGAAAGCAACTAGAAACCCTGATTAATATGCTTATACATACAGTTAGATTTTTATCAGATGGTCTCAACAAGAAGAAGTGGAAAGAACAACGTGAGAGGACTCATTCAATGAATTAGTAGACAATCTCATTTATATAAAAATACATGGCTGGGTCTAGTAGCTCTGGACCTTCCACTCCTTGAGCCTGCTTTAATTATCCTCTTTGATGTCCACAACACTATAATCTAGAATTTCTTCTAGTTTTCTGACTGTCCCCTCAGAATTATTTACTGGCTCATCTTTTCCCTTCTTTACATCCAATCAATAAAAAAAACTCCCAAAGAATGAATTCTCAGCTTTCTTTTCTTCTTTGTGCCTGGGAAATACAATCTAATACCCTAACTTCACTCTCCTAGTTCTGCAAATTACTTCCATTTCTGTACGTCTAGCCTTACAATTTCTCATGCTACTGCAGCATTTCCCATTGGAATATTTATTAGCAATATTCTGAAAAACTATTCTATGTCTCTCACTCATTATGTCTATTCTCTCTTTCCTCTCTCTCTCTCTCTCTCTTCCCCCCCTGCCGCCCCCCCCGCCCCCCGCCAAATGCTAACCATTAACACGAATCTCCAGGTCACCTTGACTGTGTCATTTGACCATCACATCTACCCACTGCTAATTCCTAACAATCTACACAGTATCTCTCCTCTCCATCCTTATGATTACTACCTTAGTTTAAAAATTCAGTAACTTGTCCTTCAGCTTACTGAAATATATTGAAAATACATGTCCTCCTTTAGTACCTCTTGCCTCTAGAATATTTTATATATACTAGTCTTTTTGAAGAACATACTACTTTCTTCCAGCTTTAAGCAAATACTAATCTACTATCTGTATCTACAGATCTGCATATTCTAGACATTTCATATTAATGAAATTTTACACCACGTGGTCATTGTGACTGGCTTTTTGGAATTGGTATAATGGTTTCAAGGTTCATACATGTTGTAGCATGTATAAGTATTTCAATATCTTTTTATTATCGAATAATTTTTCTTTGTATGGGTATAGCACATTTTATTTATCTATTAATCACCTGAGGGACATTAAACTCCATTTTGATTAGGGGTCCAGATAGAAAGTGATAGTGAGGAAAATTATTTGTAAATTTTTGAAGGTTGGTATTTTCAATGTGTTTATTTACTCAAATTTTATGTAAATCCCTTAACAGTCTTTGACACCAGGGCAAGAAGAACAAAACAGATGCACCAGTTACAGATTCAGTTGCTGGTAGTTATTGAAATAATTTTACATGGTTGAACAGAGATGGAAGCTGAGTAGTTTCCGAAAAATGGAGAAACTGCAGAGATTCAGTATAAGAAAACATTGATTATTCATTTCTCCCCTTTTACAAATAAGAAAGTTGTTAACACCTCAACCCTTTTTTAAAAAGTTCCTTTCTACCTTGACAAAAATAATGAGCAATACCAAGAGAGCAATCTCGGGCTTCCCTGGTGGCGCAGTGGTTGAGAGTCCACCTGCCAATGCAGGGGACACAGGTTCGTGCCCCAGTCCGGGAAGATCCCACATGCCGTGGAGCGGCTGGGCCCGTGAGCCATGGCTGCTGAGCCTGCGTGTCCAGAGCCTGTGCTCCGCAACGTCCGGAGACTGCTCCGCAACGGGAGAGGCCACAGCAGTGAGAGGCCCGCGTACCGGAAAAAAAAAAAAAAAAAAAAAGAGAGAACAATCTCTCTCATAAAGGATGGCGTTAGTTCTTAGTAGTAGGCTGAGTCATATTAAATTGCTATTTTTGTAGCTGGAGAAATATTGCCTAATACATGATTAAGTCTACTAGAAATGACTGAAACCCACTGGTAGGAAGAAATATTTTCCTTGTGGTGAATGGATAATAAAATGAAAGAAATAGATAAGTACTATTGTTATAATAAACATACACCACAACACATCATATTAGAAATATTTAGTGTCTTTTTTTCCATATTTCTTTCTGAGAGTGTTTCATACTTCTCCTTACTTTCCGAATGTACACCCACAACTCCTTTCATGTGGGAATTCAACCTTCAGCACTAAATTCAAAAGTCCTGACTGCATCAACCAAAGATAGTTCATTTATAGGCTGGCTGGTAATTTATGACTTCGCTCAAAAAGATAACTTTGGGTAAACAGATTCACTAACAAGAATATGAAGTAAGAGTAAAAAAAACATTGGGGTAAAAATAGGCAAGAAAAAAGTAGCTCATACCTAGATCTGCTGCTGTTTCTCTACCTCATAAGCTTATTTTCACCTTCTTCTAGATTCTCATAAAAGTATATGTATCCAAAAAATAAATCTACATTTTCTTTTTCTATATATTATATATATTATATTGTATATATATGTTAATACATAATACATAGATTGACATATATATAGCATATATATCCACTATAAGATAAACACCATGAGGGCAGGATGCTATTTGGGATATATCAGAAATTAAGTAGATATACATATATTATAGGTATTACCAGTTTTTTTGTCTGATAAGAATGCAGAGCCAAAAGAGCTTCCAGATATTAATATAGAGACTTTGTTGCATGTCCTTCATTTACAAAAACAAAGAGTTTTTTTTTTTTACGTTCTATTTGCAATGATAATAGAAACTATCTTGGATTATAGACAAAAAAAATTCATTGTCTTTGTATTTAAATGCAAAAAATGTAATGATTATTTTCTGTTTAGAGAATCATTGTGCTCTTTTTAGTAGCTCTAAAGTGCCAGGAGGGGTTCACTGTAATGGTAGTTAGTGTGGGATAAAACAAAAAACAAAAAACAGGACGAAGCGTTATTGATTTAGAAAGAGACCTATTGTTCTTAAGGTACCATTGTAGCATGTAAACCTTCTGTATAACTCACAGCCAAAAGTATAATTATCACATTATAAAGTTATTGGTGCTTTTCAACTTAGTATGCCTTAGTGCTCACTTTATAAACATGACACATGAAAATAAAATATCCATTCTTTAACATTTTTTTCATGTTTGGAATCATTCTTCTTTTCAGCAGTTGTAAAATGGATTATGGATTACTATAGAAAAGTACTAAAAGGCGAACCTACAGCTGGATAGCATGAGCAAAGGGGATGAATATTAAATACTTTTTAAAAACAATATTTTTCAAAAAATACTAATTTCAGAAAAACTTTAAAATATAAACAAAGTTAAAGAAAACATTTAGATGGATCATCTAAAATCTATCAGTCAGACAGAAATAAATATTGTTAGTATTTTGATATGTACCCTTTTAGTATTTTACATGTATATGTAGTATTATTTGCAGATATACACATACTTACAAACATACATATTTATATAAACATTAAAAAGCATGGGATTATGGTGTACATTTTGCTTTGTAAATTTCTTTTCTCAACAGTTTCGCAGATTTACTAAAATTCTAATATATGGGGCTTCCCTGGTGGCGCAGTGGTTGAGAATCTGCCTGCTAATGCAGGGGACACGGGTTCAAGCCCTGCTCCGGGAGGATCACACATGCCGCAGAGCAGCTAGGCCCGTGAGCCACAACTACTGAGCCTGAGCGTCTGGAGCCTGTGCTCCGCAAAAAGAGAGGCTGCGATAGTGAGAGGCCTGCGCAACGCGATGAAGAGTGGCCCCCTCTTGCCATAACTAGAGAAAGACCCCACACAGAAACGAAGATCCAGCACAGCAAAAATAAATTAATTAATTAATAAACTCCTACCCCCAACATCTTCTTTAAAAAAACAAAAAAATTCTAATATATAATTGTAAGCATGAATCTGATTAATATATATTTATATATTAATTCCTTATAATAAATATTTAAGATGTTTCATATTAATCATTATCATAATAATATGTAAACAATAATATTTGGAATAATCCCTTACAATTTTTTTTATTATTTCCTTAGAGAAAGCCTAAAAGGGACTTTGTGAGTCAAAAGATACAGAATACATTTTTATTAACATATTAGCATGCATAATATATATAGCAACTTAGAGTCTAAACAAGAACATAGGGAATGCCCATTTCTTTATACCCTAACTAGAATAAAATAGTACATTTTCCCCCCAATGTTAAAACCATGAAGCATTGTTTTCATTTTAATTCAATAACTAGTGAAAATATTCATTTTTGCCTATTAGCTCTTGTGCAATTTGTCCAGTTTAGTGTATTCATTTATGTACTTTACTTATAAAAGCTCTTTTCAGGTTAAATATATTAGTAATTTGCCTATCATATATATTTTGAAAAAGATGCTCAGATTGTATTTCTTTCTTTTTTTTCATGCACTACAAAAGTTTTATAATTCATGTAATCAAATATACCAATTTATTTTTTATGGTGTTTACCTAGGGAATCATGCTTACAAAAGGCTTTTCTTTTCCAGAATTTATATAAAAAATTATTCATATATTTTAAGTAAGTTTACAATTTCATGCAATATAATAAAGTGTGAATACTTCTGAAATTTATGTTGATTTCTTTTATAAAAACTGCTAATTTTATTTTTATTCCCAAATCTCAAATTCAATAATTTTTCAACCCCAAAATGTTATTATTCTTTCCTAATTCATTTGAAATTTCAACTCTGTTTGCAGTTTCAACTACATAAGTATATATGGTCAGTTTCCAGCATTTATAGACTATTCCACTTATTTTACCATTTATTCCTGTGCCTATATTTTGATATATATAACTTTAACTTAGGATTTTTTTTTTTTTTTTTTTTTTTTTTTTTTTTTTTTTTTTTTTTTTTGCGGTACGCGGGCCTCTCACTGTTGTGGCCTCTCCTGTTGCGGAGCACAGGCTCTGGACGCGCAGGCTCAGTGGCCATGGCTCACGGGCCCAGCCGCTCAGCGGCACGTGGGATCTTCCCGGACTGGGGCACGAACCCGTGTCCCCTGCATCAGCAGGCGGACTCCTAACCACTGCGCCACCAGAGAAGCCCAAAATTTAGGATATTTTTGAATAACGGCATAACTGGAAATACAATCAACAAAGATTTGATTTTCATTGAATTTTCTCATCTTCCCCTCTTCCTTCACCTTTATGAAAATGAGATACTAAAGTTGAAAAGGCAAAAATGAATTAGAAAATGATCTCCCTCTCTTTCTGTGTGTGCGTATATATTTCTTTTATTGAATCAACTATGATAAATGTTCTAAATACCTCAGCATTTTTATCTAACATTGTACTATATTCCAAATACTCTTACTCATTTATAGACGAATTTATTTGAAGTTATGGTAAAGAATTCATCCACTGTGAATACCACATAAATTTTCATAATGCCATATTCAAAAGAGTTTTCAGAGGCCATTTCTTTTCTCTGCAACTGCATTAAAACAAAGACACTGGAGCCTTACAAGAGAAAAAAATTTCCTTTCCGTTCACATGATCCACTTAAAATTGGCTGTGTCTTCCTTGGCTAGAAATAACTAGTTCAGATGCTATTGAATTTTTAACATGACTAAAAGAAAAAAGCTTTTAGACTCATAAAGGTTTATTCTTAGCAAAGAGTAGTAAAAGGGAAAGAAAAATTATATTGATACCTCTTTTTCTATTTCAGGATTAGCTTTCTCAAAGACACAGGGAAAAAAGAAGGATTATAAATAAAAAATAAAATTTGAACAAATTACTTTGGCCAAAATATATCTACAGTTATATGCATAGAGTTTGGAGTTAATTAGTAGCCATTATTAAGTTAAAAAAAAATAACTATTTGGAAAGTAAAAATTACTGAGTGACCACTGTACAAAGTGTAGAGAGCAAACTATGGAAATTTTGTCTCTATAAATGACTAAATGCATAATTACCTGTCAAATCATCCAGAACAACTAGAGTTAAAATTTTAGGTTATTACATTAGTAAATATGGTCAGAGAGCTGGTGTTTTATAAACTCCTAAGTGAATAAAAAGAAAATTATTCATATAATTTGTATTTGGCTCTTAGTTGTGTTTTTTGTTGTTATTGTTGTTGCTTTGGTACATTTTAAATGAACGCCACTAGTGCTCTAAAGAGTCTCTTCAATTATATCAATAATATAGAAGAACCAAAGGAAAAGATGACTCGGTAGGCATTAGAAATGTACCTACTCCACCCTAACTCCTGTTTATCATCTCTATTTACCTCATTGCATAAAGGAATAGATTGTTCATCTCCTATACAACGGCAAAGTCTTTAATAAAGCTAAATTGCATTCTCTCTAAACTCATTAAAAGCTTAAGAGCTTCCAATTGACATAAAGGCAAAAATAAATTTTTAAAACACATATTGATGGATACATAGATGATAAAATACAAATAAAACAAGTGATTTTGCAGTCTGTATTAGTTCATTATTTTAAAATGAAGTCACATTTTATCTGCAATGTTTATGATTAGAAAATTGAGTCAACTTTGTTTTAAACAGTAATTTTTAGATTAAAGAGACACATTTAAAACAATCAATGAAATACTGTTCGTAGGTAAAATTAAAATTTAAAACTTAAATTTTTTGAAGCATGCAACCCTAGGGGAAAATAAAACAAAACAAAAGTAAGGCTGACTCATGATCAATGTGGATCCTAGTAAAGTGTAGAGACACGACTTTTTAGAGTTCAGTTAGATACCGTAAAATACTTTCAAAGCATCGCTGTGAAAGATTAGTTCATGTTTGATTGTGCCGCAGCCTGCGAATACTGACTAGAATGTCCCCAGCTATTTATACAGTTTATTGTTTGTGCACTAATCTATGAAATTTCATAATAAGTTTGCATTTTTCAATCATATTAACTTGTGTCTTTTTTTTTCCCCTTGAAAGCACATCTAGCCAGAAATCCATATCAGATGAAAAGAAAGTTGGTGTTATCGTAATGTATTCAAACACATTCTAAGGGGTGAAAATGTATATCGTGAAAATTATTCCCATTTCCTCTGGAGAAAATTCTTTCAGAGACATTTAAAAATCGTGCTGGTTTCTTTTCCTGAAATGATCTGAACGATTGAAAATATCAATAGAGGGCACTAACAGGCTGTTCTGGAAAGCCTTTCATTTCATTGCTTGTGACAATGAAACCAAGCTGAAAAGGCAGTGCCTTTTAGCTGCATAAAGTTGCAGTTGCAGTAGTGGAAAGAACAAAAAATATACATTGTCCTTGAGCTGAAACATAATTTCACAAACCTAATCCATTAGTGATTCACTTCTCTATATCAGATATTATTTACTAGCTCTATGGATTCCTTTTCTAACATATCTTATTTTGCCTGCGGTTCTTTCAAATGAAATGTATTTCTATTTTTAGAACTCATTACTGATAACTAAACTCAACCTGGGAAAATATTTACTCATGCAGTCAGCTCTTCATGATATATATTGATGGAGCTATATAGGAATATTCCCAAATAAGAACTATTTACAAATAATTATTGGTCTTGGCATCTTACTTCTTTATTTTGCTTTTGAAGTCATTTTGGATATTAAGCTAATAATGATTATAGAAATAAATCTATGGTAATATCTAAACTTTAACTCAAGTAAGTAGTAACGGTGATCCAGAAGGAGTTGTTTAAACTTTTTGGAACCATAAAACATGAGCAAGTTTATGAACACCTATGCTCTCCAGAATGTGATTTCTGGAACTTCAGGAAAATCTTTCCAATTTCAAGGGAGTTGAGAACGGCAACTCAATCAACCATGTGTCTAGAAGCAGGAAAAATGGAACATTCATGAATGGTGTTTGTGTGGACTACAGAGATTATCAACACAGAGACTACAGGTGAAGTCAGGGGATTACCTATGATGGGGCTAGAGAGCATCTGAAGTTTATCCTCCCCTATATTTGATAAAATCAGTCTATTTTGATTTTTTCAATGTTAAGCAATTTGCACCTCTGTATCTAACTTAAAGGCTGTCCCTTCTGGTAAAGATTCCTTGACAATTTTTTTCTTAGTTTTGAGTAACTAAGATTTCTTCAGAAAACCATCTAAATACAATGCCAGCTGCAGACTACACCATACAGAGAATCACATTAGGAATCAGAGATAGAGCTTTGCATTCACACAACACCTTATAACTTTCAAGCAGTCATGTGACTTTTAGGAGTGTAGGTGATGATTCCAGTTTTCCTTAACTCTAAAATGAACACAATTTTGGCTGATTAATTTGAACTGAAGATCAAATAAAAATATAAGTGGAGCACCTGGTGTATTTCAGGTGCTAAATAAATGCTTCTTCAAGTCCTTACCTCTTTTTCTTTTAGACATAGTCCCTTCAGCTATACCAATTTTTTTATAGAGGTATTGTTGATTTACAATGTTGTGTTAATTTCTGCTGTACAGCAAAGTGATTCAGTTATACACACACACACACACACACACACACACACACACACATATATATACAATCTTCTACTTTAAATATTCTTTTCCATTGTTTTATCATAGAATATTCAATATAGTTCTCTGTGCTATACAGTAGGACCTTGTTGTTTAACCATTCTATATATAAAAGCTTACATCTGCTAACCCCAGCCTCTCAATCCATCCCTCCCTCAACCCCTTCTCCTTTGGCAACCATCAGTCTGTTCTCTACGACTGTGATCCCATTTCTGTTTCATAGATAGGTTCATTTGTGTCATATTTTATTTATTTTTAAGTCTTTACGGAATTTGTTACGATATTCTTCTGTTTTTTTTTTAATGTTTTGTTTTTTTGGCACAAAGCATATGGGATCTTAGCTCCCTGACCAGGGATTGAACCCACACTCACTGCATTGGAAGGCGAAGTCTTAACCACTGGACCACCAGGGAACTCCCTGTGTCATATTTTAGTTGCCACATATAAATGATACCATATGATATTTGTCTATTTCTGACCTACTTCACTTAGTATAATAATCTCTAGTTGCATCCATGTCTCTGCAAATGGCATTATTTCATTCTTTTATACCAATTTTAAATTGAATATAACGTGAGTTGGTAGAGACAGTATTGTTTCTATAATCACCTTACCCACAGAGTATGCCATTTGGTTTAAGCTTTTCTTGTTTTCTATCTCCTTTTTTCTCTTTGCTAAGTATTTATGTCCACAACTAGCCATCCTAGTGGATATGAGTTAGTATTTTATTGTGGTATTCATTTGCATTTTCCTGATAGATAATGATGTTGAGCATCTTTATATGTGCTCATCAGTCATTTGTTTACTTTCATTGGAGAAATGTCCACTCAGATTTATTGTCCATTTTTTTTTTAGTTCAACATTTATGTTTTAATTTATTAACATCTTTATTGGAGTATAATTGCTTTACAGTGGTGTGTTAGTTTATTGCTTTATAACAAAGTGAATCATGCATTGTCCATTTTTAGTTAGATTATTTGTTTTTAATTCATTAATTTGCAGATGTACTTTATACACTATAGGTACAAGGGTTTTTTTTTATCAGAAATGTGACTTGCAAATGTGCTCTTCCATTCTGTGGTTTATATTTTCATTTTCTTATTAATGTTCTTTAAAGCACAAAGGTTTTAAAGTAGTCTCTCCTTTCATTGGTAGTTATGCTGTTTATTGTCTATAAGTAACTTGATGCATATAAAATGCTGTATTAGGTTCCCAGGGCTGCCATAATAAGGTACCACAAATTAGGTGGTTTAAGCAACAGAAATTTATTGTTTCACAGTTTTGGAGACTAGCACTTCAAAATCAAGATGTCTGCAGGGTTGGTTCCTTCTGTGATGAAAAATCTATCCCATGACTCTCACCTAGATTCTGGTGGTTTGCTGGTAATTTTGAATGTTTTTTGGCTTGTAGGAGCATCACTTAGATTTCTGCCTTCATCTTCCCATGGCATGCTGTGCATATGTGTGTGTGTGTCCACTCTCCCTTCACCTAAACTCAACAAATTACATCAGCAACAACTGCAATTTCAAGTAAGGACATACTCTGATGTACTTTGGGTTGGGATTTTAACATAATGTGTTTTGAGGGACACAATTCATTCAACCCATAGAAGATATATTATCAAATAAATACTAATTCAGTACTTACTTAGATTTTACTTAGTAAAATATTAAAATTTACATAACTATTTGCAAGGTTTTTCTCACACACTGTCTCCTTTATTTTTCTCATAACCATTTGGTATGACGATCAGTACTTATATCTTATCTCCATTTTATAACTAAGCAACTGATGTCTATAAGGAGATTTCTGATTTGCTCCAGTTTATTAAGTTTCTATGTAACAAAAACACAGCGGTACGATCTACCACTCTATATCTTCTCCAGGATCTTTCACATTCCTAGGGTAATGCTTGTGATTATATCTATCTATTTAAAAGAAAGGTAATACAAATAAAAATAAATGTTACAGAAAAATGGCATAAACTTTTATCCAACAAGCCTAATGCCTATCTGCTTTGAGTTCTTCTCAGCTAGATAACCTGGGAGATACAGAATGAATAGAAAGCATTATCTATGCTTTCAATATATGTATTGTCTATCAGGGAAGTTACAAATAATATAGAAAATAATGAATAAGAAAACAAGGTCAGAGAAACTATGATAAATTGTTCAACTGTGTGATTCAGACAGTGGTCAAAGGAGAATTAAATTTGTGTGGATTGAACTGTTCTGGGATGGCTTTATTATGAAAACTGAACTTGAATTAGGGACTGATATAAGGAGATGGAGTCTGATGTCATAGAAAGGAAGAGGCATTCCAGATGAGGGCAAAAACATGAACCAAGTTAACAGATTGGAATTGTGAATCCTTTCTCTGGGGAAGAGGGACAATTTGGATTACAGTGGCTGAAGAAAAAATAAATTGTAGACTTAATAATGGTAATTAAAAAACAAACCTTGCCATTCTTCTCATTTCATTACTTATATTTGTTGATTAATAAGTGACTGTATTAATAGCTATAAAATTCTATATTAATTCCAAAGCATTCATCCAGCAAAAAGAGAACCACTCTCAAAAATAAGATCAAGTTTTTACTTCACGGTATTAAGATAAATTAGAGCATATTCAAAGTAATGAATTGAAATCACTAATACCTTAAGTGCTTCTTTAGCCTATCTACTGGGCAGGTATGGAGTGTGGGCCAGGAAAGAGCAATATTCCTCTCCAAGGAAAGTCAACTCTAATCTGGTGGGTCAGTACTTTAACCTCACAGTCTACTCAATCCCTCTCTATTTTTCTGTAACTACCAACAAGGCTGCCAAATGTGATTCATGCACTTGTCTACTAGAAACTGAATGGGAGCCATCAACTCATTTCACACAGGTCAGCAAACAGCAATCAAAGGCTAATGGCTTTCTGTCACCACCGGCCCAGGCTAGGTGCAAAGGCCGACCTGGAGGTTAGAGGCTCTGCATCCCATTACCTATCTCAGGAGCTATCTGGTCCCCCCCTAAAAGGCAATTTACTCGGTGCAAAATTGAAAGTACTACCTGATTTGCTGTTTTCTCAGTGTTGCTTTCAAAAATACTGAAAAGTTTCTAAAGTGACAAAGAGGCTGGCCTCTTTGTTAAGTGTTTGGCAGGTTTGAGGGGACAATGGTGAAAGAACTAATAGAAAAAAATCAAGTTACCTTATGGCAAAAGGTGAATCAACATTCACTACATAAAAAAGACGGGCTAAAATTTTCATATAATTGTTGTTAAACGCAAAATATAGTCACACAAAAGTGTTTTCAAGGAAAGCTTTTTTTTTTTTTTCACAAAGTAACCATTAACTGATATTAGTGATTAGAGATGGATTGGTTAAAAATAATTACTTTTCTGGCTACATCATCAGAAAACTGAAATTATATGAAGAGTAGCTGACAACACAATATTTGATATTAGTACACTATGAATCTAGAAATTTTTTTTTTTTTCAGAAACTGGCCCAAACAGTTAAATAAACAAGTTCTATAGTTCTTGTCTTAGATTTTAGGATAGCTTTGCCCTAAAATTAATAAGAAACCATCAACAAATGCAAAATCAAAAATTGTGGGTGAATATACTCTGAAATTAATGAAGACTAAGCTTCAGGCACCCGCCTAAAGCATTGGTCATATCCAAAGCTCTGGTAATTTTTTGTTGATTCATTTTGTTATTTTTCTCTTGAAGAAAGTCTTTCAAATTAGGTAATATTTAGGCTGCAAATAGCTTGGATGCACCCCTATCAACTGACTAATCCTATCATAAATCTATAAAAACCTATAAACACTATGTCTAACTGTGCTTTCTCAGTTTACATAAAAATCACTAGAAACAATGTTTGAACAGACTCCTCTCTGTGAGCCTCTGGAGGGAGACACAGCCCAAAAAGTGGTTGCAGCATTTTCTCATGTTATTTCATAGCATAACTACTCAGAGATGCACACACAAAAACAAGTACAAATGCAAATTCAAAGATAAAGGCAGAGTGGAAACAGATACTACATCTGAAAAAATTCTCAATGATTCTACTTAGGAAGAAATTGAAAATATCTTTCACTGTGAATGAGATAATTAGTAAGACATAAAATTATAGTTAACACAGAAATTACATGACTTTCAATAAAAAATATCCCAGCTTGTCAGTAATGCTTTGTAGTGTGAAATAATTCTCAGAACTCATGCTTTACAAGATTCTATATTATTTATTTTATAATAACCATAATGATTCACCATAGCCATTGACTTGCATAAATTGTGTATATGTGTGTGTATACTAGATTATTCCAAGTTTTATATATGTATAAGTATTGTTAGGAATATGTCAGTCATGTTTTTCAACACATCACAGAATGCTCTTCCTAGAATTATCTTTAAAATACTGACATATGAAAAATATCTTAGAGTCAAATCAAAGTTTAGGAATATCCTGAGTGGGCTCCAGCCGCTCCACAGCACGTGGGATCCTCCTGGACCGGGGCACGAACCTGTGTCCCCTGCATCGGCAGGCGGACTCTCAACCACTGCACCACCAGGGAAGCCCCTTTGCTAATGCTTTTAAAAATTATTTAGACTTAGAGAAAAGTTGAAAAAAGTATAGGAAGTTCTCATATACCCTTTACCCAGTTTTCATAAATGTTAATATCTTATACAATCATAGTGCATTTATCAAAACCAGGAAATTAACAGGGGTCAATACTACTAACTAAACTACAGAGCTTATTTGAATTTCACTCATTTTCCCATAGTGTCCTTTCAGGGTCCAATCCAGGATCCCACATTGTACTTCATTTTTCTTTCCCTAGTTTCCTCCAATCTGTGACAATTTTTCAGTCTTTCCTAGTCTTTCATTCTGAAGCTTCTCTTTTAATAGGAATTTCATTTATTTTCTGAAGCATCAGTTTCCACTGACTATTGCCACAATAATGTTATTACTATGCCAACCCACTCAGTTAAATGAGAAATCATCATTCATTTTGTGAAAATATGTAAAACAACACAAATATTTAGGGTCATGTAAGGAAGAATAATTTGAACATGTATATTGTTCACATATAATCATATATTTTTCCATTTTCTCATTAGCACGATATCTGAGAAATAGTGCTGTTTAATCTCATTTTATATGTGATGAAACTGAAGCTCAGAAAAGGTACTTTCCCCAAATTGCTTAGCTGATTAGTAGCAAACCAGAATTTTAAAACAATATTTTTTGTATTACAATTCATATGTTCTAGACAATCTCCAATGCATGACAACTACATATGATTAGATTTTCGTAGACTGTAAGACCTAACTCCTAAAGCATCTACATCCTTTTTAGCTGTCCTGCGCAGCTTCAGCTGCTCACTCACAATAAAATATGACACAGCCCTATAGAACTGTTGGTTGCCAAGTCCTGGTATGTCAATAGATTGTCAAGTTTGTACTTAATTTTTCTATTTTTCCATTAGGCAGTGTCAAATATTACATATACACAAATAACAAGTCTTTCTAACATCTTTCACATGAATTTCAATGAGCCAGAGTCCCTTAGTCCTTTAGTACTGAACTCCAGTACTAAATTTCTCCCTTCACATTACCTCCCAGTTTTGAAAGGAATCACATTCAGAGACGTCTACCCACATAACTTTCCTCAGATTTCCTTGTCACCAAGGTACCATGCAATCCGAGCTGTCCATCATGGACTAGGTGTTTTCTGTCTCAATAAGTCATAAAGTTGTGCACACACAGCAGCACTCCATCATCAAATAGAAGTGGTATATATGTGACTGACTGGTGTATTCAGGCACAAGCAGTCCCTGAAGGCACAAATAAGTTACATGAAGAGCTGTCCAAATGCCTGAAGTCTCTACTGCTGTCACACTACCTCCTTTCTCTCAGCCTGTACCTAAGGCTTCATGTGGAGCCCCCTACAATCACCGGATAGAAGAAGAAAAGACTCAGGCATGATTTAGAGATGGTTCCGCATAATATGTAGGCACCTCCCCAAAGTGGACAACTACAGCGCTGCAGCCCATTTCTGGACCTTCCTGAAGAGCAGTGGTGATGGGAAATCCTTCCTGTGGGCAGAACTCTGAACAATGCCCTTGGCTGATCTCTTCGCTAGAAAGGAGAAATGGCTAGATGCGCAATTATATACCAGTTTATGGGCCATGGCCAGTGGTTTGGCTGGATGGTCAGGGACTTAGAAAAATACAGTTGGAAAATGGGTGGCATGGCAATGTGGGGAAGAAACATATGGACAGACCTCTCTGCATAAGCCAAGAATGTAAAGATATCTATGTTCTATGTGAATGCCTACCAAAGGGTAATCAGCACAGGAGGATTTTAATAATCACATGGCTATGACCTGTTCTGTGTATACCAGTGAGCTCTTTCCCCAGCCACCCAAATCATCACCTAAAGAGCTCATGAACAAAGTGGCCAGAGTGGCAGGGATGGAGATTACATACAGGCTCAGCAATATGGACTTGCCACTCACAAAAGCAAGTTTCCTACAGTCACTGCTGGGTGCCCAATCTCTTAGCAGCAGAGACCAACACTGAGTCCCAGAATATGGCACTATTCCCAGAGGTGATCAGCCAGCCACTTGGTGGCAGGTTGATTACAATGGACAGTTTGCATCATGGATGAAGCAGCGTTTTGTGGTCCTTACTGGAAGAGATACTTACTCTGGGTGCAGTCTTGTCTTTCCTACATGCAATGCTTCTGTCAAAACTACCATCTGTGAACTTAGGGTATGCCTTATCCTCCATCATAGTATTCCATGCAGCATTGTTTCTGATCAAACAACTCACTTCCCAGCATTTTCTCATCATCCTGTAGCAGCTGGCTTGATAGAACAGTAGAATGGCCTTTTGATGACCCACTTGCAGCACCAGCTGTGTGGCAATACCTTTCAGGGCTGGAGCAGGGTTCTCCAGAAGGCTGTATATGCTTTGAATCAGCATCCAATATACAGTGCTCTTTCTCCCATAGTCAGAAGTCATGGGTCAAGCAGTGGAAATGGGAATGGCACCACACACTAACCTCCTGGTAATCCACTGGCAAAACATATGTTTTTTGTTCCCATAACCTCATGTTCTATTGGCCTAGAAGTCTTTGTTCCAAAGGAAGGAATGCTTTTACCAGAAGACACAACAATGATTCTA
Source organism: Delphinus delphis (assembly GCF_949987515.2). Classification (NCBI taxonomy): domain Eukaryota; kingdom Metazoa; phylum Chordata; class Mammalia; order Artiodactyla; family Delphinidae; genus Delphinus; species Delphinus delphis. The sequence goes on from NC_082686.1 coordinate 33,806,831, forward strand.
CTGAACTGGAAGTTAAGACTGCCATCTGGCTACTTAACTCTTCGCGTTGCTCCCTTCGGACTTCTCTTAGGATTACCATGCCTTTTGATTGAGGTCAACAGAAAATTACAACAACCGAATCCAGGCAGGACTACTAATGGCCTAAACCCTTCAAGAATGAAGTCTTGTGTTACCCCACGTGATAAAGAACCATAACCTAGCTGAAGGCAAAGGGAATATAGAATGAATAATGGAAGAAGGTAGTTATAAATAATAGCTAAAAGCATGTAACTAGTTACAAAAACAAGTAGTATAATTCTTAGGTGTGTTGCTCCTTATTTTGTTGTGAATATATTTCTACGTATGTGTATAGCAAATATCTTTGTTTTCTTCTCTTTTATTCCATTACCACATAATATAAGATGTATTGACTTATTATTGTAATATTTAAGTGTTGTTAATTTTACATCATAGTATTTAAGTTATGGGATATCAAGGAGAAGAGTAAACATAACTCAAGGACTTTACCTCCTCTTCTGGAGAAGGGGTTACTAGAGTTATTGGTTACATGCAGGATAGTTGTAACATAATAGGTGGAATTCTCACCGTGTTATTGTCTTTATTTGGAGATTAAGTATGGTTAAGAAGATGTGTATGGGTGTTACGTTGACAAGAAGTGGACTTGTAATGGTTAATTTTGTGTCCACTTGAGTGGGCTAAGGGATGTCCAGATATTTGGTTAAGCATTATTCCTGGTATGCCTGTGAGGGTGTTTCTGGATGAAATTAACATTTGAATTGGTAAACTGAATCAAAGTACTAATTTCATACATGAAGGCTCCACCCTCATAATCCAAGTACCTCCCAAAGGCTTCACCTGATAACATCACATTGAAAAATATTATTTCAACATCTGAATTTAACAGGCCCCAATCCTTCATATTATAACATATAAAAATAAATCATATATACACATCATATATTTATATATACACACACACATATACATACACATACATCTGACTCTTAACATGGGTTTGAACTGGGCAGGTCCACTTATATGAGGATTTTTTCAATAAATATTACAGTACTACACTATCTGTAGTTGGTTAGACCTGCAGAGGTGGAACCACGGATTTGGAGACCTGACTGTTATGTTACTTGAGCATTGGTGGAGTTTGGTATCCACAGTGGGTCCTGGAACCAATCCCCCTTGGATACTGAGGGATGACTCCATATCAATTATATATCAATATATATTTATATATCATATAACTATATACGTGTGTGTGTGTGTGTGTGTGTGTGTGTGTGTACTATTGGATTTGTTTCTCTGGAACAGTCTAATACAAATGACCATGTGAAGACACAGGGAGAAGGTGGTCTCCTGCAAGCCAAGGAGAGAGGCCTCAGAAGAAATCAAATCTGCTGACCCCTTGATGTTGACTTCTAGCCTCCAGAACTGTGAGAAAATAAATGTATGCTAAGTCACACAGTCTACGCTATTTTCTTATGGAAGCCCTAGTAAACTAATACAGGCTTTCACTCTCATAAAAGTAATAAAGAATCCAGACCTGAATAGAAACACAAAATATTTGAAAGAATGCAGAGTGAGTAATAAATAACTTTCTCAGCCCATGGTAGGTCCCTTCTCTTTCAATCTTCTAATTGTCCAAGCACTGTAAGAGAGCTATCTGAGTTAAGTGGACCTAGCATACATTCACACTTGATACACTATTTCCCCAAATGGACTGAGTATAGGAGTCGCACACCACAATGAAGGAATGTCTAAATAAGGCTATTCCTGATTGTTCCATACCCCACACTTACATATCATATTAGCTTTCTATTGACACATAACAAATTGCTACAAACTTAATGACTTCAAACAATGTCCGTCTGTGATCTCAATGTTTCTGTAGGTCATAAGTCTGGGCACTGGTTAACTGTGTCTTCAAATAAAGGTCTACCAATGCCAAATTCAAGGGGTTTCCCAGGTTTGCATTTTCATCTGGAGCTTGGAATCCTCTTCCAAGCCCATTTAGATTATTGGTAAAATTCAGTTTCTTGTACTTGTAGAACTGAGGTACTGTTTTGTTGCTAGACAATGGCCAAAGATTGTACTAAGCAATTAGAATATTTTCTCAAGTCTTCGACACGTGGGTCCCTCCATCTTCACAGTGAGCAATGGAGAATGTTTCTACTACAGAATTTGTCTGACTTTAGGAAGACCTCAGTCTCTTTGAAGGGCTCACCTGGCGATGTTAATAACACCCAGAAATCTCTCTGTTGACTGACTCCAAGTCAACTAATTAGGAGTCTAATCATGAGAGTAATATTTCATCATATTTACAAGAGGAGAAGATTTTACAAGGCATATACAACAAAGGGTGAAAATCTTTGGGACCATCTTAAGCTTCTGTCTACCACATACATAATGCAGTTAAAATGTATCCTAGTGGTTGAAAACACAAATTTTAGAGCCGGACTTCCTGAGCTCAAACCCAATTATGTTACATATTAACTATGTAATCTTGTGCAAGCTATTTAAATTTGGTGTGCTGTTGTTTCCTTATATGTAATATACACAAATTGTATATATACAAATTGTAAGTGTATCTATCTTGCGAGTTGTGAGGATTCAAATTTATATATAGAGAGAGAAAATGAGAAGAGAGCTTGGAAGAGTGTATGGCACACAGAAAGAACTGTATGCATTTTAGCAATTTTATAATTAGTCAGAATAGAAATGTGTTGAAGCAAATTGAGAAATCACATTTTATTAAGCTGTCCTGCCCTGTTCTTGACCCCAGACCTCTTTCATGACTCCCTATTCACCAATTTCTTCTCCAGTGTAGTGACTGCCCTACCTAATTATCAATTAGTGTTTTCTAACATGTTTGCTAGTTAAATAATTGTTTCTCAAGTTATATCAGAACCTATTTACATTATGCTAGGGTAGAAGATGGCATTTAAAAACCAACAAAACTACACTGATCAAAAAGAATAAATCTCTCATGTCCTAATCTGATAATTGATCTGGACAATATTTTGAAGAGTTCCTCATTCAAATATTAATTATATTGATTGAGTCCATATTATTCACAGCAAAATTGGAATGCAACTATTACCTTTAATAGGCTATGGTTACTTAATATAATTTGATATGCATTATCAAAATATGACATTAGGAGTGGCAAACATACTGTTGAAAATGGAGAAACTGGAAGTCAAACATCTAGTTTCTAAAGTCTGTTCCCCATGTAACTTTCACTGTGACATTGCAAAAATATCTAAACCATATGGGATTCTTCACAGCAATAAACAACAACAAAATAATAAAATGGTCAACAAAGATCAAAGACTCTTTCAGTTATAAATTCTCTATTTTATGAGTCAAATATAACATCAATATTAGCTTCATTGGTTAAATATAAAATGAATACTAATTATGTTTTTTTTCATTTTTGATCCATAAACCCCCCAAATCCAGAGTGAACTCTTTTTATAATAGCTTACCTCCTCGTTTGAGTCTATTGTTTTTTTTCTCTTTTTTAAATTTTATTTCTATATAATGTTAAAGGTACTTTCCATTTATAGTTATTACAAAATATTGGCTATATTCCCCATGTTGTACAATAAATACATCCCTCTAGCCTATCTCACACCCAATGGTTTGTACTTCCCACTCCCTGACCCCTATATTGCCCCCATCCCCACTGGTAACCACTAGTTTGTTCTCTTCATCTGTGAGTCTGCTTTTTTTCTGTTATATTCACTAGTTTGTTGTATTTTTTTAGATTCCACGTCTAAGTTGTATCATAGAGTGTCTGTCTTTCTCTGTCTGACTTATTTCGTTTAGCATAAGGCCCTCCAAGTCCATCCATGTTGCTGCAAATAGCAAAATTTCGTTCTTTTTTATGGCTGGGTTGTATTCCAGTGTGTGTGTGTGTGTGTGTGTGTGTGTGTGTGTGTGTGTGTGTGTGTGTAGATATACACCACATCTTCTTTATCCATTCATCCATTGATGGACTCATTTAAAACATTTTTCATATCCATTATCTCATTTCATCTTATGCACACACACAGAATGTGGTGAATAGAGCAGGTATTATCTCTAGTTAAGTATTATCTTTACTTTGTAGATGGAATAAGGGTGATTCAGAGAAGTTAGGTAACTTGCAAAAGACACACAGTTAATACTGCTAGCGACGTGACATAGATTTCTGTGTTTGCTTATTTCAGAGCACCATACTACCTTTTTCACGTGATTTGCACTCTAAGATAACATAGTCTAACACTTCTATGTTTTTAATCTTTAGGGAAAATAAGACAAGAATCATAACACAACTGTTATCAGGCATGGATGACACAGTATTGCACACTGTGCTCTCCATTTAAGTGGTCTTTAGAATCATAGATTTGGCAGTCAGTAAGTAGATATTTATTGAATCTATTGTTTCCTAAACACTAAGTTAAACAATGTAGAATGCTGAGACATATAAGGCAGGATTTCTGTGTTCCACTAAGCATTTGTACTTAGAAGAGGATATCAATGAAAAAAGTTATTAATTGTCATTTCTCTTCAATTCTTTTTTGCCCGAATAATATTGGATGTCTTGTGCTGTCACCTAATATGGAAGATATCTTGTGAAAATAGGTACCTAAAATCACAAGACATTGTACAATGAGATAAAAATTCTTAGAAATTAAATGAATAAAGAATGACAGGGCACAGTGGTTGAGAGTCCGCCTGCCGATGCAGGGGACACGGGTTCGTGCCCCGGTCTGGGAAGATCCCACATGCCGTGGAGCAGCTGCACCCGTGAGCCATGGCCGTGGAGCCTGCGTGTCCGGAGCCTGTTGCTCTGCAACAGGAGAGGCCACAACAGTGAGAGGCCCGCGTACCGCAAAAAAAAAAAAAAAAAGAATAACAGAGTGATAGGGTCCAACATTTGAATACAGTTGGGAAAAATATTTTAAAGTAGGTAATTGAGTTTTTTACTCCATTCAACTATTTTCTTACATCCTCCTTGATGGGAGTTAATTCAGAAAAACTGCCTAAATATATTTCAGTCTTATGCTTATAAAAATTTATCAGACATAGATATAATTCAAGAGAATAGCTTTAAGAAAGGGAATATATGGTTTTCAGAGGAGAAGTATATTTATCTGTGCTACACATAAAAGGTAAGTTTTATCAATCTTGTCAGCCAGTTTTGGTTAATGCCGAACCAAATATATATTGGATTTTCTTTTTCTCCAAATGTCAGGCTTACTTTAAAGTTGAAGATGAAAAATAATGAAAATTTGGAACATTAAGGGTTGCTACCTAAAATTTTCACAGCCTGAGTAAGTATAGTTATTTGCTAAACACAAAAAGTAAATTTTAGGGATTGGTTTACAGAGATACTGATTACAATTTAATAGTTTCTTGAAAATTTTGCTTTTACAATAACTTGCATTAACTCTCATGATCTCAGCCTCTGTATTTTAAACTATATTTAATTTTTCCTTTGAGAAATATGAAATAGCTAAGTTTAAGAGGTGTCTCTATATTGACCTTGAGACTAATATAAAAGTAATAGCTTTATAAGTACAGTCAGTTGATTGGTACAGTATTTGAGTAGCATATTTCCTCTTGTATCACTCCTAATTATCTCATTATTCATATATGAGTCATAATTTGCCACATCATTACAAACTAAGATTTAAGATGGTGATTGAACCTATGATATTTTCATATCTTATTTCTTATAACCTATGCTTGTGTCTTACTTTATATGGGACATCTTGTTAGATAAACTTATAATTCCATTGATAAGAGTTCAAAAAGAGAGACAAATAGAATATTTACAGTGTGTTAAATTGCCAAACTATAACTTCAGAATTAACTACATGAATTAAGAGTAACATTTCTAAACACAAGAGGAAAAAAACTGAAAATCTGTCAAGCTTTTCCACTGATTACTTAGGTGATTTGGGACAAATAACTTAACTTCTATGTTCTTTCTTCTCCATCTTTTAATTTATATTCCTTTGTGTCTTAGAATATTTGCAAAGTAAAGTAATGTTAAAAAGGGGAAAAAAGAAAGTGTCATCTGGAAAATGAGGATACCGATATAGTAACTGTCAAACAGTTTGAATTATTTGGAAGAAAAATATGAAGTAATTTGAAGCATAATTATTTAATGAAAGCAGCTATTCTTTTACTCACATTCACATGAACATAACTATAAATTATAAATGAATCTTTGTGCTTTGGGTAAAAAATGCGTGGCAGAAAATTGTCATACAGCAACAACTTGATATGTGAAAAGTAAAGAACCTAGCATTATCTACTGGTTTAATAGGCAAATCAACCTAAGGGTAAAATATCTTTCTTCCAATGATAAGAAAAAAGTTTATTATACTAATCATTTTGGCCTACCTTTTCATTGTTAATGTAAATGTTAATGTAAAATACTTCATCTAAATTTTGGTTATTTCCTGTCCTGAAATAATATCTTTTTTTTTTTTAATACACTCAAACTTAAAGAGGGATTTTTTATCATAAATGTGATAGCATTACTTCTCAAATTTCTTATTGGATGTTTCCACTGATTATATCCATCTTCCAATAAATACTTATTGGTGACCTGTTAAATGCAATGTACTAGGATTTCTGAGGTTTTGTACTAAAGCTTGCTAACTAGGATACATGGTAGATGGTTGTGCCTGATCTTTAATGACACAGCAGCAGGTGTAACCTAGCTCAACTGGGCGAGGGGAGAAGAGTGGTCTATAAGGACATTTGTTGTCTCAGGCCAGTCTCCATCTACATGCCAAGAACATGGTCCAAGGAATCCCAGTCTTTCTCATCTCTCAACTGTACTTTTTCCCTTGAAGTCTGCAGTTGAGACTGGATACCCAAGAAGCATTACTCTTTTTCAAATTCTTTTCTTCTGTCAGCCTGATAAAAATAAATAAATAAATATCTGGCCTGCCAATTTAGGAAGGTGTGTTTTTCCTCCTTCTACTTACTTATACAGACTTTTTATTGGTTAATAAAAAGAAAAGCCAATTTTTAATTTTTAGTTAATAAATTCTGACAATAATATCTTGGCATATTTTGTGAGGAAATTATTTAATATTTATTCACTGTCTGTTGAATAGGATGATGTGAATTGACTCTTTTGAAAGAGTATGATTAATAACTTGGGAAACATTTTATTTTAACAACTCTTTTTATAATGCCCCTGTATGTGCAGAGTGCTGTGAATATTACTGTGAGTTACAAAAAAATGTCATTGGTTCATACCCTCAAATAGTTAATAGCCAAGTGAGAGAATCTGACATGCATAGTGTGTTACAATAACATAAGAAAATATATTTTAAATGCTTATTAACTGTGCAAAGTATAATGCCAGCACTAAGAACAAAACATACATTTTTAAAAAGATAAATTTTACCTGAGGATCAGGAAAAACTTAAAGGAGAAAAAGACTTTGAACATGGGTAAGATTTCTTTTGGTGGATAAGTGTCAGAGTATATTCTTACAATGGGAATTCTTTAAGAAGAATAATTCCAGGGGAGGAAAGTGTGGCTTATTCAAACGACAATTTGATATGGGTCATGCATACAATCTAAGAGGTTTAAAAGAGCAAAAATGGCTAAAATGTGGCCAAATCAATAGCAGCTTTAAATTTAGTCTAAAAAATTCAGAGCTAACACATATCAGACCAACTGATATTGATTCTTTATCATATCGTTTGCGTATGTTCATAAACTCTTAAGTGCATGAAGGTTATAATAAGGCAATGAATGTATCAATACAAGTAACAGTGAATACTATATATTTCCTAGAAAAACTGGGGACACGTTATGCTAAATAAGGGCTCATTCCTTTCTTCTAAATGGCTATATAAGCCTCAGGTAGTACAGATAATCATATACAATCTAGTTTATTAACATATTAAGTCCCATATGACTTAGTTGGTATTTAGAAGATTTTTATGTCATCTTGAGAGAAAGAGAAACTGAGAAAGGTTAATAGATTGTAAGAATTAAATTAATATATTCATTTTATTCATTCTTTTTAATACAGCATTGTTATGTGTTGGGGAAAAATGTATGTTTTTCTGAAATCAAGTTGGCCCCAATGAGCCATTTACAATGGGCATATGGCATTCATCATCCCCTTGAAAATAGGTGAAACAAAATATTCTAGAATATCTCGTGTCTTTTTTAATCCATCTTACTTTTCCTAGAGAAGATGGTAGTTATATCATGTATATCTTTCTCTTAAGGAGAACAACATATTCTTAGCTGTCCACATATTCAGAGCAAAATATAAGGCTTTAGTTTTAAAAGTGTTTAGAGCCTGCTCCCCAATAGTGTAAAAAAATGATAACCATATGCAAAAATTTAAATAATCTTTATTAATATTTGCATATTTACCTTCTGTTTTAGATAGAAATTGTAAATATAATTCCATTTCATACAAAAAATTGGATAAGGTAATTGTTTTTTATGTTTTAAACTATACAAAAGTTCTTACTATTTCAATATGTTTCTAAGTGACATTTTGTTCTGAAAGAATTAAAATGACACCATCTGTGCATTTGTAAATCAATCACCATCAAATCAAATGTATCACCATCAAATGGTAATATATGTCTATCATGGGGGCTTTGAATGAGCTTGACTCAAACTTGTATTACAAGAGTACAAGATGTTACAACTTGTCTCATTATATAGTGTGAAAAAATACAAATGCAAATAATAAAGTCTAAAGTTTTAATGATGACTGTCAAAGAGGTACTGTATCAGAATCCTGCTTTACATTCAGTTTAGAATGGTAGACTTTAATCAGCATGGAAAGAATTATATTGAAAACAACGTATATTGGGGATCAATCAAGATGGTGGAGTAAGAGGACATAGAGCTCACCTCCCACCACAAACACATCAAAATTACATTTACATGTGAAACAATTCTCACTGAAAACTGGAAACTCCAGTACAACAAAAATTGTAAGAAAGATACACAAGTAACTGGGTAAGAAGGGAAGTAAAGCAATTAGGCTGGGACCTGTACCCAAGGGACGGGACTGGAGGAAAAGGAAGAATAAACAGGTAGACACTGCCATAGGAAGTGAGTGGTGAGAGTCACATATTGGACTCCATAGTCCTGGGGTTCTGCTTAAGGGAGATGAGCCCTCTTGGTTAGTCCTGAGGCAGGGCAGACAGAGGTCTACTCTAGCAGCTGCTGGGTTTGCCATGACTGCCTTAGTGAGTGGCCGAACCCAAGCTTAGTTATAGTTCTGGCCCTGCTCACTCCACATCACAGTGTGACCCTGGACCTGGGGTGGCCACAACCTTAGAGAAGACTTGACTTTGGGATGCAGAGGTGACCCAGTCTCAGGGCAAAGCCTGATCGGGGTGGCAGTGTGTATTGTTGGTACTTACTCAGGCAGCACCCTAGAAGCCACCCAGATCTCTGATGGTGGCCACTCCACCACAGCTTACCTTCCAATATGTGCTGAGAGTTCACAGGTTCCCCACAAGTTCTATGGTTGGTTCTATAACAGGACAGGGGCAGTGGAGGCTGCGGGCAATGATCAGCTGTGAGGGACAAAGGGGACTTGCCCTGAGGCTGTGTCTGAGCAGAGCAAGGGAAACAAATATGGGCACTCACACAGGCAGTACATCAGAGACAGCTCAGAACTCTTGTCTGCAATCAACAGGAACAGAGAGTCCACACAGACTCCACTTGCTTCAGGACTCCTCCTTTCTGTGGCAAGGGTCCCAGTGTGGGAAGAGGGGAAAACATACACTTAAAGGAAACAGAGAAACCCCAGGCTGAAGCTCAGAGCTTCTGCTACAGAACTTGGGATCAGAACCTACCCCTAATAGGGTGATGATGGCCATTGAGCAGACAGGAAGTCCCACCTCATAAGCAGCTCCAGCACTAGCCCCTCATCTCCAGCCTCACTTCCTACCAAGGTGATATTTGCTAGCACACCCTGAGGAAAGATGTGACTTGTATCCATGTCAAATCCAGCTCTCCCACCAAAGGCATTGGGCACACCCAGTCTGTATAGGGAAGCTCCCACATAAGATCACCACATCAAGACTGCAGACTGAAGGTAACTGTTTCACCTAAACTTAGAAAAGTGGAGAAAGTTAAGCAAAATGAAAGGGCATAAATAATGAAACAGAAATAAACAATTAACCAGATAAATAATTCAAAGAATTTGTGATAAAAATGTTAACTAAATGAGGGAAAAGAATAGATCCATACAGTGATAATTTTAATGAGGATCTAGAAAATATTTTTAAAAGACCCAATCAGAAATGAAGAATTAAATGGCTGAAATAAAAGATACACTAGAAGGAACGAACAGCAGACTAAGTGATACAGAAGAATGCATAAGTGATCTGCAAAACAGAATAATGGAAATCCCCCAATCAAAACAGCAAGAAGAAAAGATAATTAAAAAATATGAAAATAGACTAAGAGAGCACTGGGGTAACATTAAATGTACCAACAGTTGCATTATAGGAGTCCCAGATGGAGAAGAGAGAGAAAGGGTTTAAAAATTTATTTGAGGAAATTATGGCTGAAAACTACCCAAACTTGAAGAGGGAAACAGATATGCAAGTATAGGAAGTATACAGGGTCACAAACATGATGAACCCAAACAAACACACAACATGACATACCATAATTAAAATGGCAAAAGCTAAAGATAATGAGAGATTGTTAAAGGCAGCAAGAAAAAAACAAACAGTCATCTAAAAGGGAATCCCCATAAGGCAATCAACTGATTTCTCTGCAAAAAATTTACAGGCCAGATTGAAGTGGCATGATATATTCAAAGTACTAAAAGAGAAAAACCTGCAACCTAGGATAATCTTCCCAGAAAGTTTAGCAATTAGAATACCAGGAGAGTTAAAGAACCTCTCAGACAAGCAACAACTAAAAGAGGCATCAGTACTAAAGGAAATGTTATAGGGTTTTCTGTAAGGAGAAAAGAAGAAGTTATAGGAAAGGGCAAATCCCACTAGGAAAGGAAGATATATAGTAAGAACTGAGGATCAACCACTTAAATAAGCGAGTATGAAGATTAAAAGACAAAAATTTGTAAAAGCAACTATAGTTACAGTAAAAAATTAAGGAGTGAACATGAACATGTAAAATATGACATCAAAAACAAAAAATGTGGGTGAGGGGAGTAAAAAATGTAGATCTTTTAGAATGTGTTTGAACTTAAAAGACTATCACTTTAAAACAAGTAGATATAGTTATAGGTCAACATATGAACCCCATGGTAACCACAAATCAAAACCAATAATAGATGCACAAAAACTAAAAAGAAAGGAACACAAACATACTACTAAAGAAATTCATTGCACCACAAGGGAAGAAATGAAAAGAGAAGAACTACAAAAACAACTGGAAAATAAGTAATAAAATGGCAATAAGTACATAATTATCAATTATTGCTTTAAATGTCAATGGACTAAATGCTCCAATCAATAGACATAGTGTGGCTTATTTGATAAAAAAAAAAAAGATCCTTCTTTATCCTGCCTATAAGAGACTCATTTCAGAGCAAAAGACACACACAAACTGAAAGTGAAGGGAAGGAAAAAGAAAAACCAGAAAAGTGTGGGTAGCAATACTCATATCAGAAAAAACAGATTTTTTAAACAAAGTCTATAACAAATGACAAAGGAGGGCATTATACAATGCCAAAGGGATCAATACAAGAAGAGGATATTATGCTCATTAACATATATGTTTATTCCTGCACCTAGTACAGGAATACCTGTATAAAGCAAATACTAACAGATGTAAAGGGGAAAATTGACAATAACACAATAACAGTAGGGGACTTTAACACCCCACTTATATCAATAGACAGACAATCCAGACAGAAAATCAATAAGGCAACAGTGGACATAAATGTCACAATTGACTAGTTGGACTTAACAGATATCCACAGGACATTCCATTCCAAAACAGAGGAATACAGATTCTTTTTAAGTACACATGGGATGTTCTCCAGGATAGATCACATGCTTGACCACAAAATAAGTCTCAACAAATTTTGGAGGATAGAAATTATATGAAGCATTCTTCCCAACCACAATGGTATGAAACTAGAAATAAATTACAGAAAGAAAAATGGGAAAAGAATGAACACATGGAGATTCGACAACATACTACTAAAAAACCAATGGGTCTAGGAAAAAATCAAAGAAGACATCAGAAAATACATTGAGACTAATGAAAATGGAAACACAACACTCCAAAATCTATGAGATGCTGCAAAAACAGTTGTTAGAGGAAAGTTTATAGTGATACAGGCCTTCCTTAAGAAACAAGAAAATTCTCAAATAAACAACCTAAGACCTAAAGGAATTAGAAAAAGAAGAACAAAAAAAGCCCAAAGTCAGCAGAAGGAAGAAAATCATAAAGATCAGAGAGGAAATAAAATAGAAATCAAATAAACAATAGAAAAGATCAATGAAACAAAAAGACTTTTTTCAATAAAATAAACAAAATTGACAAGCCTCCAGCCAGACTCACAAAAAAGAGAGATGACCTAAATAAACAAAATAAGATATCAAAGAAGAGAAATAACAACATCACAGAGATACAAAAAGTCATAAGCAAATACTGCAGTTACATGCCAACAAATTGGACAACCTAGAAGAAACGGACAAATTTCCATAAACATAAAACCTACCACAAATGAAACAAAAAGAAACAGACAAATTGAACTACTAGTGAAGTTGAATTTGTAATAAAAGTACTCCCAGCAAACAAAAGTTCAGAACAGATGGCTTCACAGGGAAATTCTACTAAACACATTAAGAGATAATACCTGTACTTCTCAAACTATTCCAAAAAATTGAAGAAGAGGAACAATCCATAATTCATTCAACAAGGCCAACAATACCCTGATACCAAAACAAGACAAAAATACTACAAAAAAGAAAATTACAGGAAAACATATTTGATAAATATAGATGCAAAACTCCTCAACAAAATATTAGCAAACTGAATCTAATAATATATAAAAAGGATCTCACACAATGGTCAAATTGTATTTACTCCAGGAGCCCAAATGTGGCTTAACATTTGCAAATCAATCCATGTGATACACCAGATTAACCAAAGGAAAGATAAAAATCACACAGTCATCTCAATAGACACACATAAACCAAATGACAAAATTCAACATTCAGTCACAATAAAAACTCTCATCAACCTGGGTATGGAGGGGAAATATCTCAACACAACAAAGGCCATTTATGACAAACCTATAGCTAACCTCATACCCAACCCTGAAAAGTTGAAAACCTTTCCTCTAAATCCAGGAACAACACAAGGATGCACATTCTCACCACTTTTATTTAACACAGTATTGTAAGTTCTAGCCACAGAAATAAGACAATAAAAGGAAATTAAAAAGCATCCAAATTCAAAGGGAAGAAGTAAAACTGTCACTATTTGCAGAGGACATGATACTTTATCTAGAAAATCATAAAGTCTCCACCAAAAACCTATTAGAACTAATAGGGCTTCCCTGGTGGCGCAGTGGTTGTGAGTCCGCCTGCCGATGCAGGGGACACAGGTTCGTGCCCCGGTCTGGGAAGATCCCACATGCTGCGCAGTGGCTGGGCTCGTGATCCATGGTCACTAAGCCCGTGCGTCCAGAGCCTGTGCTCCGCAATGAGAGAGGCCACAACAGTGAGAGACCCGTGTACCACAAAAAACAAAAACCTATTAGAACTAATAAATGAATTCAGTAAAGTGGCAAGACACAAGATTAATATTCAGAAATCTCTTGCTTTCCTATACACTAATAATGAACTATCAGAAAGAAAATGTAAAAAAAAATCTAATTTAAAATGACATCAAAAAGAATAAACTATCTAGGAATAAACATAACCAAGGTGAAAGACCTATACTATGAAAACTATAAAACATTGATAAAGGAAATTGAAGATGATACAAAGAAATGGAAATGTATCCCATGTTCTTGGGTTGGAAGAATTAACATTGTTAAAATGGCCATACTACCCAAAGCAATCTACATATTTAATGCAACACCTATAAAAATACCCATGACATTTTTCACAGAACTAGAACAAATAGTACTAAAATTCATATGCAACCACAAAAGACCCCAAATTGCCAAAGCAACTTTGAGAGAAAAGAACAAAGAGGGAGGCACCACCCTCCCAGAATTCAGAAGATGCTACAAAGTTACAGTAATCAAAACAGCATGTTACTGGCACAAAAATAGACACAAAGGTCAACGGACAGAATAGGATGCCCCAAAATAAACTCATGTACCTATAAATCAATTAATCTACAAAAAAGGAGGCAAGAATATACTTTGGAGAAAAGATAGTCTCTTCAACAAGTGGTGCTTGGAAAACAGGACAGCTACATGTAAAACATTGAGATTAGAATTCTTCCTCATGCCATATATAAAGAATAGACTCAAAATGGATTAAACACCTAAATGTAAGACCTGAAACCATAAAATTCCTAGAAGAAAACATAGGCAGAACACTCTCTGACATAAACCATAGCAATATTTTTTGGATCTGTCTCCTAAGCAAAAGAAATAAAAGCAAAAATTAAGAAAAAAAAAGAGACCTAATTCAACTTAAAAGCTTTTGCACAGCAAAGGAAACAATGAACAAAATGAAAAGACAGCTTGTGTACTAGGAGAAAATATTTCCAAATGTTATTTCCCACTGTCTTATTCATTTTCTCATTTTCTTAGTCCTGATAGAATGTATCAAGTTAGACCTTTATTTTACCAAAACCTCTTTCTATAGTGTCTAACTATGATCAGGGCCACTGATGTAGTTTTATTTCAGCAATTATGACTTTATCTCTATATTATTTTTCCCTGATAGAAGATTGTTGCTTCTTAGCTCTAGGTTCATGGGTAAAATGCAATCCTAAATTGCACCTTAACATAAATGAGAAATTAGTGTAAATCATACACAAGGAAATTGTTTCTCTTTTTATTCAAGATGGGCTCTTCCTTTTGAAATGTAGTGCTTTCATAAAGCTGGTGATATTCACTGATTGTTTATTTTCTTATGGCACTCTATACTTGCCTTTTAATGGCTTAAAATGAAAAAAGATCTGGGATGGTTTCTGATGGGCATTGTAGGTAATGTGATAAACCTATTATGTCCAGATAAAAAAGGATACAGTTCAGACTGGCCAAAAATTCACATACAGTGCATTGATCCTAAATCTTTTATTGACAAGGAAAGAGCTGGGGCTAGGATTGGGGGAAGTGTTTGAAAGACCGAACCCTAGGCAATCTCTACAAAATACTTTATCTTCAGGCATATTTTTTCCTCTCTGAGTTGGTAGGATCACATACACTAAAAAAAAAGTCTTGGCAGTTCCTGTTCTATTCCCTTTTGTTGTAAACTCATCCAGAAACAAGACCCACAGTGATGTTATAGTTATTGGAGGAAGTCCAGCATTCATGTTTATGTGAAAGTTTATAAGGTATGCTTCTGCCTAGGAGGAGTTCTACTTCCAGCCAGGATGTAGAAAACTGGAGAGAGCGTTGCTCCCACCCTAATAACAAAATAAAAGTGCCATGAAATCTAAAGAAAGATAGGGACTTGTGAAGGGAAACAGGATACAAGCACTGGCACACATACGACAGAATAAGGGAGAAGAGATTCTGGGTGACATACCAGCAGGTAAGAAGAATTCAACTAAATTTAACAAATTGCTAAAGTCTAAGTGTAGTTTAATTTAAGAGTACAGAAAACAATAGAAGCCACAGACACAAGGGAAGGTCATAATCATCCTTATGTTTCAAACTCCCTGGTTGTTCATGAGAAAGATCAGACACAGGGTAGGAGATGAGAGAAAGCCTCCAGCGGTAGTGAAGGCCTGGAGAAGGTGGTGGTGGGGCTCCCTATGGGAAAAGCAAAAAGTCCTTCCCAGATAATTCTACCTTAAGCAGGTGGTGAAAAGGTAACTTGTCTCCTCAAGGACACAGATAGAGGTGCATTGTGGCTTAGAAAAGAGCATGTATCTGCTGTGGGCCCAGACCATAAAAGGGTTTTTGCTGGTGGAAGAGGAAAAGAAAACTCTTTCTCTGATAAAATTCACCAAAGAGGGCTTCCCTGGTGGCGCAGTGGTTGAGAGTCCGCCTGCCGATGCAGGGGACACGGGTTCGTGCCCCGGTCTGGGAGGATCCCACATGCCGCGGAGCGGCTGGGCCCGTGAGCCATGGCCGCTGAGCCTGCGCATCCGGAGCCTGTGTTCCGCAATGGGAGAGGCCGCAACAGTGAGAGGCCCGCGTAAAAAAAAAAAAAAAAAAAATTCACCAAAGATCACAGTCTGACCATGAGCAGAATCACTGAGAAAGTGATCTTCAGATACAGAGATAGCCTAAAACTGATGTTGGACGAGGATAAGAGAGAAAATGCTTCCACCCCCAGCACATATGCATACACACATCCCCGCCCTAAGTAACAAGCAACAGAGTCAACACTGAGGGAGGGTCAAGAGTATTGGGAGACATCTCATCTGAATCACAGGCACACAGGGAAAGTAGAAAGTTGAGGGTGAAGCAGAAGTATTAAGAAAGACAGCTTGGGAAACCAACCTTTACCTTTAACATAACTGATTTTTTAAATCAAAGCTGAAAATAAAATTTATTAGAGAATGGTCCTAGAACAATTAGATATCTATATGCAAAATAAATGAATGAATGGATAAATGAAAGATACATGTTTGAAAATGAACAGACAAGCTTCAGACTGGGAGGAAACATTTGCAAACATATATCTGATAAAGGACTTGTATCCACAGTATGTGAAGAGCCCTAAAAATCAATAAGAAAACAAATTATACAATTAATATGGGCATGACATTTCAAGACACTTGCCCAGAGATATGATGGCAAATAAGACATAGATAAAAAGGCTATGTACAAATCAGTCATTGGGCAAACACAAATTGAAACTGCAACGAAAATCCACTGCACCTATAATGATAACAAAATAAGAAAACAAAAGCCAACCGAACAAAAAATACCAAGTGCAGAAAATTATGCACAGTAACAAGAACTCTCATAAAATACTGGTAGAAATGCAAAATGTACAGGCAGTTTGGACTAGCATTAGGCAGTTTATTACCAGAGTTAAATATTCATCTACCATAGAACCAAATAATACACGCTTCAGTGTTAGTGAAGAGAAATGAAAACTTATTTTCACACAAAACCATGCATGCAAGTGTTTATAGAAGCTATATTCATAACTGTCAAAAGTGGAAATAACACAAATGTCCTTCAGATGATGAATGGATACACCAACTATGGTATGTCTATATAATGGAATACTATTCAGCAATAAGAAAAAAGAAATTATTGATACAAGGAATAACATGGATGATTTTCCAATGTATTATGCTGAGTGAAAGAAGCTGATCTGAAAAGGCTACATTCAGAATTACTCCCTTTATATTCCTTTCTGGAAAAAGCAAACAAATTAGTGGCTGTCAAGTGTTGAGGTAATGGGAATGGTTGACTACAAAGGGGCAAGAGAAAACTTTTTTTCCAATAATGGAAATTCTACGTAATTATGGTTTCATGAATCAAAAATGTTAACACTCATATAACTGTATGCCTAAAAGGGTAAATTTTCTGATTTTTAATGAAACTTTAATAATCTGACTCAAAACAAAAAATGTTAAAGATAAGCACAATTGTATCTTTGCAAAAGTTAACTAAAGGACAATGTTTCAAGCATTCCTATTAATACTAGATGCAAAATATATTTACAAAATATGATAAATTTCACAGTAATAGAATTATAAGTCTACCAAGTTGGGATAGAAAATACATATGTTTTTCTAAGGCAGAAATCTGAGTACTCTACAGTAGAATCAAACAGATTTCATGCTTGTACAATGCAAGTAATAACAAAGAATAATTGTATATTTAATGGAAATGAGCCATTTACATCCTATTAATATTCAGTGAAAGAAAAACACATATCCAATTCTTCCATAATAAACTTCTAACAACTATTCTTTTCATAAAATGACATCGAAGATATAAAACATAAATCATAGGTTTAGATCATACCAGGTTCACTATAAATTAAAATACTACAATATATATCACATCATAACCAATGATCAATGACTAAATACAGTTCATAGATCCCTTCCCACACGAGGATATATGATTGCCAAAAATTAACTTTAGTGGAAAATTAATGTTAAATGTAAATGCAAAGACGTTAACAAATAGACCTAGCCCAAATACCTAACATTAGCAATTCTTGCTGTTTTCATTTAAATAACTATTGAATTTCTTTTTAAATGTGGAATAATTTTGTCATGAACTTCACTAAGTTTCTAATAGTCCTGCCAACACTAAGCATCTGTTAAGAAGTCTGACACCAATTCTGAGTATATTTTATATCTTTGGGCAAAGATGCCTTTGCATAGTAATAATAGTGTCTTTAAAAATATATTATAAAATCCTATAGAATAATCATGCCATGAATCTCACTTTATTTTTCCAACACATTCGGTAAAATATAGTGAAACAAAACAAGAATGCAAACCCAGTCATCTAAGCAACTGTTTCTTTGAATGTTTTATTGCTTTATTTTTTCCTGAGGGAAAGGATAGTTTATGTGTACCTAGAACATTTTCTGATTACCTTAATATTTCCTCACAGTACTGTGAAATAAAGTATATAGAATAAAATTACTTCTCCAGTAGGTAGTGATTTGTTGTGCTATTGTTTTGGGGATCACTATTTTCAGCATTATAGAGGAAGTCATATTTTAGCTGGACATATGAGATATTAGTGGATATTAATGGACACCAACAGCACTTATTTATGGTTGTCTTAAACAATCAGTTTTGTATATGAAGAGAACTCCTAACCAAACCATTTAGAAATATGAGATGTGAGTTTTGTTTGAGTCAACGTACTGTCTCTGCAGCACTAGTCATAACATACATTGTCCAATGCTTTATATCTTCATTGATAAATTAAGAAGTTAAAAAATATCAGCAATCACAAATAACTTTTGATGAATTATTTTTTGCAGTTTGTGAAGGATTATTTTTTCTATGAAATTAAATGTAAAATATAATCTTTCTACATCTAAAGTCATAGTTTTAAAAAAATTACACACTATAAACCAGATCCCAGAAAATTGTTTACTCACAATGTTCTATAAAACAACAGCTAATACTATAGAACCTCCTAAATCATGCTTTCCTAGATATTTAGAGTTCCCACTTAGTTCTTTTGAACCTGTGTTTTCCAAGTGGTTTCCCATTAACTACTTTATTTTCAAATAAGTTATTCTCTTTAGGTCATTTTCCTTTGATATTGTGTATTTATTATTCCAAGATTAAAAACAGCATAGCCTGGGAAATATATTACAGTTTTCCAGAGATGAAGTTTCAGTGTACACTCAAGTTTTAATTATTGACTTGACAATTATTAGGTTTTAAGGTTTGCTTTTTTTTCTTATTCCTTTCCAGATTATCCTCTAAAATTCAACAAATGTGTTTTATATCCTAATGACAGAGGTCTTTTTGTTTTAACAGCTTTAATTATTTCAATTTGGAGCAAGGAATCAAGAAAGTATAATGTGGTAAGAAAAAACTTATATATTCTTGATAGAAGACAGAGAAACAAGGAATTTCTCCAAAGTGATTCTGTGTATCTTAGATGCATATTCCATTACAGTTATGAGTTAAACTGATTTTTGGAGAGTATATTTGAGTAAAGAGGAAACTAGATTGGAGAAGACACCAGAAAAATTGTCAAAGGGTAAAATTGAGGCTCTAACCTTTATTTCTTTTCTGCCTGCCTTCATCTGAAAACTTGATCACTAATTCATTTCTCTTGATAATTTAAATGCAAAGTGGTTTGATCAACAAAACATCTACTAAAATTGACCACTTCTTGCGATAGATTTATCAGGGCTTAGATTTTATAAGATAGGTAAAGCTTTCACCCTTTACAGTGTAGTGTGAAATTAAGTGTAAATTTGCCTTTCCTGGGACTGTTTGCACTTTATGTCTTATAACTTTTTGAGGAATAAAAATATGGGTGCTCAATTAAAATGTTGGGCTTGAGTGCACAGGATGGGAAGGATTTAGATAAGAGAACATCTCAGAGACTCTAAATTTGTGTTATGCAAGCTGTCTGTGCTCTACCCATGCCAATCATATTTTCATTGACACATTTGTTGAATCCAGATTAAAACATTTTCTATAACTGCTTCAAACAGCATCAATCAGAATTCTGTATAAATCATTTATCACCCTTCCCCCACCACTGCCCAACAAGAACCTCCCTGAGTTTTACATAACATTTTTCAGTTGAAAGGGCATTTACAGAAAAATATATACATGCCATAAATTTCAGCAAACACCAAGAAACAATCTGCCTTCATAATTTAGTGTGCAGGCTAAGTAAAAAACAGAACCTCTGGTGAATTATTGTTCCCTGTAGTCATAATGCACCTTGTTTCATTGCCCATAAAACAATATGAAAAGTGGCACTGTGATGGATTCAGTAGTTATACCATATGCCAAGATATTTTCTTGAAAATACCTTCCCTTAAATATCTAACAAAACAGGTAACTCATCATGTACTGATTCATATGCAAGTCTAAAACATTTCCTGCATACTTGAAAAGGCCCTGAAGGATAATAAAAGGATAACAGGTTGTTAGCATTATTCCTATAATTAAATGTTCAGGAAGTTAGATGGTGGCACTTGTAGGTTCCTAGTGCTTGATTCATAGTCACATAATCATATCCTGCAAAGGATATATGTCCACAACTTTATTACGTCTGGATATTAACATGCCATCTGTGACGAAGATTCCAGTGTCTCAGTTGCTTAACATTTAGGAGGTGATGCTTTTCTGGAACAATAGTAATATTTTCAAACTAATACAATGTTTGAGAAAGATATCTCCTTTCATTCTCACAATGTTAGGGTAATAATGGCAAATAAGTGAAAAATAATCAAACCAAGAATCTCTACATGAGAATGGACAATTAAACATTTACTATTATTCAATAACAGTTTAGTAAGATACATTCATTTGAAATGTATGACACAACTATTTTCAAGCTTTACTTTAGAACATACAGATGAATGTAGTTAAGTATGGGACTATACACCCTAAATAATCAGCAGGCATTCTCAACTTACAAAAAATGCTCAACTAAATTTTCATCATATCAATTTTATCCACTACTCCATCTCCACAGAAAGACCAGGGCTAGATCTATTTAAAAAGACAATAAATGCTTCAAATAAATGAATGATTAAAGTATTTTTTAGCATTAAAGCTACTTAAAAAATTATGCTCCAATTATTTCAAGTCTTTCATTAAATTAATGCAATCTGACATTTCTCCCTTTTTCTCATTTCATTCTCTTCTCTCTCATCTTCTTCTTTTATTCTCCACACTCTCTCCAAGAAACTATTGAAAGACAAGGAAGTGCCAAAGGCTAGCTTTTAAAATTTATTAAAAGAAAATAATCTCATAATTCGAAGAAAAAACAATAGAGTAATTAGAAGGAAGTTAAGTTTCACAAAGGAGAAAAAAGAGGCTGTGTGACCATGAAATTATTCTAGATAATTGAGAGCAATCAGTCCCAGCCTTGATCTATGTAGAAAAAAAGAAACAAAAGAAAGAAAGAAAGAAAGAAAGAAAGAAAGAAAGAAAGAAAGAAAGAAAGAAAGGAAGGAAGGAAGGAAGGAAGGAAGGGAGGAAGGAAGGAAGGAAGGAAGGAAGAAGAAAAAGCTGGTAATAACTTTATAGTGAATATACTACTCAATTTCTCTTTGAAAAAGTACATGAATTTAGGAAAACAACCTCAATTTTCTTAATTTAAATGTTTTGTTTTGTTTTTACTTTTAACATGATGTATGCTACACAGTAAGTACTTGATAGGTATTTCTTCATTGTTGATAAACATAATACTCCATATTCTTAAAAAAATAGACTATGCTAGCTCACAATTGTACTGTGACACACCATTAAATTGTGCTAAAATGGTACATAATTAAATATTCACTGTGCATAGGATATTGGGCATGAAGTTTGATTTAAAGTTATTTCCCTGTTGGTTGCTTGATCTTGGGGAATTCATTTAATATCTGAGGTTTTCTCATCTCTAAATGAGGACATTATCAATATATTCTTCCAGATCTACTATGTTGATTAAGAAGACAATGAAAAAGTACAGTGCACACTGTATACAGTAAAATAAACATTTACTAAGACCAGATTTATTTTCCTTTACTGGAGAAACTTGCACAGTGACGTCAGGCATGTGAGACTCGGCTATTTTCCATGAGATGATTGTGGAAATTTAAATTTGTCTAAGAAGTAAACATAAATTGAAACTTGGAAAACATAGTCCCAAAAAGCTTGGACTAGTCAATCCCAAGGTAATTAATATGACACATCAGTAAGCATAATGTACTTGTAAAGTATTTCTATCCTGTTTTATGTCAGGATAGATTGTGAATGCTTGCTACTTCATAAAAAATATTATTGGACATTAAGGAAGCTGTTTTTGTCTGCAACCCACCCTCAGAAATCAAAATGAGAAACGAAAAGATGTACTAGGATGTCCTAACTGTCAATGGGGTTTACAAAAGACTGCCAAGTCACCTCACTCATAGGAAAATACTGACTATATCTTGTATATGAAGTTTGTCAATAGATAAACCACAATATTTGCCTCTCCTAAGACAGTAGGAAAGGAATCTCTATAGTTCAGAGTTTGCAAACGTTGAAGAAATCTCCCTCTGATAGTAGGACTATAAATTAATATGTTCTTGGCTTTGTTGAAAAATGACATGACTCATGTTTGTCTCTTACAGTGCTGATGACTCACTGCTCCATGAATATAAACTATTCATTTGAGGCTTATCAAGAAGTGAATCTCTTCTGATCTCTGGCCAAAAATCTCTTAAATAGTGTCTTAGTTATTTACAGGTGATTAAACTCTCTCTTCATATTGCAGTATTATAATCTGGTATGTACTCATTGTTCTGGCAACAGTACATTATTTGGACCAAACTGATCCCGATTTTTAAAGTTTAATTTTGCAAGTTTTCAAATAAGCCCACAATTTGGGAGATTCTACCTTCATTTAATCCTTATATAATCATAATTTCCTGTTCATAGATTGTGAAACTTCTTCATCTTAAAATTACCCTTTTTATTGAGATTTATTATGGATTTACTAGGAAAGCATTAAATATTTTCATTTTTCTAATATGAATTAGAACTCCCAGTGAGTACCATATCTTAACCTAACTGAACCTGAGTATAACATAATAAGCAGGTATAGTAATGCAGGTTGTCCCCTGCAACTGTGTATTTGCAAATTAAGATATCAAGTTTAGCTTGATTTGCCCTTTGATTCCATTTTAATTCCAGGCACATGAGTCTATATGTCTTAGTTATAAAAATGGTTATTATACTAACATGACTTCTAGATCTTATGAAAGCCACCTACTTCTCTTCAGAATATTCAGCTAAGTTTTTTGGTCTAATGAGATGGATCATATGAGAACATTTAGGGTTATTAACAGCTGCAAATAATATATCTGTTTCTCCTAATCAATTACTTTACTGTAAGCTAGTGGTCAATTATTATAATAACTGAAACAATTTATGAGGTAAATTCTTTACTGATGCCCAAAATGCTAAACCACTTATATGAGCAAGATGAATACAATATGTATATAATATACATATTTTATTAGGGAATAAATATATCATCACAATTTATGTGCCAATTGCTAATTAAAAGCAATGTTTGTGATGATTCTTTCTGATGTCCTTTTCCATTTGAGTACATCAAAGAGGTGTTTTGGGAGATATAAAACAAATTCCTTTACCTTCCTTTTTTTCTTCATTTCTCCTCTTCTTGACATTAATAATATTAATCTAGAAAATAAAATATCTAATTTTTTACATTATATTTTTGTACAATATATTGCTTCTTACATAAAAAATTCTAGTGTCATTTAACTTCTTAATATTCTGAGGGTTGATGGGTTTTATTTTGTTTTTAGAATACAAACACTTTCAAGAATTTTGTCCTTAAATGCATTTAATTTAGAGAAAATTATATTTAAAACCACATTATTAGAAATTCATATTACTGACTTTTGTTTGATTCTTGGAAGCCCTAGTAATAGTTCAAAGAATGTGAATTCATAGAATAAGTCCTGGATTAGTGTCTTATCTCATTCATAGCAATGTTTGAGGCCTTGAGCAAGACACCTATCATCTCTAAGACATTTCTATATATAGGTAGGCTGGAACAAATGTAAAAATTCTACATTTTTTTAAGGAAAAAAAATTTTATTCTCAATGTTTTTCTATGATGCTGGTAGGAACAGAGTGAGTGAAAGACACTGCTAAATTTAAAAATGTATAGAAGGGAAAAGATTTACCCTCCTGCCAGAAATAAGTAAAACTTAAAATATAAGAAGCAACAGTGTGCAGACTTAGGACATTAGGCAGTAAAGGATAGTGACCTTACAGAGAGGAAACAATCAAGGTGAGCACTGTGATTGTCCCTGCTCACTGCCTGATAAGAGTCTTCAACTGGAACAGGAGGATGGGTGAACTCTAGGAGGAACTTGGCAATGTCCTTGAGTTGAGGATATGAAGTTGGCAGTCTGGGAAGGCCAAGATGACTGGAGTTTGCATGGGATAATACCAAAGAGGAGAGAGCTGCACAGAGATCTACAGTCCAAGTTGAATAGTCATCTGTTTATGCACGGAAGGAAATTGCATGAGGTTGGTAAAAGAACCACATGAATAGAGAAAAGGGCACAATTTCAACTTTCACAAGGCTGGAAATAGTTTGTAATCCCACAAGGAAGAGGGAAAATCCTCATAATTTATAGGGCATCAGGTAAGTATTCAGAAAGTTATTGCCTCAACAGTTGGGAAAAATTAGCTTTTGACTAAAGGCTGCTCTGGTCCTGCCTAAAAAAGTTTACATGTAAGCTTACAAGGATCAAATCATTTCCAAGTAAGTTACCATGCTCCAAAGTAAAGCTTACTATTTATAAAAACACAAAATTATTCACCACTCAATAAGGTAAAATTTATAATATCTGCCATTCAATAAAAAATTACCAAGCATGCAAAAAAGAAAGAAAATATGACCCATAATGGGGAGAAAAACCAATCCCCAATGGAAACAGACATAGAAAGGAATTAGATGGTGGAATTAGTAGGCTAAAATATTAAAAGAGCTATTAATAGATAACTAATGAAAACCTACTGTATAGCACAGGGAACTCTGCTCAGTGCTCTGTGATGACCTAAATGGGAAGAAAATCCAAAACAGAGGGGATATATGTATACATATTGCTGATTTACTTTGCTGTACAGTAGAAACTAACATGATATTATAAAGCAACTATACTCTAATAAAAATTTTCTAAAAAAAGTCAATCTGAAAAAAAAATATACACCAATATTTCTCATGAATATATGCAGAAATCATCAATAAAATATTAGCAGGCCAAACAGCAACATGTAAATAGGAATATGCACAATGTTCAATCAACTATAATTAACAAATGAGCTAATCAAGGTCAGAAGATACAATGTCAATATTTATATTATATTTCTATATAATAGTAGTAAACAATATGAAAATTAAGAAAATAATTTCATCAATAATAACACATCAAAAATAAAATAATAGAGAATAAATGTAATAAAAAAGTAAAACCATGCACAATAGAAACTACAAAACATTAATAAGATGAATTTTTTTGAAAATAAAAATAATTGGAGCCACATTGGATTTTCACGGGTTGGAAGATTAATTTTACTAAAGAAGTTATATGATATACCAAAGGGGAGAAGGAAGGGTGTGGGACAAATTAGGGGTATGGGGTTAATAGATACAAACTACTATGTGTAAAATAGATAAGCAACAAGGATATACTGTATAGCACTGGGAATTATACTCATTTTCTTACAGTAACCTATAATGGAGTATAATCTGCAAAAATACTGAATCACTGTGCTGTATACCTGAAACTAACATAATTTGTAACTCAACTATACTTCAATTAAAAAAAAAAAAGCAAATGATGCTCAACGCTAGTCATTGGGGAAGTGTAACTCAAAACTATAATGAAATGCCACATCACACCCAGTAGAATGACTGCTATAAAAAGAAAGGCAATAAGTGTCAATGAGAATGTGGACAAATTAGAACTTCAACATTGCTATTAGGTAAGTTAAATGTTGCAGCCACTTCAGAAAATGTTTTGGCAGTCTTAAAATGTTTAAAAATATTTTTTTCATATGACTAAGCAATTCCACATCTAAATATTTACCCTAGAAAAATGAAGACAAATATCCACATAAATAGTTGTATGGGAACATTTATAACATAATTATTCATAATAGACAGAAAAGGGGAAATAATCCAAATGGTTTATAGATTGATGAATGGATAAACATAATAAACAGAATTGTATATTCATACAATGGAATACTATTCATCAATAAAAGAGAAGAAAGTACTAATACATGTAGGAACTACAAAAACATTATGTTAAGTGAAAAAGCCAAACATATAAAATTATCGAATATTATATGATTTCTTTTTTATGAAATGTCCAGAAAAGACAAACCTATAGATAAATAAAGTAGACTCTTGGTGCCTGGGGCTAAAGGTAAGAATGGGAAGTGACTGCAGATGAGCATAAGAGATCTTCTGGGTGCAAAGGAAATGTTCTAAATGTGGATTGTTTCACAATCTGTAATGTGATGATTTTACAATTCTGTAAATTCACTAAAAATTTTGTATTGTACACTTAAGAAACACTAATTTTATGGTATGAAAATTAAATCTCAAGATTTTTTTTAAAAAAATAAAGGAGCAAAACACCAATCAGTTCTAGATCAACTTCAGTTTGCCAAATACAGTGTAATGGGATTCCCTAATGAGAGAAGATGAGGATGAAAAAAAGTTATAGAAATAATAGCTGAAAATGTTCCAAATTTGATAAAAATTATTAGCCCATACTTCCAAGAAGCCAAAAGGAACCCAAGCATAAGAAACAAGAAAATAGCTACACAAGACACATCATAATCAAATGACTTAAAAGAGTAATAAAGAGAAGATTTTAAGAACAGCCAAAGTAAAAATAAACATTGCATAGAGAATGACGACAGGATTCTTGACAGAAGCAAAATGACTAGAAGACTACAGAGCATAATATTTAAAGTATTTAATGTCAACCCAGAAATCTCCACCTAGCAAAAATATCCTTCAAAAATAAAGGAAAAAAAAGACTTTTTACAAACATTTAAAAGTTAAAATAATTTATCACCAGCATTTCTGTATTACAAAAAAATTTAAAGAAGTCATTCAGGAAAAGAAAAATAATAACAGATGGAAATCTGGTACTACTCAAAGAAATAAAGGACACTGATACTGGTAATTGTATAGGCAAATACAAAAATAATTTTATTTTTATTTTATTATCTCTTTAAAATTGAGGTTTATAGCCCAATACTGACAATGTAATTGAGATTTATAACCTATATAGAAATAAAATACATGACAAGGGTGACACAAAGGCCAGGTAGGGAAAATAGAAATATACTGTTATAAGGTTATTATAATATATATAAAATGGGATAATATTACTTGAAGGTAGGCTGTGATAAGAAAAAAAATGTATATTATAAACTCTAAGTCAAAAAATGACAAGGAAAAAAGAAAAAGGGAAACAAAGAACAAGCGGGACAAATAGACTACAAATATCAAGATAGACAATTTAAACACAAATATCAATAATCATATTAAATACAAATAGTCTAAACAATCCAATTATAAGGCAGAGATCGTTATACTGGATTAAAAGAAATTAAGCCCCAACTTCATGGTCTCTGTAAGAAACCCAGTGTAAATATAAATATATCAATATGTTAGAGGGAAAGTATGGGAAATGTTGTCTTGCTATCTCTAATAAAAAGAAAACTTCATTGGTTATATTAAGATCAGACAAAGTAATTTTTAGAGCTACAGACATTTCCTGAGATAAAGATGCCATTTAATGATCATAACAGTTTCAATTCAACAGGAGGACAAAGCAATTCTAAATATTATTGCACCTGATAAAAGTGTTTCAAAATAAATTTTAAAAAACGGATAAAACTATAAAAAGGAATTAAACAAATTCTTAATCGAAATTGAATATTTCAACACTCCACTCTCAATGACTGATAGAACAAGTAGCTAGAAACTCTGTTTATGGAACACTTAAAGAACTGAACTAGTTAACTTGACATATATAACATTTATAAAACATTTAACCAGTACATAGTAAAATATTCATTTTCGTCCAGAGCATTCTTGTACCTATACTAATGTAGTCCATATCTGGGGCACAAACAAGTGTCAATATATTTTAAAGGACTTATACAAAGTATCTCTTTTGACAACAATATAATTAAAGTAGAAATTAAAAAATAGAAAAATATCTGAAAAAATATCCTAATATATTGAAACTAAATTACATACTTCTAAATAACTGAAGAGTTAGAGAAGAAATCAAGAGGGAAATTATAAAGCATTTTGCACAGAAAAAAATTTAAAATACAATATCAAAATTTGTGTTTTAAGGCATTAATGCAATTATTATAAGAATATTTATAGCACTAAATTTCAGTATTTTAAAAGAAAAAGGTCTTAAATCAATGTCTCAGCTTGCCCCTTAATCATCTTGAAAAAGAAGAGAAAATTACACATAAAGAAAGCAGAAGAAAAGCAATAGAGAAATTCAATAACAGCAAAGTTGTCTAAAAAAAACCCCATGAAATCGATATAACTCTAGCCACAATGATCAGGCAAAAAACAGGGAAGACACAAATTACCAATATCAACAATGAAAGAGGAATCATCATTATTGTTTCTGCAGATATTAAAAGAATAATAGGGGACTTCCCTGGTAGCACAGTGGTTAAGAATCCACCTGCCAATGCAGGGGACAAGTGTTCGAGCCCTGGTCTGGGAAGATCTCACAAGCCTCGGAGCAACTAAGCCCATGCGCCACAACTACTGAGCCTGTGCTCTAGAGCCCACGAGCCACAACTACTGAGCCTGTGTGCCACAACTACTGAAGCCCATGTGCCTAGAGCTCACGCTCTGCAACAAGAGAAGCCACTGCAATGAGAAGCCTGCACACTGCAACGAAGAGCAGCCACTGCCCACCATAAGTAGAGAAAGCCCACACGCAGAAACAAAGACCCAACGCAGCCAAAAATAAATAATAAATAAATAAAGAATAATAAGTAAATATTTTGCACAACTTTATCCTAATATAATTGACAACTTTTAAAGCAACATGGAATTCTTTTTGAAGGATACATATTTCGAAAGCTTACTTGAGAAGAATCCAACAACCTGAATACCCTCATATCTATTAATAATTAAATTTGAGGTTGAAATCCTATCCACAAAGAAAATTCCAGATCCAGATAGCTTCACTGATAATTTCTACCAAATATTAAGAAATAAATAACAATTCTTCACAGAGTTTTCAATAAAATTGAATTATATGATGTTGACATCACCCTGAAATACAAACTAGAAATACAGAACACAAGAAAAGAATATTATAAACCAATATCCCATATGAACATCGATATAAATATAATGAATGTTGGGTGGTATAAAGGGGATAGTCTCAGTGAGAGACCTAAGCATGACTTTAGAAAGTACAGCCAGCCAACTAATGTGCCAGAAATTTTATGGAATTTTCAGAAATCTGCAGATAAAAATAGCATCAAGAATTTGGTTAAGAAAGTGGAAAACAGTTTAGGAATCAAAGCAGGAAAATTTGCAGATATTCTATTTCTTGATCTTGCATCAGTGTTGTTGAAGGAAGGAGGGAAATCTAACACATACTTGGCTGCTAATAGTAGTAATTGCTGTAGTAGTGCAGATCCTCTGAGTAGCAGATGTCATGACTCAATTAATGATTAAACATGCATGGCTTTTATTATGGGACATACCTGTGAGAGAAATGAGGAAGGAGTAGGATGAGACCTGGAGACCTGGCATATCCTGTGTAAGTCTGACCCTGAATGCTATGGACTAAATATTTGTATTCCCCAAAAATTTATATGTTGAAATCCTAACCACCAATATGATTATATTAGGAGGTAGAGCATTTAGGAGATGATTAGGTAGTGAGGTTGGAGCCTTCATAGACAGGATTAGTGCACTTATAAGAGGGATCCCAGAGAGCTCTCTTGCCCTTTCTACTATGTAAGGCCACAGTGACAAGGTGACCATCTATGAACCAGGAAGCAAATGGCTCTCACCAGACACCCAATCTGTCAGTGTCTTAATCTTGACCAGCCTTCATAACTGTGAGAAATAAATGTTTGTTGTTTAAGTCACCAATCTATGATATTTCTATTATATCAGCCCAAATGAATTAAGAGAGAGAAGAATGGAGGCAAGGAGTTTAGGTAGAAGCAAACTAGACAGTCATTTCATCTAAGGGAAGTTTAACAAAGTCATCATGGAGTTCTCAACCCAAAGTCACGCAACAGAAGAAATCTGTTCTCTCAGGAACTGGACCTGCCTTAGTGCATAAGCTTCTCCCTCACCTCCACCCCAACTTAGAGGAGCTGAAGGAAAAGGAAGCATGGTCTCAGTGAAAACATGGACATGGTTTTCAGACTATAGGAACTAGGGGCCTTAGCAAATTATTCTTACAGTTGGAGATCTGTGAGGTGTTACCTCATGGCTACCTAGTCCACCCTTTGTGCTAGGTAGATATATAATTTTCTTTAGAGGTTTGGGGAGCAACTTCTCTATAGTTGCTGTGGGTCTTTCCTCCCACTTAGGAGAGAAGGTTAGTGAAATGAACTGCAACCTCTGTTGCTACATTTTATTTTGGGGCTGCCACTCACACTAACACTCTTCTTCCTTTGTTCTAAATTTCCCTGTTTAAGTTTCCCTCATGCTCATTTGCTTAGGTACTGGTGGCTGCTTGTTTTATGATCTATACCTTCATTCCTGAGTTATCTGAACCCATGATAATCATATCCTTCTCAATCTGGAGTTGTTACTCGTGTTTTTCTCACAATTATAACCCTTCAAGGAATTTTGTCAAACACATTATCTGTTTTTTTTTAAAAATTAAAACCATCTTAGTGTGAAGCGGTATTTCATTGTGGTTTTGATTTGCATTTCCTTGATCGTTAATGATGATGAAAATCTTTCATGTGATTATGGGCCATTTGATAACATTGGAGAAATGTCTATTCAGATTGGTCACTTTTTAAAACTGAAATTTTG
Source organism: Delphinus delphis (assembly GCF_949987515.2). Taxonomy (NCBI): domain Eukaryota; kingdom Metazoa; phylum Chordata; class Mammalia; order Artiodactyla; family Delphinidae; genus Delphinus; species Delphinus delphis. The sequence goes on from NC_082686.1 coordinate 33,838,245, forward strand.
TATTTTTATTATTGAGTTGTGAGGATTCTTTATAGATTCTAGATAAAAGTCTTTCATCAGGTATGTGATATGCAAAAATCTTCCATTATTTTGTCTATGTTTTCACTTTCTATGCTGTTCTTTGAAGCACAAGTTAAATTTTTTTTTATTGGAGTTGATGTATAATATTATATTAGTTTCAGGTGTACAAGAAATAACGATATTTTTATGGATTATATTTCATACAAAGTTATTATAAAATATTGACTATATTCCTTGTGCTATACATATATCCCTGTATTATTTTTTCTATCATGAGGTTTTTTTTTTAAACATCTTTATTGGAGTATAATTGATTTATAATGTTGTGTTAGTTTCTGCAGTATAACAAAGGGAATCAGCTATATGTATACATATATCCCCATATCCCCTCCCTCTTGCATCTCCCTCCCACCCTCCCTAACCCACCCTGCTAGGTAGTCACAAAGCACCAAGCTGACCTCCTTGTGCTATGCAGCTGCTTCCCACTAGCTATCTATTTTACATTTGGTAGTGTATATATGCTAATGCTACTTTTTCACTTTGTCCCAGTTGACCCCTCCACCTCCCTGTGTCCTCAAGTCCATTCTCTATGCCTGCGCATTTATTCCTGTCCTGCCCTAGGTTCATCTGAACGATTAGTTCTTCTTTTTTAGATTCCATATGTATGTGTTAGCATACTGTATTTGTTTTTCTCTTGCTGACTTACTTCACTCTGTATGACAGACTCTATATCCATCAACCTCACTACAAATAACTCAGTTTCATTCCTTTTTATGGGTAATATTCCACTGTATATATGTTCCACATCTCCTTTATCCATTCATTTATTGATGGACACTCAGGTTGCTTCCATGCCCTGGCTATTGTAAATAGTGCTGCAATGAACATTGTGGTACATGTCTCTTCTTGAATTATGCTTTCTCAGGGTCTATGCCCAGTAGTGGGATTGCTGGGTCATATGGTAGTTCTATTTTTAGTTTTTTAAGGAACCTCCACAGTGGCTGTATCAATTTACATTCATACCAACAGTGCAAGAGGGTTCCCTTTCTCCACACCCTCTCCAGCAGTTACTGTTTGTAGATTTTGTGATGATGGCCATTCTGACTAGTGTGAGGGGATACCTCATTGTAGTTTTGATTTGCTTTTCTCTAATGATCAGTGACTTTGAGCACCTTTTCATCTGTTTGTTGGCAATATGTATATCTTCTTTGGAGAAATGTCTATTTAGGTCTTCTGCCCATTCTTGGATTGGGTTGTTTGTTTCTTCGATACTGAGCTGCATGAGCTGCTTGTCTAGTTTGAAGATTAATCCTTTGTCAGTTGCTTTGTTTACAAATATTTTCTCCCATTCTGAGGGTTGTCTTTTCCTCTGGCTTATGGTTTACTTTGCTGCCCAAAAGCATTTAAATTTCATTAGGTCCCATTTGTTTATTTTTGTTTTTATTTCCATTTCTCTAGGAGGTGAGTCAAAAAGGAGCTTGCTGTGATATATGTAATAGAGTTCCCTGTCTTTTTTGCTATTACTCTATGTAAATTGGGACTTAGATAACTTTCCCCCCAAATGTTGATACTTTTGCTACCACTGTTGCTGTAAAATATTGAGACCAGTATGTGGCATTTAGAAAGAGCTTAAAGTAGTATTACCATCTGTTTACTAATGAAAAAACTGAAGTTAGTAAGTTACTTGAGAAAATTCTTTCAGGCCAATCTTAAGTCTGACCAGCTCCAAAACTGTGGGATAATTAAAAGAATAAAATATTTCATGTCATGTATAAATTACCCAGTATGTTAAGGTTGGTCAATAAATATTGATGCTGTCTTTTTTTTCTTCTACCATTATTGAGATGTAATTGACATGCTGCCATTCTTATATATGTACACATTAAAAATTTGAATAAGAATGTGAGACTTTAGGGCAAAGTCAGGAGGATCTTTTCAAAGTATCCAAGATTAAATGTCAGTAACAATTTTTATCCTTATTATTTTGAATAAGTATGATCAGAAGAAAAGTCTAATAAAAAATTTCATTAAAATCCAATTGAACTATGATTTTATGGACAATGTATAACAGACCTGTAATTCTGAGATTAAACAATATTTAGTATAATTAAATATCTCCTCATCATTACTTTACTATTGCAAGTGTGACTAGGTGTATGAATGATTGGATGGAAAGCTGACTTTAATTTTAGTTCTGTCATCATTCAAAGATAAACTGTATTCTTCATATATTAATATATTAGTATTCCTTAAGAATAATGCACTGGATTTTAAAAAAAAGGTAAAAATAAAAGTAGATAGACATATTAACTAGTAAGACATTCAGAGCATTCTCTCATGTAAGGTTTTTCCCCAAACATTATTGATTTTGGCCCAGAGATAAACCCAGTCATTGTGAGTGATAAACTATTATCAAGTCCCATTGACTTTTTCCCTCTTTTTGCTGTAGATTTTGTCAGGTCAATGAATTATCCTTGGCTTATACTTTGGTCTCTAAGGCATAAATCAAAATTTTTTTAAATGTGGGATCCTCATAAATTTGGAGGGATAAACAGAAATATAGCCTGAAAAGAATATCTCTGCTTCTGTTTATTTGAAATATCTTGCTCTGATTCATAGAATGTCAATATACTTGTTATTTATTAATGATTAGATGTGGTTTGTTTTCATAAATTTTGAATTTGTTAATGAACAGAAAGAAAAGGGTTTTTTTCCCCTTATTTTTACTTCAATAGTCATAACATACTGATACAAATAACTTCTGTAATTGCAATTAGTAAAGAAACTATATAGCCACAATATTATTATTAATAATCACAAACTTCTATTAAATATTTAGCTTCTTCCAGATGCCATATTAAGTACTCCGTGTATCTATCTACCAACATCATAATTATCCATTCATCTGTCCATCTGATGGATTCTTCTAAATCTAGAAAGTAGATATTATTATAACTCTATTTCATAAAGGTAAAAACTGAGGCATAATGAGGCTATGTAACTTGCCCATGTTAACGTATTTAGTATGTGGTGAGAAAAAATCTGAATTCAGGTCATCTTGTTTTGTGCCTGTATGCTTAAAACTACTATATTATATATATGGCCTCTTTAATGTGACAGCAAACCTACATATGATGGTTATCAAATATTCTATTTAAAAGTTTAAAAGTACTGATATTTAGGTTAAGCTCTCTCAGATTACATTCTATTAAAAGACACCCAGAAATAACAAAATACACTAAAAATAAAACAAGAAGTGATTTAACCCAAAACAAAGAATGTATTATTTTAAAGCATTTAAGTTGATAGTTCTAACAAGTACTACAATGGCTTAAGAGTAGTTAGAGAGCTAGTATAGCATTGAACTTTCCTGTAATGCTACCGTTTGGACCTTCTCTCTCACCCCAAAATTGCCTCCCACACCACATTAATTCATTCAAATTTTTTTTTCATTTTCATAGTAATGTTGCATTTTCTGGCTGTAAACAGTATATTTGGCATTGTATAATTTTTAGCAAATTGTATAAATTTTAGCAAATAAATGTAACTTACTGAGAGAGAATAATACACAGCTAACATTTTTAAACTACAAATTATACTGAATGTAATATTTTGCTTGTTTTGCAAGCGTATGTCTTTCCTCTTTATCATTTATATTAATGGGATCAAAATTTTCCCAAGAACTACCGACAAGATACAAAATGTTTACTAAATACCACTTCTCTAATTATCTCTCAATAACATTTTCTCACAACCACTGTAACACAGACATTTAAGTTGTAATCAAAGCCAAATAATTTAATACAATTATAACATAAAACCTATTGTAAGTCTATGTGATATTTTAGTGTTATTCAGGATTTCACAAATGGAGGTTGAACTTCTATTTATATTTTCTCAAACCTTATATTTGAGGGACAACAGTCAAAGAAAAGCTAATATAAGTATTATATAATAGGAGTGCACAGAAAAAAAGAGGACCATAGAACAGGAAAAAAATATTTTTAAAAAGTCTAACAAAACTTGAAACAACAAATTAAAATGCCATGAAGTAACTCCTGGGTTCATGAGCAACCTGATAAATGATCTTTCCAAACATGTCATATCATGCCCCTTCCTTGCCTACAATTTTTATATTTCTTTTCACTGCACCACAAATTAAACTCTAGTTCCTTATTTTAGGGGGCAAGTCTACATATGAGCTAGTTTCCATTTCCTTTGAACTCAGCTCTTACTTCTCCATATTGTTTTCTACACTGTAGCCACAATGGCCTATTTTCTTATCAAGAACACTTCAAGCTTATTCCTGCCTCTGGGTCCTTACTGACACTATTATTTTCTGAAGCAAAAAGCTCATGGAAAAATAAGTCTTGCATGACTTATTTTTGTATCTTTTCAGATTTCCTATTAAATGTAAACTTCTTAGAAAAGCTTTCTCTGAACATCCTATCTAAATAACCCCATATGTCACTACTGTATTACTCTGGCTATTGTGCTGATTGAACTTGTCACTTCCTGAAGTTATCCTCCATTTATTTGTTTCCTTTTTTTACTGGCTGTATTCTCAACTCTAAAGTGTAAGTTTTGTGATAGTAAGGATTTGCATATCATATTCATTACTATACCCTTAGCATTATGAATACTGATGCTTACCTAAATGATCAATAAATATTTGCAAATTTAAGAAAATGGTCATTTAGAAATAGAACACATTTTACTCTATCATTATTGAAACAAAATACACTTTTACTCACTCCTCCACTTTCCTATGACTTAATTCTTATGAGCATGATGACTTAAGTAGACTGCCATTTGGAATAACAAATCTTAGACAAGATTACCATGGTAAGTGAAAACAGTGAGTTAATGTGATAAGCAACATGAATTAAAATTATTGGATTTTCTCACACTGATTAGTTCTTTAAATGCTGAGTGATTCACAGGAATGTTTCCTTTTAAGTTAAATATCATGTTTGATCTTTTCTTTAAAAAAGGGGGTATTGTGTTTTTTATGGCTGTGTAACAAATTACTGCAAACCTAGTGGCTTCAACGATGCCCACATATTTGCTCAAAATTCTGTAGGCCAGAAATCTGGACATGGCATGACTGTATTCGCTCCTCAGGACCTCAAAAGGGCAAAATCAAGGTGTTGGCCAGGAAGTTTTCTCATCTAGAGCTCGGTATCCTCTTCTAAGCTCATATAGTTGTGGAAGAATTAAATTTCTTATGGTTATGGGACTGAGATCCTTATTTCCTTGCTGGCTATCAATTAAGAGCCATTCTTAGGCCTCATATGCCATTCTCATTCCTTCCCACATGGTTCCCTTTATCTTCAAAGAAAGCCAGCTGTAAAGTATTTCCTTCATTATCACTCATGTCCAATCCCTCTCACACTTCTAATCTCTTTAAGAGTTCCCCTGATTATGCCAGGCTCACCAATCTCATCAATTTGTCAACGTATCTCTTTCTCTCTCACTCTCACTCTCAGAATCAACTGCGCCATCTAACCTAACCTATTTACAAGTGTTACCCTCCATTATATCCATAGTTTAGGTCCACACTCAAGGAGGGCAGGGAGATTATATAGTGTCATCACCAGCAGGCACAAATATTAGAGACCAACGTAGAATTCTGCCTACCATAAAGTGATATTTTCTTGGTATTTAATCAATGTATAAATTTTATAAACAATGATTTATAGATTTAACTATTTTAAAAATTAATAAAATTGTTATTACTACAGGCAATGGAATATTAAAACAGTAAATAGGAAATCTGTTTTTTCCAGATATATAATTTATATAGAGATTGTTAAAACCTTAGATAGAGGACAAGTTGATCTCACTTACTTCTCACTTCTTCACTTACATTCTCACTTACTTCTAAAACATTCTCAAATAAGTGTAATTTGTAGTTAAGAGCATTTGTTTGTGCATGAATAGGTACTTACAGATATTTATTAGCACCCAAGAGATAACCAGTTTGCTTAATAACTAACTGAAATATAGATGAGATTTAATTTTAAAATTAGATTATGTGTACATTAAATCTGGAATGGTGAAATGTTACCTGTTTATTAGCATGGAAGTAGGACAAAGGTTTTCAGCCAGTTAGTCATGTGAAGAGCAGGTAATATATTTCTGTTTCACAGGGACTTCGTTGTCTGTTAAATTGAAAGGGAATCTGTTAAATCATCCCCTTCCCATGATCCTAAAATCCTTCATCTCCACTTTCTGCTATGAAGATATTATGATTAAACTCTTTATCCCTGCTTATCTTGTCCACAGCAAGAAGCCTAGGTCAAGATCACTCCTCATTTCCCACACTTTAATTTCCATATTGCTGTGGGTAATGCCCATTCTAATGTGATCTCTCAGCTTCTTCCCAACTTCTGAAACCTTACACTTGGATCTGAAACCCAGGGATTGCTATAAGCAAAATAGACTCTTCTCAAACTTCTGCTAAATGCTTCCTTTCTCTTTTTGCTCTGACTTACGATTACCTTGCCTTGAAGATACTTCTTTGGTAACAGTAGGTCTTCGGGTGTTATAAGTGTTCTCCTTTCTCCTTGTAGCTTCCAGACTTTTCTCCAGTTTCTTCCCTACAGTTCCCTAGATTTGAATTGCATTTTAAATTCTACTTTAATCTTCCAAGTTGCAGTTTACTACTGACCTCTAAATCAATCTTTTCCCTGCGCAATATTTCCTGCAATATTGCCTCTCTTTCCAGCACAATTTGTATTCTAATTCTGATACTTATATTTTACTGGTACATAACATTCAATAGAACTTCTATGAAATTTTGAAAAATCATGGAGATGAAGGCTATCTCTCTCTAGAAACTGTATGTTGCTGGGTTTTGGTAAACATAATTTTTTTTATACCAATAGTCTCTGCTTTTTATGAGAAAATTCTTTATTTATAGCTAGTATAATAAACAATACATTTTGTGTCTCAGCTCAAATCCTTTCTTTCTCATTACTCTTTATGATACTAAAGCTGGCGTCCTGAAAACTTTATTTCCATCTTCTCAACTATTACTCTGTCAGGCTCAGCCAAAGGAGACAGAAGAAGGAGTCCAAGGTTGGAGAAAGAAGGGACTTCTCTTCCTCTTTGCTTCCTGCAAACATCCTATTTGCTAATGGTTCCTGTAAATGTCACTATGCAACACTATCTCATGCAGCTGTAGCAGTTCCTTCTGCAGAAGTAGCTGAATCCAATGTGCTATTTTGCCAATACTTCCAAAACCAACCTCATTGACCCCCATCATGGACTGCAGCACTGGCTGATCGGGGTCCTCCTGTCTCCCACTAGAGGTTTGGTTCCCTGTCCTTTGGGATCCTCTCTAAGTTTCTAAATTTTAATAATTCCAAACACTTTTTTTTTTTTTTTTTGTGGTACGCGTACCTCTCACTGCTGTGGCCTCTCCCTTTGCGGAGCACAGGCTCCGGAAGCGCAGGCTCAGTGGCCATGGCTCACGGGCCTAGCCGCTCCGTGACATGTGGGATCCTCCCGGACCGGGGCACGAACCCGTGTCCCCTGCATCGGCAGGCGGACTGTCAACCACTGCACCACCAGGGAAGCCCCAAACCCTTTTTCTTTAACCTCTGCCCTATGAATGGTGATGCTTCCTTAATGAACTTAGAATTCTCTTTTAATCTTTTAAATTTCCTAGTTAAAAATTTTATACATAGTTAACCATTTGCCATACTAATGTGTCTTTGTTTTCAATAAGCTCCAGCTAAGGCATCAATTCTGCTTGGAACCTGGTGAGCCCTTTAAGTCAGTTCACTGAGATTTTTCTTCAGGTTAAGAAACAAGTTTTCAGTTATTTGTTCAATTCTGTCTCTTCTCTCTTTTTTTTCTAAGAAGAAAGGTACACCTATGATTCAAGTGTTAACTGTCTTGGATGTATCCTTCAAATCTTTGTTTTCCCTTTTTTTTTTTTTGCATGATTTTTGTTTGTGTATTCCTCTGTGTTTTGAAATAGATCTTACATATATTTCAATACATTAATTTACATCTCCAAAGAGATATAAAATATTGGACAATCAAGTTTTCATTTAAATCTCTTTTTTGTGGTGGTACTAAGCTCCTTAAATGATTTTCATTAGTGGTGGTATTGTTCAAACCATCATTAAATCCTCAGTGCTGTGCAAAACATTTCTAAGAATTTACGCTAAGAATTAAATGTGAAAAGATGTGAGCAGAAGACTATCATTGCAGGCTTATTTATGAATAGCTGACCACAAGACACAGGAAAAATATCCAACTCTGATGGATCAGTTAAATAAATTATGGAGCAACACATGATAGAATGGTGTTATAAAGTGTTTCAGGTCATGATTTTGGGCAGGTTATTTCTTTATGACTCATTTTCTTAATTGCAAAATGGGCAAAATGATAATAATATGTCCTTCCTAGGATAGTTGTGAATATCTGCTGAGTTATGCAAGCAAAGCATTTTAAACAGCACCTGTTACATGGTAAATCTTAATTAGGTTAATGTTAACTGATATTATTATTCAGCCATTAAACTGTATTTTATTATATTATATAAATGTAATGTATTCATGATATTTTGTTAATAAAATTAACAAATATCAAGCTAGTTAGAAACAGTAAGTACAGTTTAATTTAGTTTTCTTGGATGCACAAATTAATAGGGAATACAAAATCTAGATAACGAAGAGATTACATATAAAATATATATGGCAGCCTATGACCTAAATTACTTACACAATTCTCTCTAGGTAGAATAACTGTAATTTTTTTCTTTCTTTCTTTATTCTAAATTTTTCTAACTTCATGTAATAACTATATTCTACCTGTTTAGAAAAAGTTTTTTAAAAAGTTGAATTTTAAATCTTATTTAAAGTCTTATTTAAGTCTTAATATTACAATAATTGTCCTTATCCTTGTTTATTTTATGACAAAGTATAATAATTGAAATCATCCTTTATATCTTTTTTGGTCTTAACATTAATTATACATTTATGGAAGATGTGTTAGTCTTTGCAAAAATAAAAATTATTTAATTGGATGCCAATATTACTTTTTGTAGATAGATAGAAATATGTAAATATGAATATTTTAGATAATTGAAGGGACTCAATAAATTGTATCTGAGTTCTGATCAAATTGAGAAATGAGACAAAAGGATGGCAGATAGAGTAAAAGAATATTATTTCACTATATTACACATATGAATAATATATAAACAATATATAATGTTGTTTCAAAATATTCTCAAGATGAAAATGAACTAGTTCCTGAGTAGACGCAAAATTACTTCCTAGAGTACCCAAGAAAACTTCCTCTCTTCAAAACTTACAAAAGAAATCATTACTAAGTTTAAAAAAAGGCAAAAGTGTATAAATAACATTCTTGTTAACCTTTCTCCTTACTGATAAAGAAATAAAAAAAAAGTATCAAAATTCTTTCCAAGACTAATATGTATAATAAAATTGATGGCATAACCACACAGAAAGAAATTATTTAAGTAAATTTAAAACACAGAAAGTTAACAAATTCTTAACTGGTGATACATGCTAAAAAGACAAAAATAAATTAATGAAAATTCTAGAATTACTTTTAATAATCATAGTCTTGGTAATGACATAGGAATATTAATTTGAAACTTTAATATAAAGTGTAGCATAAAACAAAGAATAATCATACTAATATCATTATGATGTTCACAACTGAAAGAAAAATATGTGTTATAGATGTATATATAATCAAATAATATAAGTAATTCTATAATTCTTAAAGCTGAATTCAAAATGTAATTATAAACTTACAATAAATTAAATCTTATTTCTGTTTAAAAATAGTGTTTTTCCACTATTTTAAAAGCTTAGGAACAAAGGGCAACCTGATAGTGAAGAGCACCCTTAGCACACAAATTAGGATTTTGGTTTATAAATACCACTTCCCATTTCTAGTAACCAAAGGATTTTAGAAAAAAAAAAAATTTTAAGGATGGGAAAGAAAATGAAGATCATGTTACATGATAAGCCTGTAACATCTTGTCTTATCAGACAGATACAAAGCTAATGAAAAATGTTGAGGGAGAAGCTTTAAGATGGTGGAAGAGTAAGACATGGAGATCACCTTCCTCCCCACAAATACATCAGAAATACATTTACATGTGGAACAGCTCCTACAGAACACCTACTGAACGCTGGCAGAAGACCTCAGACCTCCCAAAAGGCAAGAAACTCCCCACGTACCTGGGTAGGACAAAAGAAAAATTAAAAAACAGAGACAAAAGAATAGGGATGGGACCTGCACCAGTGGGAGGGAGCTGTGAAGGAGGAAAGGTTTCCACACACTAGGAAGCCCCTTCACTGGAGGAGACTGCAGGTGGGGGAGGGGGAAAGCTTCGGAGCCACGGAAGAGAGCACAGCAACAGGGTGCGGAGGGTAAAGCGGAGAGATTCCCACACAGAGGATCAGTGCCGAGCAGCACTCACCAGCCCGAGAGGCTTGTCTGCTCCCCCGCCGGTACGGGCGGGGGCTGGGAGCTGAGGCTCGGGCTTCAGAGGTCAGAACTCATGGAGAGGACTGGGGTTGGCTGCGTGCACACAGCCTGAAGGGGCTAGTGTGCCACAGCTAGCCAGGAGTGTGTCTGGGGGAAATGTCTGGAGCTGCCGAAGAGGGAAGAGACTTCTCCTTGACTTTTTGTTTTGCAGTGCGTGAGGAGAGGGGATTAAGAGCACCGCCTAAACGAGCTCCAGCGACGGGCGCAAGACACGGCTATCAGCGCGGACCACAGAGACGGGCATGAGATGCTAAGGCTGCTGCTGCAGCCACCAAGAAGCCTGTGTGCAAGCACAGGTCACTATCCACACCTCCCTTCCGGGGAGCCTGTGCAGCCCGCCACTGTCAGGGTCCCAGGATCCAGGGACAACTTCCCAGGAGAGCACAAGGTGCACCCAGGCTGTTGCAACATCACGCCGGGCTCTGCTGCCACAGGCTCGTCCCAAATTCCATAACCCTCCCTCCCCCCGGCCTGAGTGAGCCAGAGCCCCCTAATCAGCTGTACTTCAACCCCATCATCTCTGAGTGGGGAACAGATGCCCTCAGGCGACCTACATGCAGAGTTGGGGCCAAGTCCAAAGCTGAACCACAGGAGCTGTGCGAACAAAGAAGAGAAAGGGAAATTTCTCCCAGAAGCCTCAGAAGAAGCAGATTAAATCCCCATAATCAACTTGATGTACCCTGCATCTGTGGAATACCTGAACAGACAACGAATCATCCCAAATTGAGGCAGTGGATTTTGGGAGCAAAAAAATGTATAATTATTCCTTTTTCTCTTTTTGTGAGTGGGTATGTGTATGCTTCTGTGTTTGATTTTGTCTGTATAGTTTTGCTTTTACCATTGGTCCTAGGGTTCTCTCTGTCCGTGTTTTTTTTTTTTTTTTAGAATAGTTTTTAGCTCTTGTTATCATTGGTGGATTTGTTTTTTCATTTGGTTGCTCTCTTCTTTCTTTCTTTTTTTTGTTACTTAAAATTTTTTTCTTTATTTTTAATAATTATTATTTTTTATTTTAATAACATTATTTAATTTATTATTTTTCTCCCTTTCGTTCTTTTCTTCTCCTTTTTATTCTGAGCTGTGTGGATGACAGGGTTGTGGTGCTCTGGCTGGGCGTCAGGCCTGTGACTATGAGATGGGAGAGCCAAGTTCAGGACATTGGTCCACCAGAGACTTCCCAGGTCCACGTAATATAAAATGGCAAAAATCTCCCAGGTCTCCATCTCAACACCAAGACCCAGTTCCATTCAACAACCAGCAAGCTACAGTAATACACACCCTATGACAAACAACTAGCAAGACAGGAACACAACCACACCCATTAGCAGAGAAGCTGCCTAAAATCATACTAAGGTCACTGACACACTGCACCAAAAGATGCAGACCTGCCCACCAGAAAGACAAGATCTAGACCCAGCCACCAAAACAGAGGCAATAGTACCCTCCACCAGGAAGCCTACACAACCCACAGCCAACCATAGCCATTGGGGGCAGACACCAAAAACAATGGGAAATTCGAACCTACAGCCTGTGAAAAGTAGATCCCAAACACAGTAAATTATGAAAAATGAGAAGACAGAGGAATATACAGCAGATTAAGGAGCAAGGTAAAAACCCACCAGACAAAAAACAAAGAGGAAATGGGCAGTCTACCTGAAAAAGAATTCAGAATAATGATAGTAAAGATGATCCAAAATCTTGGAAATAGAATGGAGAAAATACAAGAAACGTTTAACAAGGACCTAGAAGAACTAAAGAGCAAACAAACAATGATGAACAACACAATAAATTAAATTAAAAATTCTCTAGAAGGAAGCAAAAGCAGAATAACTGAGGCAGAAGAAGTGGAAATAACTACTGCAGAGCTGAATAAAGGAAAAAGAATAAAAAGAATTCAGGACAGTCTCAGAGACCTCTGGGAAACATTAAACACACCAATATTCAAATTATATGGGTCCCAGAAGAAGAAGAGAAAAACAAAAGGACTGAGAAAACATTAGCAGAGATTATAGTTGAAAACTGCCCTAATATGGGAAAGGAAATAGTTAATCAAGTCCAAGAAGCACAGAGAGTCCCATACAGGATAAATACAAGGAGAAATATGCCAAGACACATATTAATCAAACTGTCAAAAATTAAATACAAAGAAAGCATATTAAAAGCAGCAAGGGAAAAACAACAAATAACACACAAGGGAATCCCCATAAGGTTAACAGCTGATCTCTCAGCAGAAACCCTACAAGCCAGAAGGGAGTGGCAGGACATATTTAAAGTGAGGAAAGGGAAAAACCTACAACCAAGACTACTGTACCCAGCAAGGATCTCATTCAGATTTGATGGAGAAATTAAAACCTGTACAGAGAAACAAAAGCTAAGAGAATAGAGCACCACCAAACAAGCTTTACAACAAGTGCTAAGGAACTTCTCTAGGCAGGAAATGAAAGACAAGGAAAGGACCTATAATAAAAAACCCAAAACAATTAAGAAAAAGGAAATAGGAACTACATATCAATAATTACCATAAATGTAAATGGATTAAATACTCCACCCAAAAGACATAGACTGGCTGAATGGATACAAAAATAAGAACTGTATATATGCTGTCTACAAGAGATCCACTTCACACCTAGGGACACATATAAACTGAAAGTGAGGGGGTGGAAAAAGATATTCTGTGCAAATGGAAATCAAAAGAAAGCTAGAGTAGCAATTCTCATATCAGACAAAATAGACTTCAAAACAAAGACTATTACAAGAGACAACGAAGGACACTATACAATGATCAAGGGATCAATACAAGAATAAGATATACCAATTTAAAATATTTATGCTCCCAACATAGGAGCACCTGAATACATAAGGTGAATACTAACAGCCATAAAAGGAGAAATCGACAGTAACACAATCATAGTAGGGAACTTTAACACCCCACTTTCATCAATGGACAGATCATCCAAAATGAAAATAAATAAGGAAACACAAGCTTTAAATGATGCATTATACAAGATGGACTTAATTGATACTTACAGGACATTCCATCCAAAAACAACAGAATATATCTTCCTCTCAAGTGATCATGGAACATTCTTCAGGATAGATTGTATCTTGGGTCACAAATCAAGCCTTGGTAAATGTAAGAAAATTGAAATCATATGAAGTATCTTTTCCAACCACAACAATATGAGACTAGATATCAATTACAGGAAAAAATGTTTAAAAAACACAAACACACGGAGGCTAAACAATACACTGCTTAATAACCAAGAGATCACTGCAGAAATCAAAGAGGAAATCAATAAATACCTAGAAACAAATGACAATGAAAACACAACGACCCAAAACCTATGGGATGCAGCAAAAGCAGTTCAAAGAGGGAAGTTAATAACAATACAATCCTACCTCAAGAAACAAGAAACATTTAAAATAAATAACCTAACCTTACACCTAAAGCAATTAGAGAAAGAAGAACCAAAAAAAAAAAAAAACCCCAAAGTTGGCAGAGGAAAGAAATCATAAAGATCATATCAGAAATAAATGAAAAATAAATGAAGGAAACAATAGCAAAGATCAATAAAACTAAAAGCTTGTTCTTTGAGAAGATAAATAAAATTGATAAACCATTAGGCAGACTCATCAAGAGAAAAAGGGAGAATACTCAAATCAATAGAATTAGAAATGCAAAAGGAGAAGTAACAACTGACACTGCAGAAATACAAAGGATCATGAGAGATTACTACAAGCAACTATATGCCAATAAAATGGACAACCTGGAAGAAATGGAAAAATTTTTAGAAAAGCACAACCTTGTGAGACTGAACCAGGAAGAAATTGAAAATATAAACAGACCAAACACAAACAATGAAATTGAAACTGTGATTAGAAATCTTCCAACAAACAGAAGCACAGAATCAGATAGCTTCAGAGGCAAATTCTCTCAAACATTTAGAGAAGAGCTAACACCTATCCTTCTCAAACTCTTCCAAAATATAGCAGAGGGAGGAACACTCCCAAACTCATTCTATGAGGCCACCATCACCCTGATACCAAAACCAGACAAAGATGTCATCAAGACAGAATACTATAGGCCCATATCACTGATGAACATAGATGCAAAAATCCTCAACAAAATACTAGCAAACAGAATCCAGCAGCACATTAAAAGGATCATACACCATGATCAAGTAGGGTTTATCCCTGGAATGCAAGGATTCTTCAATATACATAAGTCAATCAATGTGATACACCATATTAACAAATTGAAGAATAAAACCATATGATCACCTCAATAGATGCAGAAAAAGCTTTTGACAAAATTCAACACCCATTTATGATAAAAACGCTCCAGAAAGTAGGCATAGAGGGAACTTACCTCAACATAACAAAGGCCATATATGACAAACCCACAGCCAACATCATCCTCAATGGTGAAAAACTGAAAATATTTCCACTAAGATCAGGAACAAGACAAGGTTGTCCACTCTCACCACTTTATTCAACATTGTTTTGGAAGTTTTAGCCACAACAATCAGAGAAGTAAAAGAAATAAAAGGAATCCAAACTGGAAAAGAAGTAAGGTTGTCACTGTTTGCAGAGGACATAACATTATACATAGAGAATCCTAAAGATGTTACCAGAAATCTACTAGAGCTAATCAATGAATTTGGTAAAGTAGCAAGATACAAAAGTAATTCACAGAAATCTCTTGCATTTCTAAACAGTAATGATGAAAAATCTGAAAGAGAAATGAAGAAAACACTCCCATTTAGCATTGCAACTGAAAGAATAAAATACCTAGGAATAAACCTACCTAAGGAGACAAAAGACCTGTATGCAGAAAATTATAAGACACTGATGAAAGAAACTAAAGATGATACAAATAGATTGAGAGATATACCATGTTCTTGGATTGGAAGAATCAACATTGTGAAAATGACTCTACTACCCAAAGCAATCTACAGATTCAATGCAATCCCTATCAAACTACCACTGGCCTTTTTCACAGAGCTAGACCAAAAATTTTCACAATTTGTATGGAAACACAAAAGACGCCGAACAGCCAAAGCAATCTTGAGAAAGAAAAATGGAGCAGGAGGAATCAGGCTCCCTGACTTCAGACTATACTACAAAGCTACAGTCATCAAGACAATATGGTACTGGCACAAAAACAGAAATATACGTCAATTGAACAGGATAGAAAGCTCAGAGATAAACCCATGCACATATGGTCACCTTGTCTTTGATAAAGGAGGCAAGAATATACAATGGAGAAAAGACAGCCCTTTCAATAAGTGGTGCTGGGAAAACTGGACAGCTACATGCAAAAGAATGAAATTAGAACACTCCCTAACACCATAAACAAAAACAAACTCAAAATGGATTAAAGACCTAAGTGTAAGGCCAGACACTATAAAACTCTTAGAGGAAAACAGGGAGATCACTCTGTGACATAAATCACAAGATCCTTTTTGACCCACCTCTTAGAGAAATGGAAATAAAAACAAAAATAAACAAATGGGACCTATTGAAACTTAAAAGCTTTTGCACAGCAAAGGAAACCATAAATAAGCCAAAAAGACAACTTTCAGAATGGGAGAAAATATTTGCAAATGAAGCAACTGACTAAGGATTCATCTTCAAAATTTACAAGCAGCTTATGCAGCTCAATATGAAAAAAAAAAAAACCCAATCCAAAAATGGGCAGAAGATCTAAATAGACATTTCTGCAAAGAAGATATATAGATTGCCAACAAATATCAAAAATGATATTGAGCATGAAAGAATGCTCAATATCATTAATCATTAGAGAAATACAAATCAAAACTACAATGAGATATCATTTCACACCAGTCAGAATGGCCATCATCAAAAAATCTACAAATAAACGCTGGAAAGGGTGTAGAGGAAAGGGAACCCTCTTGCACTGCTAGTGGGAATGTAAATTGATACAGCCACTATGGAGAACAGTATGGAGATTCCTTAAAAATTAAAAATAGAACTACCATAAGACCCAGTAATCCCACTACTGGGCATATATCCTGAGAAAACCATAATTCAAGAAGATTCATGTACCACAATGTTCCTTGCAGCCCTATTTACAATAGCCAGGACATGAAAGCAACCTAAATGTCCATAAACAGATGAAAGGATAAGGAAGATATGGCACATATATACAGTGGAATATTACTCAGCCATAAAAAGAAATGAAATTGAGTTATTTGTCGTGAGGTGGATGGACCTAGAGTCTATCATATAGAGTGAAGTAAGTCAGGAAGAGAAAAACAAATACCATATGCTAACACATATATATGGAACCAAAAACAAGGTTCTGAAGAAACTAGGGGCAGGACGGGAATAAAGATGCAGACCTACTAGAGAATGGACTTGAGGACATTGGGAGGGGAAGGGTAAGCTGGGACAAAGTGAGAGAGTGGCATGGACATATATACACTACCAAATATAAAACCAATAGCTAGTGGGAAGCAGCTGCATAGCACAGGGAAATCAGCTCGGTGCTTTGTGACCACCTAGAGGGGTGGGATAGGGAGGGTGGGAGGGAGGGAGGGGCAAGAGGGAAGAGATACGGAAGGGAAGATATATGTATATGTATACATATAGCTGATTCACTTTGTTATAAAGCAGAAACTAACACACCATTGTAAAGCACATATACTCCAATAAAGACGTTTAAAAAAAAAAAAGCTAAGGTTTTATCAAGAGGACTCAGGAGCCAACAAGAGGAGGCTGTCCAACTAGTGGAAGATTTAAAAATTTGAGCATCAGTTAAGGACAATAACCACAATGAATTAATCAGATCGAATACATTGAACTCTGAGATTATAAATGTAAAAAAATTAATTATGATATTCAAAGAATGAAAGGAATCAACATTTTATTTTTGTAACTAGAATAAAAAAAGAATCAGGTATTTATTCTGATTTCTAGCATATATTTTTCTTTCAAGGTAACCACATAACTGATGAGGGAGAATTTCTCTTTGAGAATGTATAGAGGCATGCAGAAAGAATGAAAGAGTTAGAACATTGCCATTTTAACTTTAATCAGTCGGAAATAGAAAAAAAAAAAAACTTCAAACAGATAGAGGGTTTAAACCTAAGCTTTACTGCTAGCATCATAGTTACTGATGAAATTTTCTTGTTGCCTAAATCAGAAGCTAGAGAGGATGTTTCATTTTAACACTTCTATTTAACAATATAATTTAGGTTCTAGCAAATGCAGTAAGGCAAAGAACAAACAAACAAACAAGAAAAGAGATATAGATGCTTTTCTCTGCTGATGACATGGTTATCAATGTAAAATCCCAAAAGAATCTACAGAGAAGCTACCTGGTATAACAAGTGAATTTAGCAAGATCTCTGAATAAGTGACTACAAGATCAATATTAAATTTAAAAAAATTATATGCTAGTAACAAACAACTGAAAAATTAAATTTAAAACTACCATTTATAGTACTGTTATCAAACAGTTAATACCAAACAATAAATTTGATAATTCCTAAATTCAACTAAATTCACAAATTCAGCTAAAATTGTGTAAGATGTTTTTACTGAGCACTGTAACATATTGCTAAAAGAGATTAGTGAAGACCTAAATAAGGGATATAACATATTAATTAATTGGAAGATTCAGTTTTGTTAGGATGTCAATTCTATCCATATTGTGTCACCGCAATGCCTTTTTTGTTGTTGTTGAAATGGACAAATAGATGTGAAAATTTGTATGGAAATTTAAAAGACCTAGAATATACAAGGGTATCAAAAGAGAGAGAGAGAGAGAAGGAATGAGTTAGAGAGACAGAAAGAGAGGGACTTGCATTACATGGTTTCAAAACTCCATATACAAATACATTAATTAAGGTAATATGGAATTGGTGTAAGGAATAGAACATAGTTGAGGGTAAAAAAAATAGACCCACATATATAGTCAATCAAGCATTTTTTGACATAGATGTCAGTGCAATACAACTTGAAATGAAATATTTTCCCTAAGTTGTGCTGAACAACTGGGTATCTTTATGGTCAAAAACAAACCCAATCTCATATATACAAAATTTTATCTGAAATAGACAATAGATCTAATTGTAAGTGCTAAGACTATGAAGTTTCTAGAAGAACACATGAGAGAATATTTTCATTCCCTTTATTTGGGCAAAGATTTTTTACATAGGATACCATTTACAAAATTAAAATGATAAAAAATTTATTAAAATAAAAATTACTGTTCATAAAAAGACCTTGATTAGAAAATAGATTAAACCAAGACTAGGAAAGAATGTTTGCAGTTTATACATCTGACAAAGATTTATATCTATAATATATTAGGGACTCTTACAATTTAATAAGAAAATTCAATTCTTAAAAAATGGGGAAAGTCAACAGACACATACACAAATGGTCAATAAGCACATTATCATCAGCCGTCAGATAAATTCAAAGTAAAATCACAATATATTACCACATACCCACAAAATGGCTAAATTTTTAAAAGATAAAATAAAAGAAGATTAACAAGGTCCAGTGTTGCCAAGGATATGGAGCAACCTGGACTCTCATGTATTCCTTCTAGGAATGCATAGTGTGGTTCCACCTTGGAAAACTCCATGGCAGTTTCTTAGAAAGTTAAATATACAATTTACCATAGGATCCCAACATTCCACTCCTGAGTATGTAGCCAAGAAACATGAAATTATATATTCACAATTATCCTAT